>NC_064618.1:200864824-201170102 GCF_023898315.1 Schistocerca nitens | reverse complement strand
ATCCACACATAAATTCCAGTTTGTGACTTAGTGGCCAATTTGGTGGAAGTGCGTACATAAATTGATCTAACCATGAACATGGATGTATGTCATTCTTAGAATTGCGGAAGATCTTAAATTTCCGAACAGCCAAAAAGTGTTTAAAGTCAACGTTTTCGCCTCGCGGCGACAAAGACCTACCGCGTCTGTCCCAGTCCCAGTGTTGATTATTGTCAAGTTCGCGCGCCTGGCGCTCTCTTGTTGCATCCCGTAAGTGAAACAAATTACTTTCTTCAAATCCCTCTGCTACCTGTGATTCTAAATTTCTTTTGCTGTCTTTTCCTACGATTTCGCCTTCAATTTGTTTGACTTGCTTTTGTAATGCCTCAAATTCATTTTTCACGCGTTCATTAAATTTTCCCTTATTTTCAACATGCTTATGTATGTTCTGGTACTCTTCGGTTTCTGCAAATGGTAATGGAGCTGTATCATCCGAATCTCTGTCCCCATGTAAACTAAGATTTGTCAATTTATCTGAAATCTCCTCAACTCTTTCCGATAAGTCACCTATTTTTTCTTTCTGCTTATTTACGTCTTCCGTAAGTGTTGCGACTCGGGTTTCAGTATTGACACATTTGGTAGTTAACTGTTCATATTGTTGTGTTAGGTTATTTAATCTGTCATTTGGTACGGATTCCTCGATTCTCTCAAATATTTCTTCCTTATCGTGTGCACGTTGTAAGTTTAACTCTGACAATTTCTGTACTATCACGCGATCTCTTTCTTCCTGTTCTCTATCCTGTTCCCTTTGTCTAATCTCTACTGCAATTAATCTATTATTGTGAGAGTTCAAAATCGGTTGTACTTCTTCTCTAATTTCTTTTTGTGATCCCAGTGAGTCTAACCGTGTTTCCATTGTTCCCATATCAGTTTTTAATTCAGATCTCAAAGTTCCCATCTCTGTTTTAAATTTAGATCCCAACATTGATTCCATTGTTCCCATATCAATTTTAATTTCAGATCGTAACTGTGATCCCAGTGAGTCTAACCGTGATCCCAAATTTAATATTGCACCCATCAACTGCTCCGTATGAACTAGTTCAAAATTCCTTTCGCCCCTAACATTTCCCACAAAACCAGCTTCCTTCATCATAGCTGTAAGGCTATCTGTGTTTGATACTATTACAGAATCTTCCGTCGTTAATCTCGGATTCTGAAAATTTTTTGATTGAGAAAAATTTTGAAATGGTTCCGGACTATTTTCCCGACTTATTAAATTGTTTTCCACTTCATTATTCATCATACTGTTCTCCTGTGTTGGCGAGTTCGCCATGTCCACAATTTCGTCATTCTGACTATCCATCATTTTTGCCTTTTTCATCGATCGCGTAATCATTTACAAAACATACAAAACTCTTCACTGTACCAAAATTACACGCAATCACTCTTTATCTCCAACAATACCATTCACACGAAATGTTTCCCACAAACACGATTAATCGAACAATTGAAATAATGGCACTAAATTGTCAAACCCATAGACAAGACAACAGAAATTAAATTTTGCAAAATACCATTAGAAGAATCTCAATTACCAAATCTACACATGCAATATAGACTACAATTACTAAACTACAAATTACTACAACAATACTACTGTCTACTATTTTTACAATCAGAAGAATTCCAAGGGACGATCCGAAGCAGCGGTCGCCACGTGCATGGGGGCTTAATTATTTAAAAAAAGAATGCAAATAAATTTAAATTTTAGTAGCTGTATGTTCGGTTACGAAGTGTCGTAAACGGTTGGCCCTGACTAGTTTTAGTACGCAATCTGACTGCATAGAATAACAACAAAGAATGAAAGAAAATTTCCGTTAACACAATTAATTAATTAAGTCCCCAGCAACTATAAAACGTACGAAACCAAAACACAAGTGTCGCTGTTCTGTGTGTGGAAGTGTGATTCAACGTACACATCTGGCACGGTTCTTCTTCAATAAGACAAGAAATTTTAAATACCATTTATACTGAAGTAATTAAAAAAAATAGAAATACTATAATTGCGTAAGGAAACCAGAATTACACTCTAATACAAGAGCACAAGCCAGATGCTTTGTTGACTGAACCTGTAATGACGCATTATTTAAGACATTGAAATAATAGAAAAGGGAATTTTTTTTTACCTTCATATATATTGACGAAAAGCACTCTGATCATGACAATATCTCCATTCGAACAACATCTGCTGTCTAGCCCATCAAAACTGCATAAAACATGGAACAAGCACTCCCTACTACAACATCTCAACACCGACTCTCTACCACCACATCTCGATAAGCACTCTCCACTACGACTTCTCGACACGCACTGCCTACCGCTACTTCTCAATAAGCACTGACTACTACGAGTTCTCGACAAGCACTGCCAGTGGAGGCGGCTGAATAATACTCTCTGGCGCGATCTCTGGCGCTGTGGCTCAGTGCAGCCACCTTTCAAATGGAAAGCTCAGGGTTGGCATCACGTTCTCTTCACCAAGTGTCGCATAGGCTTTCAACCAGACTATCGTCGGAGACGTGTTTCGAGGCAACCCGGTTAGGCTGAACGCCTTGGACACACTGTAGAGCGAGTGCAGCAAGGTGGAAGTTCCCCTCTGTTTTGTGGTGGCATTATGTGGGGCCGACGTACTCCGCTAGTGGTCATGGAAGGCGCTTTAACGGGTGTACGATAAGTGAATGCCATCCTCCGACCGATTGTGCAAACATATCGGCAGCATATTGGTGATGCATTCGTCTTCATGGACGACAATACGCGCCTTCATCGTCCATATCTTGTGAATCACTTCCTTCAGGATAAAGGCATCGCTCTACTAGAGTGGTCAGCATATTCTTCAGACATGAACCCTATCGAACATGCCTGGGATAGATTGAAAAGGGCTATTTATGGACGACGTGACCCACCAACCACTCTCAGGGATCCACGCCGAATCGCCGTTGAGTAGTGGGATTATCCGGACCAACAATGCCTTGATGAACTTGTGGATAGTATGCCACGACGAAAACAGGCATACATCAATGCAAATGGATGTGCTATTGGGTATTAGAGGTACCAGTGTGTACAGCTAACTGAAACACGACCTCTGAAGGTCTGACTATATGTGGTACAACACGCAATGTGTAGTTTGTAATGAACAATAAAAAGGGCAGAAATGTTGTTTATGTTGGTCTCTATTTCAATTTTCTGTACAAGTTCCGGAACTCTCGGAACGGAGGTGATGCAAAACTTTTTTTTGTGTGTGTGTGTCTGTACTTCTTGCCATATCTTTTCATTTCTTATATGTTTTGATCTAGAGTAACAAGCTGTTATTCTTGTAAATTTCATCTCGATCCTTTACAGCACAAAAGGAGTGGAAAAGCCATAGTTTTATGGAACCTTCTTCTCTGTTTTTGTCGGGTTCTGTTCCATATCATGTCATCGCTCCAGTTAGACTGGTTGGTTCCAAGACCTTTATTAATATCTGTCCAATTTGGGAATACAAATTGCAGAATGATGATATTTGCTCTAATATTACGATAAAATAACTTTGCTTCAGGTTGTCTCTTTACTGTAGATACTCCAGTGTTTCTGATTTAGCTTTAGAAATTAGGACACCAAAATTCCTTATGAACGTTATTTAATGATAGAGTGCAAGCCGTAAATCCTGTGCTCTTGAAACTTTAGTGCATCATCAGCATATACTAAAAAGACAAGGGGTTTTAAAATGACTGACAGAACTTTACTCGAGTATAAGTTCTATAAAAATGGAGGTAAAAAGAAAAAGTAAAATTTATTGAAATAACTATCTGACGTTGGAAGGGCATCTTCCTTACATACATGTACACAGAATCTTTGCATACTTTTGAGAACTGCTTTTACGTTCAAAGTTTTCATTTATATTCCGCAAATGTTCGAATTGTCATCCACTGGACGTGCGACTAAAGGGACCCTCAGACGCTCAGCACTTATTGCGCAGTACTGAGTAAGCCGAATAATACTGAACGTCTGTGAGAAGTGCTGGCGGTTTGGGCAGACTTATTGAAAAAGACTGAAAGGCTTTAAAAATCTTGACCGTCACTACATATATTGCGCAGTATACCGTACCGTGTTTTTTGAGGGTGATATTGTGCAATACATGGCTGTTCCCGCCGATACTTCATGCTTTTCGAAGGTTTAAACAAATTATGTTGATTCGCCATAAGAAGACGAGTACATCAGGAAAGACAGATGAGTGGAATCATCCATTCAAGTGCATATTTAACACTTAATCAATAATCTGTGGAAACATTCGACAGAAGTGTTGGAGTGCACGGAAATAACACTGCAACTGCTTATTTGTTCGTTTCAGAGGGTATGAAGCTTCTTAGTGTTTACCTATTTTCTCATTTCAAACACTGATCTACAGAATTTTCCCTGACAAGGAGAACCCAAACTTAACCTATTCATTTATTACCCACAATATACAAACCCAACACAATCTGACTGCTATACAATGACAACATTGCGTCAAATAATTAACACAAAAGAATCGCCCCGAATTGGAAGAAATCCTAACAATAACCCATACTTTTCATAAGTCAGTTACCTCACAGAAAATCTTCATAAAACGAACTACAGCATTTACACCAAGCAGCAACTACAGCCAGCTACATAAAAGGATTCTAACTACTATAGGCTCTAACTACTAGGAGACATATGATTAGCAAAAGAAAGATTTTGTTGAAGAGCAAACAATGTATTTAGCAGATTTTACCTTATTCATGTGACATTTAGTTCCCAAAATTATATCGTTGTCAATAATTCCACTACCCTAACATTACCAACTACATCGATCCTCATTTTACAATGCATGTCCTACCAACACTGAGTCTCCACGAAGGACACATGTCAAAGCCGCCCGCTCTCTAAGTGCTAACCCCTAGTCCGTCCAACCACAGTCTCTTGCCAAGGGCGCAGAACGCTGCAGCGATATTAATACAGTATATAGTGCAGCCAACATACAAACATATAAAGAAGCTACTTAAAGCTACAACTGTGTACTGCAGAAATACACTGCTGGCCACCGTAAATGCAACACCCTGAAGGAAGCATCCGAATCAAGTGAAATTTACACCATGGGTTTGCAGCGATGAGGTATGCAACTGATTAGAATTTCAGTGCAGACGCACATCACGCGCGCCTGTGGCGCCACCTCATAGCGCCATTTAAGGCTTGGCGATTTCGACGAGTGTACGTTCGGCACGTGTGTTTACCTTGTGGTTGTTTCACAAGACGATCAGTTATGCCTCGTAGACAACAGCGAACATTGTTTGATCAAGTATCCGAGTTCGACAGAGGAAGGATATTGGCTTACCGAGATTGTGGATTATCATACAGAGAAATCGCTAGTCGTGTTGGACGAAACCAAACAACTGTAATGCGGATATGTGATCGTTGGATGCAGGAGGGTACGACGGACCGACGTGGTCGATCGCATTCACCTCGGTGCACCACTGCGCGTGCTGATAGGCAAGTTGTGCGCATGGCAGTGACGGATCGCTCAGTGACATCCCAAACCATAGCACAGCACATTGCGTCTGTAACGCATCATCCAGTGTCTGCGCGTACCATTCGACGCCGTTTACAGCAGAGTGGTCTGTCCGCACGACGTCCATTGCTTCATCTACCATTGACGCAGAACCACAGACGTCTCCGTCGCCAATGGTGTGATGACAGACGGATGTGTACGGCAGAATGGAATGACGTTGTCTTTACTGACGAGGCACGCTTCTGTCTGCAGCACCACGATGGTCGGATTCGAGTGTGGAGACACCGTGGAGAGAGGATGCTGGACAGCTGCATTATGCATCGCCACACTGGTCTTGCACAGGGTATTATGGTATGGGGCGGTATTGGATATTACTCTCGCACGCCTCTAGTACGCATTGCCGGTACTTTAAATAGCCGGCGCTACATATCCGAGATGCTGGAGCCAGTTGTCCTTCCTTACCTTCAGGGCTCGGCCACAGCCATATTTCAACAGGATAATGCGCGACCACACGTGGCACGCATTTTCCAAAGGTTCTTCGTCAATAACCAGATTGAATTGCTTCCCTGGCCGGCTCGCTCTCCGGATCTTTCGCCGATAGAAAACATGTGGTCCATGGTTGCTCAATGAGTGACCCAGATTACATCCCCAGCTGCCACACCAGATGATCTTTGGCAACGTGTGGAAGCTGCTTGGGCCGCTGTACCTCAGGAACACATCCAACGTCTCTTTGACTCAATGCCGAGACGTGTGGCAGCGGTGATCTCCAACAATGGCGGCTACTCTGGCTACTGATTCTGGCAGGAACCACATGTCACAGACGTCTGTCATTTGATACTTGGTCAACATGTTATCTACAAAATAAATTTTGTTGTGCTACCTCTTGTCTTTCTTGGTGTTGCATTTACGGTGGCCAGCAGTGTACATAACAACACTACCTACCGATCCTCTGCAATAATGTCTTTTCGGGTTTACAAATAGCTTCTAGCACTAAGGACAGCGAAATCCGGCGAGTATATGAACAATGTGCTTTCTGTGCACATGTGGTGTAACGAAGTTAACCAGTTCGTTGACAGATTCCTCGTTCATTTTTAAAGTATTCCGATAGTCATCTTGTTCGGCAGCAAGTTCTCTCAGCATGTTAGCATGGTGGAGTGTAGAACGCCTTCCAATTTTTCGCCCATCGCCACTTCTTCTTGCTTTTCTTTGTGCAGCACTTTGTGACTGCAATCGTAATACTGTACATACGAATTCCACATCATCGAGCGCCGACATGTGCGCTACGAAGGCAGAGTTCTGACTGACGCGACCTGGGCACATAAAAAATATGGACAAATTTAGGGGTAGGTTCTTTACACCATAACAAGAAAAACGTCCAGTGAACTAGGGCTCTAGAGCGCATACCTTAAGAGGTAAGAGCACTTCTTCATCTTCAATACTATCTACATGACATATTCATAGATACTACGCAAGGCATCGTGCAGTGTGTGGTGGATAGTACCCTGTACAACTACTAGTAATTTCGTTTCCTGTTCCACTCGCAAATACAGCGAGGATAAAACGACTGTTTGAACCCTAATTCCTCGAATCTTACCTTCGTGGTCCTTACGTGCAATGTCTGTTGGCGGCAGCAGAATCGTTCGGCAGTCAGCTTTAAATGCCAGTCCTCTAAATTTTCTCAACAGTGTTTCTCTTTGTTACTCGAAACTACCGGTTACAAATACCGCAGTCTGCCCCTGGATTGCTTCAATGTCTTCCTTCATTCTGACCTGGTATGGATCCCAAACACTAAAGCAGTGTGTAGGTCGCACCAGCTTCTTCGTACATGCAGTCTCCTTTACAGATGAAATAGTCTTTCCTAAAATTTTCCCAATAAACCGAAGTCGACCATTCCCCTTCCCTGCCACAGTTCTCATATGCTCGTTCCAGTTCATACAGCTTTGCAAGGTTACGCCCTGATATTTAAACGACTTGACTGTGTCAGGTGGGACACTAGTTGCACTGTAACCAAACATTATAGACTTGTTCTTCGTACTCAACTGCATTAACTCACATTTTTCCACATTTAGAGTTAACTGCCATCCATCATATCAAATGAAATTTTGTCTAGGCCATCTTGTACCTCCCTACAGTAACTCATTTTCCACACAGCACTGCAAACCACAGCATCATCAGCAAACGACGGCAGATTGCTGCTCACCCTGCCCGCCACATCATTTATGTACACTACTGGCCATTAAAATTGTTACACCACGAAGATGATGTGCTACAGACGAGAAATTTTACCGACAGGAAGAAGATGCTGTGATATGCAAATGATTAGCTTTTCAGAGCATTCACACAAGGTTGGCGCCGGTGACGACACCTACAACATGCTAACATGAGGAAAGATTCCAACCGATTTCTCATACACGAACAGCAGTTAACCGGCGTTGCCTGGTGAAATGTTGTTGTGATGCTTCATGTAAGGAGGAGAAATGCGTACCATCACGTTGCCGACATTGTTAAAGGTCGCATTATAGCCTATCGCGATTGCGGTTTATCGTATCGCGACATTGCTGCTCGCGGTGGTCGAGATAGTACAATGACTGTTAGCAGAATATGGAATCGGTGAGTTCAGGAGGGTAATACGGAACGCCGTGCTGGATCCCAACGGCCTCATATCACTAGCAGTCGAGATGATAGGCAACTTATCCGCATGGCTGTAACGGATCGTGCAGCCACGTCTCGATCCCTGAGTCAACAGATGGGGACATTTGCAAGATAACAACCATCTGCACGAACAGTTCGACGACGTTTGCAGCAGCATGGACTATCAGCTCGGAGACCATGGCTGCGGTTACCCTTGACGCTGCATCACCGACAGGAGCGCCTGCGATGGTGTACTAAACGATGAAACTGGGTGCACGAATGGCAAAACATCATTTTTTCTGGTGAATCCAGGTTTTGTTTACAGCATCATGATGGTCTCATCCATGTTTGGCGACATCGCGGTGAACGCACATTGGAAGCGTGTATTCGTCATCGCCATACTGGCATATCACCCGGCGTGATGGTATGGGATGCCATTGGTTACACGTCTCGGTCACCTCTTGTTCGCATTGACGGCACTTTGAACAGTGGACGTTACATTTCAGATGTGTTACGGCCCGTGGCTCTACCATTCCTTCGATCCCTGCGAAACCCTACATTTCAGCAGGATAATGCACGACCGCATGATGCAGGTCCTGTACGGGCCTTTCTGGATACAGAAAATGTTCGACTGCTGCCCTGGCCAGCACATTCTCCAGATCTCTCATCAGTTGAAAACGTCTGGCCAATGGTGGCCGAGCAACTGGCTCGTCGCAGTACGCCAGTCACTACTCGTGATGCACTGTGGTATTGTGTTGAAGCTGCAAGGGCAGCTGTACGTGTACACGCCATCCAAGCTCCGTTTGACTCAATGCCCAGGCGTATCAAGGCAGTTATTACGGCCAGAGGTGGTTGTTCTGGGTACTGATTTCTCAGGATCTCTGCACCCAAATTGCGTGAAAATGTAATCACATGTCAGTTCTAGTATAACATATTTGTCCAATGAATACCGGTTTATCATCTGCATTTCTTCTTGGTGTAGCAATTTTAATGACCAGTAGTGTATATAGAGAACAACAGCAGTCCTACGACACTTCCCTGGGACACTCCTGACGATACGCTTGTCTCCGATGAACATTCACCGACGAGGACATAAACTGGGTTCTATTACTTAAACAGTCTTCAAGTCACTCACATATCTGTTGAGAAAGAACAAGTCACTCTCTCACTTATTTTATATTCAAGCCTACTCGTTAATGTTGTTATCACACCATAGACGTTTTTGTGAGAAAACAGGAACTTATCAATGTGAGCATGTACATTGTTTTGCATGTGAGATCTTTACAATAGCTCTCCTTCAAATAGCATTTTCTGGAGATGACAACAAGCATTTGTTTTGGTGATTTAACAGTCAATCTTGCAATGGACATTTGGGGCATGGGAGTCACATGCAGCTGTTAGGGAGAGTAGCATCTGAAATTAATTACCAAAACAGAACGTTAGTCCCAAGAATATTCGCACTGGTGTGCAGATAATGCTTTCGGCTGAAGAGGCGAAAAATTACCTACCTGGACCTACCTGTTAGAAGATTCTGGGCATGGCAGGGACAGGAGAGAAGTAGGTTGCCTGACCAAGGTGTTTCGACAGTGTCGCAATCGCCCATTTTGTAAAGAGATGGCATCCATAAAAATCCATGTTCAACCTGGACCAGGCGCTATTGATGGGCCATCAGGTGGTATCAGCCCTCTGCCTGCCGAGATTTTTGGGAAGCCTCAGGCCTTCGGAAGAATTTTAGGAAGGAACGCAACATTTATAGCGGCTATAAAATGGTCTATGTCGGGACACACAAGCGCTTCTCTTCGTTTATCTGAGACCCCTGGTCAGACATGCTGCAGCGTTTGGCCTGTCAACAATATGATCTTGGTGATAAGTATGTTGATTACGTTAGGCCTAAACGGAAACTGAAAACACGCTGCCTCATGTGGCCATGGGAATAATAATTTGGGAACGTAATGTCTTCTCCTCCCTGTGCAGAAATTTACAAGTCAGGGATTGACTGTACAGCAGGGAAATTAATATTATCAACATTGGTTACGATTGACCACAAGGTAGAGCAGAAGAGCTACAGGGGAGACATGGCGCTCGTATAGTCACTTGATTGGCATGAGACCCTCGCAGGAATAGTTGCATGGGTGCACTTTTCGAGTTTACCGAGGTTTGATGGAAAGGGAAGAGTGGAGAAATGGCATCTGATTCAGACTCTGGTCTGGAGAGGAGATTCTGGTCTTGACTCTGGTTACGAGTGGGTTGCCCTCGGGACACTCGTCCTCAGCGTGACTTGGCACTGCCACTGGTCTTGACTGGGGAAGCCTGTGGTGAAGGCTCAGCTGTACCGACAGTTTAGATCTCACTCATCCCTGACAACTCACTGTGCTAAGGACAATATTATTCGAAGTTCAGGACTTCATTATGTAAGCCATATTGATGAATAATCATTTATAGGTATCAGTAAATAATATCAAAGAAGCTGTCAAGTATGTTTCAGACAGGACATGACCAGGAGTCTGAGGAAAAGAAGAGACAGAGAAATGAGGAGTATCTTAAATTTCTGTATGTACTAACTAACATGATATGTGGAGTTTGCAAAGGTGCAACGCATAAATCATGATCTAACACCATGACATACTAACATGCCACACCACAATACCACACGTAACGAATATTACAAAGAGTTCATTAACCTAAGATATCAGGAAAAAAATTGCAACCTGATAGAGAAACTAGATCTGTAACGCATAGATAGGATGCCAAATCATCTCAAGAATCTCTTAAGAGGTGTAAGTTAGGCATTAGGCATAAGGTAGATTATGAGAAAAGATTTTTGTTCAAATGGTTCAAATGGCTCTGAGCACTATGGGACTTAACATCTGTGGTCATCAGTCCCCTAGATTTTAGAACTACTTAAACCTAACTAACCTAAGGACATCACACACATCCATGCCCGAGGCAGGATTCGAACCTGCGACCGTAGCGGTCGCGCGGCTCGAGACTGAAGCGCCTAGAACCGCATGGCCACTGCGGCCGGCAAGATTTTTGTACTCAAAGTTCTGCAAGAGACTTCGATGCGGTAGACGACAACTGAAAATCTGTATGGGACGTGAATGGACGAGATCAACGATTTTCTATGATGCGGAGACACTGACAAGTGCCCGAGAAGAATGGTGATTTGTAACCAAGGCAACTCTTGTACCTAACACCAGTAGCAACCGTCCCTTGACAATTACAAGGAGGGTGGATGAGCAGAAGAATATCGACGTTGGGTCTAGGCCTTGCGAAAATTCATTTTCGAGCAATACTCGTGTCAAAAGGACTGCAGCCAACGACGGGCCATAAAAAACCAAACAGCAGCCAGTGCACGGCATAAAAACAAAATGCCTCCCCGAAACCCAGACTTCTTTGAGGCACAATTTGGCAAAAAATTACGTGTAGAAACACACTGTCACCACCAAACTGCGTTGTTATATTGAACTACACAGCTGAAGGAAAATCAGTCAATCAATGCTGAATTACACATCCTAATCAACGATTAAAAGACTGTCGAATGAAAAACTTCAAAGCAACTATTAGTCAATAATTTCCTATATCCTGCCCCGAGAAGGGGTAAGGATCAAGTCTGAAGAAAGGAAGTTGCTTGGAAGAATAGAAGATGTAGAGTCCCAATACTGATGCTGAAGAAAGATCTACATCTACATATACATTTATACTCCGCAAGCCACCCAACGGTGTATGGCCGAGGGCACTTTACGTGCCACTGTCATTGCCTCCCTTTCCTGTTCCAGTCGCGTATGGTTCGCGGGAAGAACGACTGCCGGAAAGCCTCAGTGCGCGCTCGAATCTCTCTAATTTTACATTCGTGATCTCCTCAGGAGGTACAAGTAGGGGGAAGCAATATATTCGATACGTCATCCAGAAACGCACCCTCTCGAAACCTGGACAGCAAGCTGCACCGCTATGCAGAGCGTCTCTCTTGCAGAGTCTGCCACTTGTGTTTGCTAAACATCTCCGTAACGCTATCACGCTTAACAAATAGCCCAGTGACGAAACGCGCCGCTCTTCTTTGGATCTTATCTCCTCTGTCAACCCGACCTGGTACGGATCCCACACTGATGAGCAATACTCAACTATGGGTCGAACGAGTGTTTTGTAAGCCACCTCCTTTGTTGATGGACTACATTTTCTAAGGACTCTCCCAATGAATCTCAACCTGGCACCCGCCTTACCAACAATTAATTTTATATGATCATTCCACTTCAAATCGTTCCGTAGGCATACGTATTTTACAGAAGTAACTGCTACCAGTGTTTATTCCGCTATCATATAATCATACAATAAAGGTTCCTTCTTTTTATGTATTCGCAATACTTTGCATTTGTCTATGCTAAGGGTCAGTTGCCACTTCCTGCACCAAGTGCCTATCCGCTGCTACGGTCGCAGGTTCGAATCCTGCCTCGGACATGGATGTGTGTGATGTCCTTAGGTTAGTTAGGTTTAAGTAGGGGACTGGTTCTAGGGGACTGATGACCACAGTAGTTAAGTCCCATAGTGCTCAGAGCCATTTGAACCATTTGAGCCTATCCGCTGCAGATCTTCCTGCATTTCGCTACAATTTTCTAATGCTGCAACTTCTCTGTATATTGCAGCATCATCCGCGAAAAGCCACATGGAACTTCCGACACTATCTACTAGGTCATTTATACATATATTGTGAAAAGCAATGATCCCATAACACTCCCCTGTGGCACGCCAGAGGTTACTTTAACGTCTGTAGACGTCTCTCCATTGAGAAAAACATGCTGTTTTCTGTTTGCTAAAAACTCTTCAATCCAGCCACACAGCTGGTCTGATATTCCGTAGGCTCTTACTTTGTTTATCAGGCGACAGTGCGGAACTGTATCGAACGCCTTCCGGAAGTCAAGGAAAATGGCATCTACCTGGGAGCCTGTACCTAATATTTTCTGAGTCTCATGAACAAATAAAGCGAGTTGGGTCTCACACTATCACTGTTTCCGGAATCCATGTTGATTCCTACAGAGTAGATTCTGGGTTTCCAGAAATGACATGATACGAGAGCAAAAAACATGTTCTAAAATTCTACAACAGATCGATATCAGTTTTGCGCATCTGCTCGACGACCCTTCTTGAAAACTGGCACTACCTGTACTCTTTTCCAGTCATTTGGAACCTTTCGTTCCTCCAGAGCCTTGCAGTACACAGCTGTTAGAAGGGGGGCAAGTTCTTTCGCGTACTCTATGTAGAATCGAATTGGTATCCCGTCAGGTCCAGTGGACTTTCCTCTGTTGAGTGGTTTCAGTTGCTTTTCTATTTCTTGGACACTTATTTCCATGTCAGCCATTTTTTCGTTCGTGCGAGGATTTAGAGAAGGAACTGCAGTGCGGTCTTCCTTTGTGAAACAGCTGTGCAGTCCCTCGGCAAAAGGTGCCGTTGTCATTGTTTTGAGCGATGACATTTCAGAAAGCCTTCCTACAGGAACAAGGCTGGAGATGGCAAATAAACGTCTGGGCAATGGGCGAGAATATTTCAAGATATGCCTTTCCAAATACCCATCCGACTGCAAACCGATCGTCTCCAAAGTGCTATAAAAAAATAAATACCTTTAGCAGTTGATTAACAAGAAATATACACGTTTTAAAGCCAATAATCCACGAGTATCCGCACTTATTATGAGAGCCACATCAATCTATGGCAACATCCTGTTGCAAAATTCGATGAAGAACGACGGTGCCTACCCAAAGGTTCGCCAATAAACATCTCGCACAGATCCTTCAGCTTCGTGCACAGACATTCGTCGCCAACCTCACGGAAGAACATTCGTAGACATGGCATGAAAATATTGGTCAAAATTAGGTAAAGATCAGTGTCAGACAGTGAAAAAGCTGCAACAAGCACAACAATTAACATAGGACTTCGATGCATTGATGCAATTTACATCTCTCTATATAATATGTGTAAGTGTCTAAATAAGAACTGAATAACAGTCTTTTCGTAGTCTCTGTTTCATGAGTAATGCAGGAGAAACTTTTTTGTAAAGAAATGTGTCATCTACTTATAATGTTAATTAGAATACTATGTTAAAAAGAAAACCTGCTCATGTATATTGTGTCTTAAAGATAACATTTTTGTAAAGTTAATTTACTGTCTATGAGTGTAATATTCTGCAATTTTATTCATACATTGTTTGTGACTATAATACTTTTGAATTTTGCATTTCATTAATATAAAGTTTTAAAATTTCGACCTGAGTAGGATTTGCTAAAGATTTATTTTGATTGTTATATTATTCTTACAATGCTAATTTTTGTAAAACAAACAAAAACAATGTATTTTTGCATTATGTATAAAGTCCTTTAACGTTTTGAACTGATTTAAATTGTAAGTGTTGAGAAAACAGCATTAAAAGATCAACTTGAGGGGCTCCTCAGCTTCGATATAAAATCTAAAATACACACAAAATATTTAAATAAATAAAAAATGAATTTGATAGTATTAACAAAAGAATTATATAGTCTTCACTTAAGGGATAAAATTAAATTATTAGCAAAGTTAACCATGTTAAAAATTAAAGTATCCAAACCAAAAGAATTAAATGGAATAAGGACTAGACCAAGTGGCTGACTAATATTCAATGCTTGAGAAAAAGTACAATTTTTGTCTGACTTAGACAACACCTCCACCATTGTCTAGCTTCAGTACAAAAATTATCGTGGAAGGAAGGTGATCAGTAAGGTGCAATCAAATAATACAACTTACATTGAATTCCTGAAACAATTCCGGTTACATCGATATGTCATACGACATAGTTACGGGAAAATGAATTATTGATAGACAAAACGAATAAACAAGTCAGCATTTCATAAATATAAACCACTGTAGCAATTACACGCAAGTAATTTCCCAGACCCGAGTACGAGACGTAGTTATGAGGGAAGGAAATTTTAAGACTGCAACTCCCATCCCAATGTTAGGAGGATACCCACACAGCGGGACATCTAGCGGACACAATGACACGCCGGAGCCACTGTGCAGTCCCTCGGCAAAAGGTACCGTTGTCCTTGTTTTGAACGATGACAGTTCAGAAAGCCTTCCTACAGGAACAAGGCTGGAGATGGCAAATAAACGTCTGGGCAAACTCAAAACACTGCTGCAGCCACCTGTGTTAAAACTCGCATGAAAGAAAAAACTGTTTATCTCAATATTACGTAGCAGAAGTTAAACTCTGTCCTACAGAAGAAACAATGCCTGTGATATGCTACAAAATTCTAGTAGGTGGAGTTATAACAAGCGCCAACACTTTTATTGGCCAGAAAGAAAATGCATGGCTATCAGCATTAATATAGACAATTTGTGAACAGAAAAACTCGCTCTTTCTCTCGCAGCAATTCTTCGAGTGTTTGAATAAGGCGACTCGCGCCACACTGAGACGATTGCGAGAGTCATTATGTGAACACTTGTTCACAGGTTAGTCTTATCTCGTAAGGACTTAAACTGCAAAGCCTCCTAGTACGGAGAATCACACCGAGCACTGACAGTTAACACATGGAAGCGATTTGAGGGCAACGACGTACGCGCTGTTCCAGCCAAATAGTGTTTACCATGGCAATTAGCTTAGCTACGGAACAACTAGGAGTGTCGGCTTCACTGAAGACATAGAAAATGTATTCGACATGCGTTTAACAGTCAGGAGATATTTCGAAAATTCACAGCATCAGCCACCACTGCTGCCGCTGACGAAAGGTAAACACGCATGCTTGCGTTTCGGCAGCAAGTGTTTTTTAATTAACACTCAGAACTGCGGTCGACTCAGTCTCTTCTATTGTTTAGTAGATTCAATCATGTCCTGTAGTTAAACGTATTCTGTCTGTCGGACTTAATTGAAACCGAAACGCGAGGTATCTGATCTAATGAAAAGAACTGATCAGCCGCTGTATAGTGCTTTATATCCTGAAGTTATGGAACTGTTTTAATCGTATGATTCTTTCTGATTGCTCTTTACTGACCACCATCCATTATTTGGTTATTTTAATTGTGCATTTTAGCTTAACTGATATGTGTGGACCCAGTTGTATTTATTGTATATTATCGACCCCGAGACTTGGTCATCAACCATCTTACTATTAAAGAACCTTAGAACATTTATGAACTTTGCTTCACAGTTGTGAACACCCAATATCAATATTTTACCATTCCTGTATGTATTGAAATTATGATATTATGAAGTCATACTTAGAGTAAAAAATATAACCTTAATACGAAAATCTAAGATTTTTCATTGTTTGCCAACATATAGTTACACCTGAACCCGTATTCTAATTTCTGTTAGCGATAACATTTCGTTTACAGGGAGTGTAGTGGAACCGAAATTGAGATTATAGTCTGATTACGTCATTGTTCGTACTGCTGCACTCTTCTGAACTCTGCATGGGTGACATGGTATCTTACTACCTTACAGGCCATAGGCTCTACACGAAATTCCTAAAACATTCACAGAGCGTCCTTGTGCAACTGTGGAAGGAATGTAGATCAGAACCAATCTCACACATGTCAGAATCGGTGTGCACCAACTTGGACCTATGGTCTCCTCCTAATCGTAGTTGTCCTTCCATTGCAAGGACAGACTCAGTCCATTTTTTCACACTGGGGAAGAGGTGATGCGATAGAACTGACTGTTCCACCTCGTTACTTTACCTCAAGGTAGTCTTGGTTCTGAATAATTAATGACAAATTGGTCATATTCACATTTTTGTTACTGAGAGCCTCTGACGAGGGGCTGGACTCGATTTCGTTTATTTATTTATTCTATGACGCATATCGTTTCCCCATCCGTATTATGTTGCTATCAGTAATAAAATGAGTGTATTGGTTGTGTGTGCATGAGTTAAGGAGCTATAATGCAGAGATACATGTTTTACTTGAACTTGGGTGAAAAGCTAATACTTGGGGTGAACAGTCAAAGATGAACCTTTGGTGATAGATTCATTGGGGTCTGTAAGAGCTTCCCCCCATCGCCCTCAAAGATGTGCAAAGTGCCCGTTATCCAGCGCTCCGACAGTTTTCAGCATTAGGATCCTGCTGGCTGAGTGGATGGTCGAACTGTACGCATGTCTCCATCAGGATGAATAGTAGATTCAGAGAATGAAGTATAGTATAATTAAAGCACCGTCTTAGGCAGCACTTTAAATGTTCGTTGACTTAAGTTTCTTCATTTTCAGTAGCTATTTTTCAGAGTATTACACGGTTTTTCTCTGTAATATGGGCTGTATCCACTGTGTATCAGGCACACATGTGATCCCAACCATTGTAACAGAGAATAAGCATTTTCATACATTTATTTCAGATTAGGTTTATATTCGAACGGATAGTGTGTGTTACTGGAGTTTTTTTCCCGTTCTCCTATGCGAGTATGACTGCATGCAGAAACGACCATCTTCTTCCTACGTTAGTTAAGGATAGGGTTTGCCTGTGATGCATGTACAATTTTTCTTTTCATGCAAGAACGATCCAACTTGGTGAATACATAATTGTGCCATTGACTTCGTTCTTAAGGAACTTTGTGAAAGGTTTTGCACGTGTTGCGTGCAGAATATTGCTAATAAACCATACCGACCCAACATGGGAAGTACGCAATTCTGCCACTGACTTCAATTCACCCAAATGGTGTTGGCTGCATAGTCGTTGATCACTGATCGCTCTTGAGGAGTTCATGCCAGGCTAGGCGTGTGTTCCTTTGTATACGGTAGAATGTACTATTGATTTATATGTGTTTATGTCGTATATTTTTGTTTGCTCCATCACTACTTCTCATTAAATGATATTTTGAGATTAGGTACTCACTATTCCCATACTCAGCACCCCGTATCCATTTTGTGTGCATAATTATGACAAACGATAGCCATTAACCAGTGTGTTTGTGTGTGTGTGTGTGTGTGTGTGTGTGTGTGTGTGTGATAGATAGTTACGAAAGGCATCATGATCTCAGAAGTCTCAGTAGCAACGTAGCAACGTACCTTCCTTCTAATCCAGTGCACAGCAGATTCTGAGATCGATTAGTTGTAGTTGGTAAGCACCCTTAGAGCAGAAAGTATATTGTGTATGGTTTGTTCGACTTTGAGATTTGGGCAAACTCGATAAATGAATTACGTCTTTAAATAAGAATTACCCTCAGATCATTCACGTTAGAAATTTCAGTGAGCTTATACCGCCTGATAATGCATCCTGATCAGATTCATCTCCTGAAATAACACTGTTTAAGTCAGTAAATAAATCATAAGCCCATATGAATAACTATCGTGTCAGACTGTGCTGCAAGTGATCGCATTCATTTATCTCTTTTTTGATTGCTTGCTTCCTCCCTTTTGCGTTATCCGTTGTGCAACATAGTTTACTTCAACTACAGTAACTAATTAATTAAATAAATATTTGGGCCACCCCCTACCAAGTATCAGCAAGCACCGAATCAAAGTAGGTAACGAGATCGTGAGTGAATATAGAAGCTGCAAAGTACACCGTCAGAAAACAACCACTAAGAACACCCATTTCAGTATAACACAAGCAAACGAGAGGAAGGCTTCCAATAGGAATGAAAAAGATAGATTTTACACAATCATTAAAAGTGTTTATTTAAGTATCTACATTATTTTATGCAATATCACATGAAAGATATATAAGTTGTAATGAAGTCCACTACTTCTTAGAACTGGGAAAACTTGGAACTAGTAACACGTTTCCCTCAGCTCTGCCAACCTTAGGGAGAAAGTGAGGATTATGCCGCAGCGTCATCGTCAATGACTTGCCTTAAAGTCATCCACCATGAGTGCCAGTCATGTTCCGTCTTTGATATGCAATTTTAGGTTTGATTAGATATTTATGATGGGCTAAGACACTCCTCCAAAGATGGCAAAGAAAAAGTGTGCTGGTAGTGATTCGTTTAGATGCAAACACTTGCTAAAGGCGCACTGCAAGTAAAAAGTGTCACACACAAGTGGTAATTTGACCAGAACACTTACGCATCCCGCCATTCTCTTCAACCATAGAATGGAATTTGCATCTTCTAGGAAGCCACTATTGATGGTCGCTGCGGTTCTACACCATACGATTGCGTAAGCTGCTGAGAGCCTGGCCAATGCTGCCACTGATTTCACCGACCCTGGTCGTAGTATTTGGGGCAATATGGACATGATGACGCTGCTTAGGAAGAACCATTTCTCAGAATGTTGTTCTCCTCCCTGTCTGTTTCACCCATGCCATATGCATTATTTCCAGGGACAGTGTCAGGTCACTCCACATGTTCCTATCTCTCTTCTGCTAGACTTCGCAGCGTAGCTGAGCTGGAGACTGATGTATGTTGGAGGACGTTTCTCGCCCCTCTGGGCCACTGGCGCTGGTGTCAACTCTTCAGTACCCCATTTCGGCTTTGAAGTGCCTTGGATCGTTCGATCATTGGCCACTGATAGATAAGATAGTTTTCAAAGAAATACGGACAGCTGCAGTCGAGGTGGAGAAGAACATTTATGACACTGAAGGTGCTTATGACATGGGAGGCAAATACATGATCCCGTACAGTATTCTTACATTGAGGGATAAGCACTGCAAGTATCGACATAAGAGTCAGGTTACCTATTATTATGGTAACATTTCAGGTTTAAGGGCTCCCAGGAGTTGAGGCTGAATGGATGGAAAGAGTTGAGGCTCCATTTGAACAGCAGCTGATGCGATGGATGGCAGTGGCGCTTCGCTGGTGGGGATCTTATTGACGGTGTTGTTCTTCGGTGCTGATTGCGGGGTCATGGATGGGTGGAGTTGATGCTTCTTAGAGTTACTTCCAGAGTGGGACCAAAGCATAGACTCTGCGGTTGGTGGCATGGGAGTCGTCGTGCTTGGAGTTTCAGTCGTTATGTTTGGACTTCTGGACGTTGTGGTCTTGTCCTCCAGCAGTTCCACCACCCAAGGCCGTGCTCCAGACACTTGAAAAAAAAAGCAACTCATAATGTTTTGCATATACGGAAGAGAAAATGAAATATAATAAACATACTTTAATTAAACTATCTAAATTAACAACTAGCTGAATACTAGTAGTTGAGGAAGACTTAAAAATACACAACCACTAACGACAAGAAGCGGCAGAAGAATATATTTTCTGAAGAAACATGTTATATTCCTTGGTAGAAGGAGAACAGGTTGAAGCGGTCCGAGAGAAACTCATTGTACATATGAAATGAAACTAGAAGAAAAAAGAGAATATAAGGAGGATCTGAAACTGAACCATGTACATGATCGACGAAAATATATCGAAAAATAAGTGTCATCAGTAGCCAATGTCAACGTTAGGTAATTAATGACATGACCCCGAAATATCTTACCGCCACCATTTCTAGCGGTCCAAACCAAAATGCTGCGCTGTCCAGCATTAACTCATGTGAGATGATTTCTAATGTCATACGTTACTGTGCTGAATTTTGCTAAGGTAGATAACTAACCTCAAAACAAAACACAAACAGCCAAATACGCACAAATCTACAGCTACTAAATTCCATCGGTTAAAAAAATGTGGGCAAGTACAAATTTTTTGAGGTTTTTCAGAGGGTATGCAAACAACAATTAGTCGTATAGGCAATAAATAAATTAACACATTTTAAAGGAGAGGGACACTCTGAATGAGTAGCACCTTTAGTCAACTTACTGCAGTTTTTCTCAGTGTTCCGAACATCTTGCACCATTTACATCGTGGAACACATTTTACAGCTCGAAAAGCCCTACGAAGGTGTCTCGATTTTTCTTCCGTCTTGCTTCCATTACCAACCGCAACGTCAGAATTGCCTCTCTTGTGCCTTTGCCTTTTCTAAAGCCAAACTCATCGTCGTCTAACACATCCTCAATTTTCTTTTACTTCTTTCTGTGTATTATTCTTGTCAGCAACTTGGATGCATGAGCTTTTAAACTGATTGTGCGATATCTCCTGACCTTACCTGTATCTGCAATCTTCGGAAATAAATGGGTTATACAGTATTTTCCCATGACTATGATGACGTGTCGCTAGCCTTCTAAACTATATACACCAACTTGAACAGTCTTTCGTTTTCCACTTCTCCCAATGATTTCATAAATTCCGATTCAATATCATCCATCCATTTTGCTTTATGTAATCTCAAGTTTTCGAAAACTAATTTAAATTGTGACTCTAATACTCGATGTCCTATCGCTTCATGTAGCCTCAGTTTTTTTCTATGACGTCATCAAAGAATTCAGGCTTCCAATGTACTCTTCTACCACCCGCTCTCTCCTCTGCATTTTAGAGTGGAATTCCCATTCCACTCTCTTGACGCCCTTGCTTTTAATTTCACCGAAGGTTGTTTCGATTGATTGTATGCTGTGTCAGTCCTTCCGACTGTCATTTTTTCCCCATTTTTTCAGATTTTTCTTGCAGCCAGTCCAACTCGGTTCCCCTGCACCTCCTGTTTATTTCATTCCTAACTCATTTCTATTGCTGTAATCGTTTCTTTCGCCGAACGTTTTTGAAGTTCCTTCCTTCGTCGCTCAGTTGAAGTATTTCGCCTGTTCCGCGTCGTTTCTTCGAAGTTACCTTCCTAGTGTTTACCGCAGTCTTTCCAACCTCTGAGATTTCTCTGTTTAGAGATCTCCGCTCCTCTGCAACTGAACTATCTACGGTGGTATTCCTTATGAAAGTATCCACATCATTAGCGAACTTCAAAAGCATCTCATAGTTCCTTAGTGCTCTAGAATATCCACCTTCTGTACGATTCTCTTAATCCTAACCGTTCATCACTATTAAATTTTGATCTGAGTCTATATCTGCTCCTGTGTGTGCCTTACAATCCACTATTTGATTTCAGGATCTCTGTCTGACCAAGTTGTAGTCCAACTGCAATCTTCCCGCATCTCCTGCCTTTTTCCAAATATATCTCCTCCTCCTGTAATTTTTCAATTTTATTTGCTATTAATAACTCAGTTAACCTTTCTCCTCTCTCATTCACACTGCCGATCAAATATTCTTCCGTAACTGTTTCTTCTATTCCCTCCCCTACTATCGCAGTGCAAACCTCCATCATTATTAGATTTTCATTCCCATTACATATTGAATTACGAGGTCAATATCCTCATTTACTTTCTTTTGATTTTCTTCTTGTGGCACCGGCATGTTCACCTGAAGTATTGGCGTCGACGCTGGTATGCTTTCCAATCTGGTGAGAGCACCCCTATCACTTAAATGTTCACAGCAGCTTACCTTCTTATTTATAAGGAATCCTAATCCCATTACGCCATTTTCTGCTGCTTTTGATGTTACCCTATTTTCGCTTGACCAGAAATCCTTATCTTTTTCTCAGTTCACTTCGCTAACTCCTGCTCTATCGACATAGAGGCCTTGAAAATTCGATTTTCAGTTTTTCTAGCCTTCTCTGTAACGCTCAGACTTCTGTCATGCCACGTTGCGATTCTTTCACCCTATTACCCTTTTTCTGGTTAATCCATGTTTTCCTCATGGTCACCTCCCTCTTTTCAGGTAGAAAATTCCTGAAGCACTCGAAGGACTAACACGGGATATGTATAAGACGGTCAATTCATAAGATACTTGCATGAGAAGCGAACGGAGTGAATAAGCACAGCTTTTGATCTGAAACTTCCGGGCAGATTAAAACAGTGTGCTGGACCGGCACTCGAACACTGGACCTTTGCCTTTTGCCGGAAAATGCTCTACCAATCTTTTTTCTTTGTTATTCCTCTTTTTATTTTTTTATTATCTCAGAGGTTTCCTCAAATGACAAACTGATTACAATTTCACAATGCTCTGAAACAAATGAAGCACATTTTTTGGGGGTCACAGTCAGCTACAGGCTGGAGAAGACAAAATGGGCAGGGATCGAATGAAACTTCGTATCAGCGCGCACTCCGTAGCAGACTGAAAATTCTTTTTGGGAACTTTGAATTCTTTTGTATTAAAAAGAGAATTTATAATAAATTTCCTTGAAAGGAAACAAATTGGAATTCGTGACTATTACGATGATTATAATTAAAATATAATAAATGCTTGATCATTCTCCCTGCTTACGTTAATATTAGCCGTATTGAATGGTCTGAGTATCATTGTTATATATGAGATTTTTGATAATAAATAAAAGTTGTTTACCTGCGATCAAGATAACTTCCTGCTTTTCAGCTATATAGAAGTTTTTATCATGTAGCCTGTGTGATAGGTCGTATGTCTATTTCACACCTCATTACTCATATTTCAGTAACACTATCTTCCTTAAATGTAATTTAATAAAACTCCTACAAGGGATTCGCTGCTATAGGCAACAGAAACTATCCGAGATACAGCACCCGTTGAAATGCGACGTAAAGGTTTCCAGTTGCTAGCAAACAGACTATAAATGTTAGTCTTTCTTCAGATTATGTGGTCGTTGGCAGTTAGAGTTCTGTTTTCAAAGTTCCTCCTTAGCTGTAATGAGAAACAAGCGAAAAGCGTCAACTGGCATACATACGTGATTTTGGAATAGTGCTGAAAAGAGCTGAAGCGACAATTCAGTGTTACGTGCTTACGTAATAACCCATACAACTGAATTGTTCTTCTTTTCCTTTGTCATTTTGTCTCTTTCCTCAAAAACAGTGCACACCCTATGCAAAAATAATCATCACTGAATATCAGAGTTACGCGGCGTGACTCTGGCTATGTGGTGTTGTACGTATCCTACCCGCTGATTGTAAGCGCCAGGTAACAATAACACAGCGTTTATACGGGTAGGCTGTCCTCGTTAACTATTGTTTTCCTTCGTTCTCTCTACACCACCATCACAAGACTTAACCTGATTTAAACAAACGCAACGATTAGTCAACATCCGTAGCACACAGACACTGGTGTTGTTACGCTCTTGGAAGTAGTTCCTACTTATGTATTAGATACCTTATTGCTATGTTACAGTAAATGAAACTTTAAGATCCATCAAAGTGTTTCTAAATCATACTTTAGGCATGTAGTTTTTATTTCAAAAATCGTGTAAATCTCAGTCTCCGTACTGATGTGCCCTGATTGTCGCGCTGTTAATACGTACACTACTTTGAAAATGGCTGGCGCTGCTTTCTGCTCTGTAGTGAAACACGCGTGTGGAACACAGTTAAAAAGTGGCGAGAAACAGATTACTCTTAATGTTTTTTACAGATTTACAGAAAGCCTTTAAGTTTTCTGGATAAGTGTATTTACTCAAGTTAAGGGGGATTTGAAATCCATATGTGTGTCTAATCGGTAGTTTTGTAGAATAAAAATTTGGTACAATTCATGGATCGTCTGTACAAATCTCGCTCTGGTGTTCTTTGTTTTCATTCACCTGGAATACCTAAATCTATTAAATGTAAAATTCATCAAATAAACGCTAATTAACACATATCTAACCATCATTTTAATGGAAAAATGCACATCTTCTTGTTTCTAATAACGTACTGCTCGCAAAATTACCGTACTATTTCAGAATCATCGCAACAGAACACAGCTGATCTGGAGCCAAGTTAAGGGATCTGTCGTGAGGAATGAGAATGTATTTATGCTGCCAGACGTACTGGAACCAGTGCACGAAGCTTATACCACACGTCACTGCCGAACGCTGCCCATATAGAGAACGGCACGTCATAAAAGAGGAGGAGAAAATGTGGCACCTGGATGGCTTCGAGGATTCTGTGACTGATCTACTCGTTATCAGTGTAGTAGATGATAGTTCTAGTAGCGTAATGTATTTCTCGTATTTGGATCTAAAAGGAGTTAAGAGATTTCCAGACGACTCACTATAAATAATACGTTCAGTGGTTTCAATATTTAACTACACGGTGCAATCTCTGCATTATGCTTTTACGCCAAACATATCATGCACAGAAAATTGCCCTCAGTTTAAGATAGGAATTGTCATCACTCCTGTTTTTCGTTATCAGTACTATGTCAGCTACGAACGAGTACATGTTAAGCTTTCCGTCTGGTCCCCTAAGAAGCTTGCGGTATTGGACTTTTTCGGAGTATTAATTCATTCCCTTTAAAAATTAAATGACATTCGAAGCTATATTGTTTCTCTGCTCGTGTTTTTTTTACGTCGTAACTGCAACTGCTCACATCATTGCGGGTTGGACGAGCTAGCTGGCCAGTGCTGTCCAAGTTCAATGCGGCGATAAGGCTGTATTGCTCAGTCGATATGCACGATAACGCACAGCATAAAATCAAAACTTAACCTTATTTTGCACTTGACTGTACTCGAGACAGCTTGGCTTCTGCTCCACGCAAAATGAAATCCTATAAGATTCCAGCAAACGTGGAAGAACACAGGATGTAACGTTTACATCAGGTTTATTCTTATGGTGGAAGACAATGTAGTGTCCGCATATACGAGGGTTGTTCGGAAAGTAAGGAACGATCGATCGTGAGATGGAAACCACAGTGAAAATTCGATGAGGTTTTGCACGGGTGTATTGGGCAGTGTCTCTAGTATGCCCGTCGATAGCATTACGTCGTTCCTTTTAGTTCTGAGCACACAGGGAGCACATAAAGATACCTAGAATAATAGTGTCTCCCGCCAATTACGAGGGCCTGGTGAGAAATTTCGCCTGAAGCTATGCAGCCAACATTACATCACTGTCATGCGGTTTCTTCTTCAAGACAAATCTCAACCGTATTCTGCAGGAGCAATGGAGATGCTCCTGCATCGTTTTCAATTTGAAATGTTTAATTACCCACAATACAGCCCGTAATTGTCTCCCTTTGAGTTTCGTCTGCTCACATGAACCGCTGGCTATGAAGACAATATTTTGGCACAGACAACGAGCTGTAGGCCAGCGTAGAGAATTGGCGGAAAGCACTGGCGGCTGTCTTCTATTACAAGGATATTGGAAAGTTGGTAAAACGCTACCACACACATCTAAGTCGGATCGGCGGCTATGGAGATAGGTAGCTGGAAGTTGTAGCTAACTGTTACAAATAAAAAATTTTTGATTTTTTCTGTGGTTTCCATTTCGTGACCGATCGTTCCTTACTTTCCGAATAGCCCTCGTACAAGTGAATGCTTAGGGTTGCCACCTGTGCCTTATAATAAAGTGCTGTCCGTTATTTCGGGCAACTGTTATTTACACTTTACGAGAGCAATAAAATACGTTAAAGTACCTTATTTCACATTGACTTTTGTAGACTCGTTTTACGTAAATCACTAAAACACCACAAAAGTTGGTGGTAATTATGGATGTAACGAGTCAGCTGAATAACTGAAGCATGAAACGAGTACGCATTTTTGGACACAGTCTATCCTCAAATATCAATATCGTTAACGTCAAAGTTTCAGTTGAGCAAGAGTGACAACCTGTCAGTTCCACATTCTTAGCTACTAGTGAGTACCGCATGCGAGGCTGCTATACTGTGTAAGTAAAAATCTCTCTGTAGGTTGTTTACTGGTTATTTATTTCACGAAAAGTTGGCCGACTGCCTCCAAAATACTGCTTGTTAGGTATCGGTACCTGTCGCAACATTTCCTGTCCTTACAACGCGGCTTCTGCCACCCTCAGCGCTCTAACAGCTGTGGGGTTTTTGTAGTGTGGCAAAGCCTATGTGTCGAGAGTTTCTGTAATTTTATTTGTTGTTGTTGTTCCTGCTGTTTTTGTTGTGGCCTTCAGCGTGAACACTGGTTTGGTGCAACTCTCCATTGTAGTTTATCCTGTGTTAGGCTCTTCATCTCTGCTTAACTTCTACAACCTGTAACAGTTTGAACCTGCGTACCGTATTCACGTCTTGGCTTCCTTCTAAAAATCTTATCCTGCACACTTCCCTCCATAAGGAAGTTGACAAGTTCTTAATGTCTCAGGATGTGTTCCACCAATAGACTTCCTTCCTTTAATTATGCGGTTGATTTGATTCAGTACCTCATCTTTAGTTACCCGATCTAGCATCCTTCTACAGCTCTGCATTCCAAAATCTGATACTCGTTTCTTGTCTGAATTGGTTACCACAAAAATTTCACTACTGTACAAGGATCCAGTCTACACAAATACTTGCATAAAAGATTTCCTAATACTTAAAACGTTTCCTAATACTCAACACGTTTCCTTCAGCTCTGCCAATCTTAAGGATAACTTGGTGCGTTGAAAGATTTCGTCAGAGACGGTTTAGTCTCGCGATTTTCAGAGCTGTGTTCAGTCGAAAAATTTGTCAGTGATCTGTTTACCAAGCCCAGAAAATATTCCACGTGACAAAGTCGATAACAGAATTTCGTAGAGTGGTACAATCGAATTTTTACAAAGCACACATCGAGACTGTTTGATTCTGGCAGAGTTACACACTTTGGAGAATTTATTGTGTGCTCTCTTTGGAGTAGTACGATATCAGTACACAGAGGTAGCAATCTGATGAATTGTTTGTTATTAACATTCTCGAATGTTTGACGAGCACTGAATTTGCGCCTACTAGTGGCCGTCCACTGCCAACTGGGTCTTGTATAAGGTGATAATTTGAACACATTCAATGACTTTTGGAATAAATCGTACAATTACTTAAAAGTAAATCCAAATAAGTACGTGGACATATCAAACATTCCTAGACTGTGTTTTACAAACTTTCAAAGGTATTGCTGATCGGTCAGTTCAATTAGGATACACTGCTACAGTTTGTGGCCTTCCCTATAATTGCATGAGAGACAAGCAACTTCAGTGGCGACATATTGTAACATCTGGAATAGTGGAGCATTGCGACTGCAGACATTTCTTGGAGCTATTGTTATAACCACTCGTTTGTGTCACGTGGAAAGCTCCCCTACTATGTTTTATTTTTATGTGCAGATCCCGTCATCTAGGGATAGCGTCTGTTACTAGCGATCAAAAAGTTTTGGGTCCCGGATTCGAACGTCACCACTGCTTAAATTTTGAAAAAATATTATCAGCAATGGCGGCCGAATACTTCCGGCATAAGGAGTCACCCTCGTTCTGCCTATGACCTTGTAAAAGAAGGCAGGGGATAGGAGAGAGGCTCAGGGCACACTCTTGCCCTTGGGCTGGGAAACTGCCCCTAAAAAGCGTAATAATCAACAGTGATCACCGGCAAGAGCATGCAGAAGGCAATGTAAAACAATACATTAAAGATACATAATGTGTATCCATAGATCATGTGCTCTGTAACTGACAATGTTGCGTGATGAGCTCTTCTTTGACAAAACATTCCAGACCAGGTCTCAATTACTACCTCTGGGAAGAGACTGCCAATGGGGAGGTGACCATCAGGAAAAGTCAGAATAGCCAATGAAAGGGTAGCGTTATACTAAACGAGGCGTGGACGTCAGACGTCTGACCATAGTAGGAAAGCTAGTATATCTCAAAAGGGAAATGCTAAGGCTGCAGTGTCAATAGCAGCAGAAAATAGTATAACGGGAGTAGTGTTCGTTATGAATACGATGGAAGGACAGAGACTGAGTTCCTGTGAACAATTCACTGACAGTTTTTCTCATGATAATCGACAGCAAATAAACACCGACAACAATAGTTCAGGTACGCATGCCGACGTGGCAAGCAGAGGATGAACAGAGAAAATACTTGAGGATGTTAAAAGGGTAGACTAGTACGTAAAGGGAGATGAAAATCTGATAGTCATGGGGGATTGGAATGCGGCTGTAGGGGAACGAGTGGAAGAAGTGTTACAGGATAAACCAAGAGCTTGATAGTAGGAACGAGAAAGGAGAAAAGACTAATTCAATTCTGCCGTAAATGTCTCCTACACTACAGTCAATACTCTGATCGAGAATCACAAGAGGGGAGCATACTTAGTAAAGGCCAGCAGATACTGGAAGATTCCAGTTAGATTACATCAAGGTCAGAGATTCCAAAATCAGATACTGAATTGTAAGGCGTACCCAGGAGCAGATATGCGCTCAGATCATAATTTAGTAATGTTGAAGAGTATGCTGAAGTTTAACAGACAAGTCAGTAAGGATCAGTGGGCAAAGAAATGGGATAGGGCAGCACTAAGGAATGAACAGATATGCTTCAAGTTCTCTGAGGCTATAGACACTGCGATAACCAATAGCTCAGTAGGCAGTTAAGTTGAGCAGGAATCTACATCTCTGAAAAGACCAATCGCAGAAGTTGGAAAGATAAACGTAGGTACAAGGCAGGTAACTGTGAAGAAACCACGGATAACAGAAGAAATATTTCAGTTCATCAACGAAAGAGGGAAATACAAATATGCTCATGGAAATTCATGAAAACAGAAGTACAAGTCATTTAGGAAGTGCGGGGAAACTAAGACGCAAGGTATGAGTCTGGCGATGTACCCTCAGTCTTAAAACGTAATCCATACAGTTCCGAAGATTGCAGGATATGCCAAGTGCGAGACGTATTGCACCTTCAGCTTAACGACTCATGTATCTCAGTTGCTGACAAGAATAACAAAAGAAAATTATGGCTCTGTTACGGGACGATCAGTTTGACTTCAAGAACGGTAAAGGCACAAGAGGGACGGTTCCGGTTTTGTCATTGACAATGGATCTAAGACTGAAAAAAAAGTGAAGACACGTTCATAGGATTTGTCGACATGTAAAAATTGTTCGATACTGAAAAACTGCGCAAGATGTACGAAATTCTGAGAAATTTGGGGTGAGGTGTAGGGAAAAACAGATGATATACAAGGTGTATAAGAATCAAGAGGGAGCAATAAGTGCGGAAGACCAAGAACGGAAGGCTCTGATTAAAAAGGGTGTAAGACAGGGACGCAGTCTTTCGCCCCTACTGTTCAATTCCAACATCGAGAAAGTAAAAGAGAGGTTTAAGAGTAGGATTAAAATTCAAGGTGAAAGGACATCAATGATAAAATTACCTGATGACATTGCTATCCTTGTAAAGAAGAATGACAGGATGTTTTGAATGGAATGAACAATCCAGTGAGAACAGGATATGAACTGAGAGTAAATCGAAGAAAGACGAAAGTAATGTGAAGTGTTAGTAATGAGAACAGTGAGAAACTTAACATGACAATTGGGGATCACGAAGCAGACGAAACTAAGGAATTATGCTAGCTTGGAAGAAAAATAACCCATGATGGCCGGGGGAAGGAGGACACCAAAAGCACACTAGCACTTGCAGAAGCGAGATTCCTCACCAAGAGAAGTCTAGTAGTATCAAACACAGACTATAATTTGAGGAAAACATTTCTGAGAATGTACGTTTGAAGCAGGACACTGTATAGTAGTGAAACTCGGACTGTGGAAAAATCGGAACAGGAGATAATCGAAGCATTTCAGGTATGGTGCTACGGAATGATTTTGAAAATTAGGTGGATTTATAAGGTAAGGAATGAAGAGGTTTGCAGCATCGGTGAGGAAAGGAATACATGGAAAACATTGACGAGAAGAAGGTACAGGATGACAGGACATCTGTTAAGACATCAGAAAATTACTGCCACAGCACTAGAGTGAGTTGTAGATAGCAAAAACTGTGGAGGAAGACAGAGCCTGGAATACATCCAGAAAATAACTGAGGATGAGATGAAAAGTTGGTGCGGAAGAGGAATTCGTGGTGGGCTGAATCAAGCCAGTCAGAAACAGATGATACAAGGAAGGAGGAGAAGAGTGAAATAACAGTGACAGTCGCTGTTATCAAAGAACAGGAAACAAATACAGAACTCTGACGAAAATGGGTAGGGAAGAGTTGTGGGGGAGGGGGACTGACGAGAGTGTGCTGTACAGAATTTGGGAGCGCTGGGTATTGTGATAGGTAGGCCATCAGCTAGCTGTCTTTCGAAGTTCGGAAGGAATTTAATTTATCTGATATTTTGAGGAAGATATTTCCAAAGTCCGGTTTCTGACGCAGAAAATAATTCACAGAACACGGCAGTGATATGTGATGGTTCAGAGAGAACTTTATTTTGTTGAGAAAGAATATTTCCCCTGCGTTGTCAAGACAGTAGTGTAAGAGCGGAAGACAAACAACAGGGAGTGCATTGATTGAGATGACGATAGAGCAAACACAGGGTATGACTGTCTATCCTTATCAGCATGTAGCCGCGACAGCTGTTCGTAGGCAGGAGTGATATGGTCGAAAACGTGTCACAAATGTATCGTGCACAAACATTCATCGCGAGTTCAAGCGTGTGTGAGCTTTCGTGCGAAATTCCTTGTATAATAGGATCACCAGTCAATATGAGTATTAGTCTCTCAACAAGCTTCCATTTTTTCTGTAATGAGAGCAGTGACGCTGACGCCTTGTTACAGAGTGCAATTGTGTGTTGAGTCCAGTCAAATGATGCTCCAGAATTATCACCAAGAGCTTCGCAAAAGGAGACAATGTTATTTCTGTCCCTTCCAGAATCACTGTAAAACAAAAAGGTGTAACCTCCCCGCAAGAAATTTTGAAGGTCAATATTAGTGAAATTTTAACCCCCCAGCAAGAATATGAAAGTCAATGATAAGTGAAATGTTGTCATCCCACAAAAGTGAATAATAAAATGGGCCAAGCGTAACCTCCTTGCAAAATTAAAGAATAATAATTGATCATTAAACCCACGATAATGTTAATTAAATAATGATCTAGGAACTGAATGTAACATCTCAACAGCAATGATTAAACCTGATAAATTTTATAAGGGCAGCAACACTGACCTTCAGCCCTGTGAAATAATTAAACCTGATAAATTCTTACCTCAGAAAAACTGCATCTATATCTGCTCTTATTTTTCGGCACAGCTCCGTGCAATGTTGGCCTACATTTAATTTTAATTCTTGGAGGGAATGCATAGGAAATATTCTTTAAATTGAAATGAATCTTTTTCTTCAAAGGAGTGGAAAAATTCTTTAAATTGAAATGATTACTTTTCTTTAAAAGATTTACTTTATAGCCGGCCGCGGTGGTCTCGCGGTTCTAGGCGCGCAGTCAGGAACCGTGCGACTGCTACGGTCGCAGGTTCGAATCCTGCCTCGGGCATGGATGTGTGTGCTGTCCTTAGGTTAGTTAGGTTTAAGTAGTTCTAAATTCTAGGGGACTAATGACCACAGCAGTTGAGTCCCATAGTGCTCAGAGCCATTTACTATATAAAAATTATTATTGGGGCATTTCTTGAACAAATTAATTACAATTACCATACATTATTAGCTGAGCGCAATGCTGCTTCATTACCTTCTACAATAATATACATATCGTCCACGACATTCCTGAACAGACTCGTGGGCATAGCACACCGCGGACGCATGCCGACTCGCCACACACAACTGTATCCGACTTCTACTACAGACAGAGTGCAACTCGCAACTGCACACTCTCGCGCGGTCAAGGGCAGACTAGCAACGATAAATAACTCTCTGGTCAGAGATTATGTCATGCCTCGCCATCGCTGGTAATGAATACATATGAAACGTAAGCGTTTCAAAGGTGACCACGAAACATGTTGTAGAAAATATTTTTTTTTCTAGGAGGTTTAGCGACGTATGGGAAACTATTTTGTACGCTCAATTAAATCTTCGAGGATGGATCCACTTCCATATTTGTGACGATTGGGCCCACGAGAATTGTGACGTGTAAACTTAGCACTAGGCTGTGTCACTCGTATTTACTTGATGTTTATAACCACACGCGGTCCACTTGCTGTGGGGAGGGGTTGAGATCTCACTATCCTTTAAACAATCAGTCCCCTTACCTGGATAGGTTTCAGGTTGTCTGCCCCTTCGCTCCGCGATGTTAGATACTGGTTTAGCCAAGAAAGGCAGCGTTGACGAAAATTCGAGTAAATACCTAACACTCAAGGTGACATAGCTCCAGTCCATGGGCAATAGCTAAAAGCTAGTTAAACTATCGTGCTTTCGGGATTCTTGCATGACTCGTTTGAAGAAATGTCTGAAATTACCTTTAAGTCGGTTTATTGTCTGTAAAACACGGAATATGGCTATCTAGTCCGTATTTAATGTCCCAGCATCAATTGTGAAATGTTACTGACTGCCTCTGTTTGAAGTTCACATCCGAAAGCAACTAGAAGATATTTAGTCCGACCCGATATTCTGAACATCGTAAACAGTCACTTACCCACAACTATTTGCGAGTTAACAGATTCAGTCGTTCAGTAGGATTCTTATAAAGAAGAGCTCACCATAATGTCTCGTAAGCTACACGAAACACGCCACGCGGAGTTTATGTACAACGTGAAACGTTCACACGCGAATATCTCCTAAAATCAACCACTCACAAAGCTAAAATTTTCACGAAACACTCAATACTGTAGTCGCTTTTCGTCAACATCACTAGATCCCGATCAAATGCGTGAATTTTTTCATTTTGGTACAAATTTGTTAAGCGCGGTTTAGGGTACGTGTTTATCAGAAGACAGCTTAAGCGACAATTCCTATAGGCTAGTATGTTAAGCAGCCAATCAAATCATCTAGAGCACTTACATACTAGCAGTATTTCTAATGTCTGCCAATTAGTTTACCACAAGTAATTTAAATTAGAAATTTCGTAATTCCGAATCTAAATAAAATTCAATGAAAAAACCATTCCTTTATACAAAAGTAAATAACTAATAAATTTAATACTCCATCCCCTTTCCGGCTGCCTTTTACAAATCAACCTCACTCAGACATACATCACAAATTCCCTTATCGCACAACAACTTTCTCACGCACACATTTACATAGATTTAATAAAATATCACATTCTTAATGTGCATATGTCCTCTATTCACTCTCACAGTCTCTCCAAAACACATTATCAAAACGCGATAAACAATAAATTTTTAAAGTACTTGTAAAATGGTCCAAATGGCTCTGAGCACTATGGAACTTAACTTCTGAGGTCATAAGTCCCCTAGAACTTAGAATTACTTAAACCTAACTAACCTAAGGACATCACACACATCCATGCCCGAGGCATGATTCGAACCTGCGACCGTAGTGGTCGCGCGGTTCCAGACTGTATCGCCTAGAACCGCACGGCCACCACGCCTCGCAAAGTACTTTCAATTACGTCAGAAGTCTATGGTACTGAAACTAAAGACAATTCCAGGAAATTACATTGTATGAACCTATCCCATTGGCTGTAGTTTCCACTGATACTATTGATGAATACATTACAGCCCCCAAGTTAGTTTCACAATGGCAGTACGTTTATTTCTCCGAAAGTACTCAAGTTATTATTATGAAATTTTAACAGTATGGTTATGTTACCCATAGCATTTGGTAAACTAAGTATGAAAAAGATCAATTAATATTTAATAGTACTTCTTCAGATTCAGAGACAGTATGTGTAACGTACTGCACGCAGCGTTAAGCAAGTACACGGCTCGCAGCAGTGCTAACGTGAAAACCAAAATTTGCTCTCCTCCCGGCTCCACGGCAAGCTACGCTTTCACTGCAAGATGATGACTCGTAACAATTTGCTACCACAACAATTTTTTTTATTTTTTTTAGAAACGACTTCTTTAGAATTTACAATATCATGTTCAGTACAACCAGCCACAACTGTAAACGACCTATATGAAAACGATGGATGAAACGACGGAATTGAAAGGATGGAAATATATATATATATACATATATAAACTTTAACTTACATATATTCTTTGGAAACAGATTTTTTTAAAATCTGTTAACTTACGTGTCCGATATTATTTAGTTTGAAGAGTGGTTCAATACAACTTAAGAAACGAATTGAAATTTCGAAAAATCTTTCGCGACCATACTCAGTATTTTGTTACGAAGAGAAAAAGTATCGAACTGCATTAATACTAATCTGGTGCCTACGGAAACGTCCCACAACTGAGAAACTGATGTCACGGTGTCCATAATATTTAGCGCAACCCATCAGTAATGTAAACGTATCGTAACAACGTATTTCCGTCTACTAAGAAGACTCTGTCAAGAACGGTGAAAGTTGAAAGACGCGCCTTAGAGTGAATCCGAGTTGTGACTGGACAGAAAGTAGCAATAGGCTCACCTGCTGGCATGCAGAAGCTGAAAAGGGCGGCGCACATGTAGCAGGCGAGGGCAGTACGCGTCACGACACCGAAGGCCATGGCGGCGTCTTGCCGACTGAGGGACTCATTTGATAAAAGATCGCAGCAGGCTGTTCTTTGTGGCCGCCGACTGCTCTGGATATCTCGCCACTGATAGGAAGCGGCCTCGTAAACTACACCAGTGAAAGTTTCCTTTTAACAATTCATAGAACTGCAGTCGTTTTCTTCCGAGTACAGCATTTGAAACGGTTCCATCAAACATGCGTCGGTTCAGGCTAACGAGACGTGCTCGCTTCGTCAGTATATACTTCTCCTTCTTCTCAGCTATCACAGGCCCTGTAGACCACGCGCTGCATCAACGAGCTGCTTCCACCGCCTTCTATCCCTCGCAGCCGCTCTCCACCCTGTGCAAATTCCTAATGCTGCGATGTCCTTCTCTATGTCGTCTTGTTGCCGGGAGAGTTCCTTCAAATGCTTTCTTGGTGATTCTGTTGTTTTCCATTCCAGCCACATGTCCAGTCCATTGAAGTCTCTTACTTTTTAATTTCTGAATGATAGTGGGTTGCTTCATTAACTCATAAATTTTTAGTGGATTGCTTAGTGAGTACAGACATCTTGACCCTGAGGCTATTCTTTCATTTATATCCATTGTTATGACAGTTTTACTGTTGAAACGTGATCCAAGGTATTTAAACTGGAAAACTTTTCTGAACTTAAAATGCTGATCAATTTCAAAGTAAGGATTTGGGTTTATGACTCGACCTATTTCCATATATTCGGTTTTCTCTTGGTTAATCAAAACCCCCATTTTGCTGGCACTGTGCCTGAGAGATCTGTACATGTCTTTCAGTTCTTCCTCAGTTTCCCTCAGCAACACTATATCATCTGCATGAGCCAGGAGTTTTACTTCACAGTATATACCGCACATTGAAATTACAAAGATACGTAGGAGATTAGCATAGCGCCTGCTCAAGGATAACAAGCAAAATCGTGAAGCTTCCTATGTTTTCGAACCGGGCTTATAAACAACGCGTTTGCTGAAATTTTTGAAATGCAAATACAGGCAGACGTAGATACCCTAGAAAGAGAGTAAGGAATAATAACCAACCAAACACACACAACTGATAGCCATGCAAGAGGTCAGGAATTGAGCCCTTCTAACAACACCTAGCGAAATGAGGGCCAAGTTTAAAAATCTAAAGAACGATACAGCATCTGGGGCGTATGCAGTAATAAATGAACAACTCTGGACAGTACCTAGAAAACCACTTGTGCTGCTGACTATAATCTAGGCTAGCTGCTTGCTCAGTTCATATTTTCCAGAAAAATGGCAGTGAGCACACTCCATTTCCAGTCAAAACCTAAGGAAAGACTTAACCTGCCAGCCACATTCCGATCAGGTATTTGAGCAGATCTGGAGAAGCGTTCGAAAGAATCGTTAAGGACAGGCTACACGACATTTTAACTCAAAAAACGAAACGATTCGGCCAGAGTAGTATAGGTTCCAGGTGAAGATTTCGGCAGAGCTCCAACTGTCGAGAATTACTGAATACTCACGAAGAACTTCAGTACAGGAAGCTGGACCGCTGCTGTTTTTGTAGACGTGGAACACACCTATGATAAAGTCAGGCGTGAGAAATTGTTCCAGAAGATGATACACCAAACAGCGATCCCAGAGTGTCGTATTAAATTTATAGCGAGCTCTCTCTCCAACAGAAAAATACGAGCGCAAACTGAACGCATCAGATCGGACATAAAACTCGTCGTATTTCCCCAAGGATTAGGCTTGTCGTCACTCATATTTAGAATCTACTTCAACGACAGGCTGGTGATGGCAAACGTTCAACTGGCGCAGTTCGCAGATAACACTGCGAAGTTCACGAGTGGACACCTACGTAAGGAGGCTGCAGACGCAATCAGATCTCAGCACAGAGTGGTCCAGTCATGACAAGCATAAAATTAACCTGGCCAAAACAACGGAAATATCCTTTAGCAAAAACCTTCCACAACAGAGACGAGAGAGGTACACTATGTGATCAAAAATATCCGGGCACTTGGCTGAAAATGACTTACAAGTTCGTGGAGTCCTCCATCGGTAATGCTGGAATTCAGTATGGTGCTGGCCCACCCTTAGCCTTGATGACAGCTTCCATTCTAGCAGGCATACGTTCAGTAAGGTGCTGGAAGGCTTCTTGGTGAATGGGAGCCCATTTTTCACGGAGTGCTGCACTGAGGAGAGGTATCGATGTCGGTGGTGGGGCCTGGCACGAAGTCGACGTTCCAAACCATCCCAAAGGTGTCTATAGGATTCAGGTTAGGACTCTGTGCAGCCCAGTCCATTACAGGGATGTTATTGTAGTGTAACCATTCCGCCACAGGCCGTGCATTATGAACAGGTGCTCGATCGTGCTGAAAGATGCAATCGCTATCCCCGAATTGCTCTTCAACAGTGGGAGCAAGATGGTGCGTAAAACATCATTATAGGCCTGTGCTGTGACAGTGGCACGTGAAACTATAAGGGGTGCAAGCCTCCTCCATAAAAAAAACACGACCATAACACCACCGTCTCCGAATTTTACTGTTGTCACTACACACACTGGTAGATGACGTTAACCGGGCGTTCGCCATACCCACACCCTGCCATCGGATCGCCACATTGTATACCGTGATTCGTCACTCCACACTACGTTTTTCCACTGTTCAATCGTCCAATGTATACGCTTCTTACACCAACATTTACCGGCATGATGTGTGGCTTATGAGCAGCCGCTCGACCATGAACTCAAAGTTTTCTCACCTCCCGCCTAACTGTCATAGTACTTGCAGTGGATCCTGATGCAGTTTGGAATTCCTGTAATATGGTCTGGATAGATGTCTGCCTATTACACATTACGACCCTCTTCAACTGTCGGCGGTCTCTGTCAGTCAACAGACGAGGTCGGCCTGTTCGCTTTCGTGCTTTACGTGTCCCTTCACGTTTCCACTTCACTGTCACATCGGAAACAGTGGACCTAGGGATGTTTAGGAGTGTGGAAATTGCGCGTACAGATGTATGACACATGTGAGACCGAATCACCTGACCACGTTCAAAGCTCGTGAGTTCCAGCGCCCCATTCTGCTCTCTCACGATGTCTAAGGGCTGCTGAGGTCGCTGATATGGGGTACCTGGCAGTCCAATGCACCTAATATGAAAAACGTATGTTTTCGGGGGAGTCCGGATGCTTTTGATCACATAGTGTATCTTGGAGCGCAGCTGTTAAATACTTCGGAGTCACACTGGATCAGAACCTCTTTTTCCAAAGACGAGTGCTGGATTTAGAAACGAATGTCTCTGTCATGGTGACGGAAGTAATGCCACTGTTCTGCAATATGGAGCTCAACATCTCAACACAGTTAGGCTATACAAGGCAACGGTGTTAGCAAAAATGCTTATGGGAGCGCTTCATATAGTCTCGCTAGAAAGACCGAAACAAGATCACGACCAGGTACAAAAAAATAAAGTCCTTCAGTGGATACACATGAATCCAGACATTGCAAGAGGAGCACAATTTCGAACCTATTGTGGAAATGATCACACTTATGTCCACAAAAATTAATGACAATTTAGGCCAACTACGACGTGTTATACATTACGTCTGAAAAGTTGAAATACCAGAGCAGAACCCTGGGATTTGTGCAGAGTCACCAAGGCTTTAGTTGAATAGGGATTTATAAATGAGATACTACAAATAAACAAACCGTCGAAGGAAAGACATGCCCATGTACTTTGAACAGGGAGTTCATAAAAGGTTATGACCTTGGTTTCTACGCCCCGAAATGTTACCTATTTATTTTAAATATGACCCATATGTGAAACAGAGTAATCTGATTCAAATTATTTACGTTTAGAAGTCGGGAGGACATTCACAAAACGCTACCCAATAATAAAATGGAGGGTTAATCTCACTTCACTCAGACAAAACTGAAACTATAATTCTCGCTGTAGATCTCAGGCTGTTACTAGCTATGCATGTCAAGGAATTGTATCTTATAGATACAATTCGTGCAGTGCAATTGTTTTTGCAGTCTGCGGCCTTTATCACCTTATATTAGTCTGAAAACCCTGAGCTACACTGGTGGCAGTAGTTATCTCGATGTTTCCATCTCCACTGGTTCGCGTCTCGACTTTCGACAACAGCACAAACTTACCTACACAACTAAAGATTTTATTCGATGAAACTGCAGTTTTTGCTCAAGGCAGGATACTTCCACACAGTTTAAGGTAAATTAAAACGAATGTGGTACTTTTCGACAATATGGTCCTTGAGTAAACACATGTGGAAATATGGAAGAGTGGAAGGTTAATTTGTCAAAGGCCATGGAAAGTGATGATAAGCTCGTAAAAATTCCAGTTAAGCCGAAGGCCATGTAATGACCAGAATTTGTGTGGAACATAATGTATTTCATGTACACCTACAATTCGACGACAATTCCTAACATTGCCACTGGATGCAACAGCTAAAATAAAATCATCCCCTATTAATGGTAATGCCTGATACGTTATTTTGCAAGTGGCAGAACAATGACATAAGCAACCTGAAACATTGGACGACTGTATGAAATTTGGATTTTGATCCCTGCGTTTTGCGTTTGTAATGAAGCTCAACGTACAAACAAAGACCTAACGTTCCCCATGTTGAAATCGACTGGAGAACACATCGTAGGAAGAAACCTAACTCTTCGTCACCTGAGAAGTCACGTAAAATACAACACGCGGATGCGGTACCTGTGTGCAAAGCAACAATCTCAACACAATCCACGATGAAGGTGGATGAATTTGGCCGTTTTAATATCATAAGACCAAGCGTCCATACTGCCAGTCAGATCGGCATATAGTCATCTCGGCAGTGGCAAGAAGCCTGTGCCTCTGGATGCCGGCCACGATCCTTGTGAAAACGAATTCTGCTGGAAAGCTTCACTTTTGGTTGCTTCGTGTCAAAGTTCACACGACTTGTCAAGACAAAACTTGTGGTTTCCACCCAGAGATATGTTACCCCAGCCACAGATTTACATTACTAGACTGGTAACATCACATACGGTGCCATTGGCGCAATTGAAGCCAGCACTTCGCGCTCACCGCTATATTACGATTCCAAAGGACATGTCAACAATTGTTTGTGTACTGATGAAACAGTCTTAAGAATCAGGGATGAACTGGTATAATTACGTTACCTTTAGAGTTTTGACGCAAAGGTAAATACATGCGTACTGTTTGGCTGCAATTTTTCGTACAGCAAATGGAAAAAACAAGTAAAGTAATATTTCTCATTGCATCCGTAAGTAGAAATATCCTACGGATATTTGTTTTTGTACTGTACGTAATCCTAAACAATTACATTACAGTTTGTCTTACAGAAGTACCACCAGTCTTTAAATAGTGTATTTACATTTTACGGATTTTGACTAATTTCATATTTATAGTGAAATTTTCCCTCTGCAGTGAAGTGTGCGCTGATATGAATCTAGCAGATTAAAATTGTGTGCCGGACCCATCTGCCATCTGACCTACCCAAGCAGTACTTACGAGCAGTCCTCACACCTTTAATTCCGCTAGTACCTTGTCTCCTACCTTCCAGACTTAGCAGAATCTCTCCTGTGTACCATGCAGACGCCTTTCAATTGTATTGGAACATTCTTTACACTAAACAATACTACGATACGTTATGTAGCAGAATTATAAAACTCAGTGTCATAATAATATAAAGTAGTTGAGCTTCTTTTAATATTTTTTGCATCTGCTGCATTTCAGTTGCTTAATTTTTTGGAGGACTGTACCAGTCATTTTTGTTCCTAAAAAGCTTTAATTCGATCGTAAATGGTTACAAACTTGAGCTATCTACGAACTCATCTAATCTGTCAAAGAATTTGTTAACTTCTTCCTCGTCGAAAACTGCTGCTCGCCGCGTACTCATGGATTTCGCCGTCGTCGGCATCATGTTTTCATGTCATTTCATAAAATGGTAGGAACAGTATTTTTTCGTTTCCTTTCTCTGCTAGTAAATCGATATTTTATTTTCAGTTGCTTTTTAGATATGTACACCAGTTTTAAAGAACCAATTTTAGTCAGAGGCATAAGCTGGCTACCTAAATTTTAATTCGATAGTAGAATGCTGTTTCCTGTTGAAAGCAATCTGTTGAAGAAACATCTTTCACCTTAACTATCACTAAGCTCTAGTTGTAATCCACTAACATGGTGCCAGAACTCTCACTGTTCTCTTCTGCTAGGGAAGTTGCGTAACTGGCTGCACAGTAGAGGAATATCTGCACGGAGTACTTTGAAGGAAAACCCTGTCGACCAATCAGGCGAATGGAAGGTCGAAGTTTGAATTCGCTTGGCCAGGTGGATGAACACAAAAATCTTCTGCTAAGACAAGCTTTATGCTGCAACACGAGCTAACCTGGTTCTATTTGTTAAGTTCACATGGTTTTTTATTGTAGTTTGCCGAGATGGCCATTTCATAAGTTTGTATTACATTCATACTTTTTCAACTCTGCAGGTATGTCACTTTGTGGCCAATGCTAGACTTGTTGTTCCGGTGTAGGCTTTGTTAACTGTACAAGAGTCAATATGAGTCTTTCATTAAGTCATCTGTGGGTATAGGTAATGCTTTTACCGCTCACTGGATAATATCACGTGGATTTAAGAATATATGTGATTATTTTGTTCTGTTTTTGATAATACCGGTTTCTGTAACCCACGTGGTGCCTTGGAAGATATGTGCAACTTTGTTACTCAATTTCCATTCTTATTTATTGAATAAAAACGGTCGTACATTTCAAAGTACTTCTTAATTTATTATCTCCTAAAGTCATTTACAAAATTTTCCGATCTTCGTGGTCAGCACTCATGTGCTCACTTATCCGTTGGTTCATTTCGTAGTTGATGAGAGCACAATTCTTTGAATACGTTCTGCCTTCGGTGGAACTGCTATCACATTAAACTGCCATTGGCGGACAGTACTCTTCTTTGTTTGGGTGCGTATTACAGCCAATATAAAATAGATTTCAGTTGCTGAGATCCTCGAGGTTCGTGCTGTGGTTCTGAGAATATCGAGATTAGTTACTGTGATTCATGCCGACTATTATCAGCTGTTAGCCAATACACGCTGCAGTTTACATCCGAATATCACGCGTTTTCCCTATAAGATAAGACGCATCCACACTTACAATTGTACTGGCATAAGTGAACATCTTGGTTATAGCCTTGCACTTTTTAACACACGTCATAGGTCCCTTAGTACAGTTTGTAGCATTATGAAAGACTGGTCGCTGCCTGTTAGTACATGAGACGAAATCGGTTCGCTTTGATGTTTTTTCAACTGTCAATTTTTTTTTATTAAGGGGAATATTTCGTGGTATTAATACTGAGGACATACTAGTGAGGTACTTCAGTTAAGCTCAAAGAAACAGTAGGCTGAATTTTGTCTTTAGTGGATGCTGTTGAACTCTGTGAGTATTCCTTTATATGGCATAGAAAAATTTCCGCCACCAGTCACAATAAAAGTTATTTATTCGTCACACGACCGGTTTCAAGTTTGTTCCCGTCTTCAGGTGTTTATACATTGATGTACATGTTTATATTGCTGGAGATCGCTGTTTCAATACAAAGAAAATTATTTGTTCGTGACTAAACACATACAAGTGAAACAATTGTAAGTGGCAAAGCAACATTTGTCGAAAATATATATGTATTTACATAAAGATGAAATATCGTTACTATTATTATGCTGTGGTGACAGTTTTTCCACTGAGGTGGACATTTGTTACCATTTTCACGTCCATGTTTCAGTTTTTTTTTAATATAGCTGCATATTTCACTACTGTGTCGTGAACTCGTGATATACACTGTGTTTACGTTCAAACATATAGATTATGGTCAAAGAACTTAGACATAGGAGGTTCAAAGATGTTTCTCATACAGAAACATGTATATGGTCAAAGAACTTAGAATAGGAAGTGCAAAGATGTTGCACACATAGAAACGTAAAAAGCTACTATAAATTGCGACATTTTTGATTCAGATTATGAAATTTTGGATCCACATTATGCACTTTTTGACCCACATTTTTATCAGAGAACTTAGATCTAGGAAATACAATGACGTTATACGTATGAAATTACTGAGAGCTATTACATATACGACAGTTAGAACTATTGTGTGCCACACTGTGGTCAGAGAACTTCGATCTAGGATGTACAATGATGTGATAAACATTTTTGAAAGCTACTACAAATTACGAAAACGATAGTTAAAACTAGTGTTTGCACTATGACTTTTACAAATTACGATAATGACATTTTAACTGTTGTATGTTTGCTATGTCGAATTTCCTAGCATATTACTTTGTTATTAGATATCAGAGTATAATGAGTTTTGGTCTTTGAATGTATCATGAAATATGTGGAGATAAGATTTGTTTGCAATCTCCACTTGTTCCTTGAGAGTAAGGTGTGGTGAGTTAGAACTGTGGATGTAAATTTCTAGCTCTTCGAGCAGATTGAATTTCTTTCCTTTGTTGACAGTGTGACGTATTTGAATTTTGTCCTTATTGGATGTGACTGAGTGACCATAGCCTTTTAGATGAATTGCAATGATGAATTTGACAAAGATATTTAGCCGGAATGCATCCACATGCTCACGGTATCTTGTAATGAAATTCCTTCCAGTTTGGCCTATGTAGAACTGTGGACAACTGTCACATAAAAGTTTGTAAATACCTGTTTTGCGGTGGCAATGGTTATTTGTCTTACTGTCGTGGATCATGTGCTGTTGTAGATTGTTGATAGTGCTGAAAGAACTTTGAATATCAGTTTCCTCGCAGAGGTTGCCAATTTGGTATGAAATTTTACCTATAAATGGTATGTGGGCCAGTGTGCTTTTTCTTTCTTGTGAATCTGATTTAGGAGGGGTGGATTGTTTCTTCTTGATTTTTTTTAGAGTTTATCAATTACGTCTGGGTTGTATCCACTTCTGCGTGCAATTTCTTTGACAATGTTAATTCCTTCTCGTTCATCGTAGGAGCTGAGTGGGATTTTATGTATATGATAAAGTGCAGATCTGAAGAATACCACTTTGTGTTTTACTGGATGACAGGAGGAGTTGTTAATGACAACATCACTAGCGGTGGGTTTTCTGTAAATCTGAAAGGCATGTTTGTTGTTTACATTATATATTGTAAGGTGAAGGAAATTGATTCCTTTATCTACTTGATGTTCTACGGAGAAGTTGATGTTGTTGTGAATGTAGCTAAACTTTAAAAAACGGAAACAGAAACGTGGTAATGGTAACAAATGTGCATCTATGTGGAACAACTGTCACCACAGCATAATTATAATAAGAATACTTCATCTTTATGTAAGTACAGATACATTTTCGACAAATGCTGGCTTCCTATTTACAGTTGTTCCATTGGTATCTGATTAGTCATTAGCAAACAATTTTCTTTGTATTCAAACAGTGATCTGCGGCAATATAAACATGTATCTGGATGTATAAACACCATAGGATGGGCAGAACCCCTAAACCGCTTGTGTGACGAATAAATAATCTTTTATTGTGGCTGGTATCGGAAATTTTTCTGTACCATATAATAGTAGGCTACTTTCTCTGTTCATCAATGAATGTTCTTGGGAAGAAACTTAATGCACATAAATCATGTTTCATGGCCACGTTTTTGTTTTCATGTAAAGCCTTAAGTCTACCATCTGATGCACTTCCTGCAAATGAATATTTCTCACTCGCTTTTCTGGTGGTCATTTCAAGAGGTCTTATTATTTATAGGAATTCTTCATAATATTTTCAACCCATTTTTGACTTCTCCGTCTTTTTCAGTGGCAGAAAAAACAGCAAAAATTTAAGTTTCTATGCTATCTGTTTTGTGCAGTACAACCCGAAATTTTGTTGTTTCACCCAGAACACAGTGGGTGCTACTTTCATGTTGACATTGCTACCACTTGAGCGAGGCTATGTCACGGCCCACAATATAAAGAATAACATCGGTTGTATCTAAAGATAATATTACTTACTTCCAAACAAAACACAAAATTCCGAAGTGAGTTCGTGCTCCTTTACCTCAGATTAGTTCTTTGCTAGTGATACTAAGTAGAGTCTCGATTATCCGACCTAAACAGGTCGCGGTGAGGTCGGACAAGCGAAAAGGTAGGATAACGCGGAAAATAATACAAAATCAAACACGAAAATTAAACTAAAGTAGGCCAAATGAGTTAAACATTTAATACAATACAAATCAAATTAGACTGAATAGATATTTACTGTGTGAAGAAATTAGTGATTGTCTTTTGTTTGCCTGCTGTTTGCCGTTTTTTTTTTTGCCACTAAATCACATAGTCTCTTAAGAAGTAAAACCTCGGTAGACGATGTTTCCTCCAGTTGCTCTACATATTTTAAAGCAGTTTCTAAGGCCTTGTGTCCTTCGTTGTGAGACATCTTGGGCGCACATTCCTCCACTACATCCGCTTCTTCGTCTTCTTCTTTATCGTTTACCGTGTTAACTATTTCTCCATCTGTCACTTCAAATTCTTCATCTTGGACAATCCATTCATTTTTGTCATCTTCTGTGGCGTCAGCACATCTCGGAACTTTCCGTAACAATGAAAGCAGGGTATTATTTTCTGGTTCGGTCTACTGCTGTAGATTTCCATCATCTGGAGAATTTTCTTGATTTTCCTGTAGCAAAATTTTCTAGGATTTTGCAATTGTATTTGCTCCATGAAGATTTTGCAATTGTATTTTGCACTCGCGACCGTTCTTTTAGAGCCTCCCCGGTTACTCGACCGTGCGTTTTGCGTGGCTCCTCGCTATTAACTCGCCCTGTCTTCCCGAAGGATAAGAGAGACACCCCACCCCTTTCTCCCTCATCCAATAAGGACTCTTCTCTCGTTTCTTACGCTATTAAAATCGCAATATCAAGAAGAAATGCAGATGATAAACGGGTATTCATTGGTCAAACATATTATACTAGAACTGACATGTGATTACATTTGCACGCAATTTGGGTGCATAGAACCTGAGAAATCAGTACCCATAACGACCACCTCTGGCCGTAATAACGGCCTTGATACGCCTGGGCATTGAGTCAAACAGAAGCGTGTACAGGTACAGCTGCCCATGCAGCTTCAACACGATACCACAGCTCATCAAGAGTATGTTGTTGTTGTTGTGGTCTTCAGTCCTTAGACTCGTTTGGTGCAGCTCTCCATGCTACCCTATCCTGTGGTAGCTTCTTCATCTCCCAGTACTTACTGCAACACACATCCTTCTGAATCTGCTTAGTGTATTCATCTCTTGGTCTCCCTCTACGATTTTTACCCTCCACGCTGCCCTCCAATGATAAATTTGTGATCCCTTGATGCCTCAGAACATGTCCTACTAACTGGTCCCTTCTTTTTGTCAAGTTGTGCCACATACTCCTCCTCTCCACAATTCTATTCAATACTTCATCATTAGTTATGTGATCTACCCACGTTATCTTCAGCATTCTTCTGTAGCACCACATTTCGAAAGCTTCTATTCTCTTCTTGTCCAAACTATTTATCGTCCACGTTTCACTTCCATACATGGCTACACTCCATACAAATACTTTCAGAAACGATTTCCTGACACTCAAATCTATACTCGATGTTAACAAATTTCTCTTCTTCAGAAACGCTTTCCTTGCCATTGCCAGTCTACATTTTATACCTTCTCTACTTCGACCATCATCAGCTATTTTCCTCCCCAAATAGCAAAACTCCTTTACTACTTTAAGTGTCTCATTTCCCAATCTAATTCCCTCAGCATCACCCGACTTAATTCGACTACATTCCATTATCCTCGTTTTGCTTTTGTTGATGTTCATCTTATATCCTCCTTTCAAGACACTGTCCATTCCGTTCAACTGCTCTTCCTGGTCCTTTACTGTCTCTGATAGAATTACAATGTCATCGGCGAACCTTAAAGTTTTTATTTCTTCTCCATGGATTTTAATACCTACTCCGAATTTTTCTTTTGTTTCCTTTACTTCTTGCTCAATATACAGATTGAATAACATCGGGGAGAGGCTACAACCCTGTCTCACTCCCTTCCCAACCACTGCTTCCCTTTCATGCCCCTCGACTCTTATAACTGCCATCTGGTTTCTGTACAAATTGTAAATAACCTTGCGCTCCCTGTATTTTACCCCTGCTACCTTTAGAATTTGAAAGAGAGTATTCCAGTCAACATTGTCAAAAGCTTTCTCTAAGTCTACAAATGCTAGAAACGTAGGTTTGCCTTTTCTTAATCTTTCTTCTAAGATAAGTCGTAAGGTCAGTATTGCCTCACGTGTTCCAATATTTCTACGGAATCCAAACTGATCTTCCCCGAAGTCGGCTTCTACCAGTTTTTCCATTCGTCTGTAAAGAATTTGCGTAAGTATTTTGCAGCTGTGACTTATTAAACTGATAGTTCGGTAATTTTCACATCTGTCAACACCTGCTTTCTTTGGAATTGGAGTTATTATATTCTTCTTGAAGTCTGAGGGTATTTCGCCTGTCTCATACATCTTGCTCACCACATGGTAGAGTTTTGTCAGGACTGGCTCTCCCAAGGCCATCAGCAGTTCTAATCGAATGTTGTCTACTCTGGGGCCTTGTTTCGACTCAGGTCATTCAGTGCTCTGTCAAACTCTTCACGCAGTATCGTATCTCCCATTTCATCTTCATCTACATCCTCTTCCATTTCCATAATATTGTCCTCAAGTACATCGCCCTTGTATAGACCCTCTACATACTCCTTCCACCTTTCTGCTTTCCCTTCTTTGCTTGGAACTGAGTTTCCATCTGAGCTCTTGATATTCATACAAGTGGTTCTCTTTTCTCCAGAGGTCTCTTTAATTTTCCTGTAGCCAATATCTATCTTAACCCTAGTGAGATAAGCCTCTACATCCTTACATTTGTCCTCTAGCCATCCCTGCTTAGCCATTTTGCACTTCCTGTGGATCTCATTTTTGAGACGTCTGTATTCCTTTTTGCCTGCTTCATTCACTGCATTTTTATATTTTCTCCTTTCATCAATTAAGTTCAATATTTTTTCTGTTACCCAAGGTGTTTTACTAGCCCTCGTCTTTTTACCTACTTGTTCCTCTGCTGCCTTCATTACTTCACGCCTCAGGGCTACCCATTCTTCTTCTACTGTACTTCTTTCCCCCATTCCTGTCAATTGTTCCCTTATGCTCTCCCTGAAACTCTGTACAACCTCTGGTTCTTTCAGTTTATCCAGGTCCCATCTCCTTAAATTCTCACCTTTTTGCAGTTTCTTCAGTTTTAATCTACAGTTCATAACCAATAGATTGTGGTCAGAGTCCACATCTGCCCCTGGAAATGTCTTACAATTTAAAACCTGGTTCCTAAATCTCTGTCTTACCATTATATAATCTATCTGATACCTTCTAGTATCTCTAGGTCTCTTCCATGTATACAACCTTTTTTCATGATTCTTGAACCAAGTGTTAGCTATGATTAAGTTATGCTCTGTGCAAAACTCTACCAGGCGGCTTCCTCTTTCATTTCTTAGCCCCAATCCATATTCACCTACTATGTTTCCTTCTATCCCTTTTCCTACTCTCGAATTCCAGTCACCCATGACTATTAAATTTTCGTCTCCCTTCACTACCTGAATAATTTCTTTTATCTCATCATACATTTCTTCAATTTCTTCATCATCTGCAGATAAACTTGTACAACTGTCGTAGGCGTGGGCTTCGTGTCTATCGTGGCCACAATAATGCGTTCACTATGCTGTTTGTAGTAGCTTACCCGCACTCCTATTTTTTTATTCATTATTAAACCTACTCCTGCATTACCCCTATTTGCTTTTGTGTTTATAACCCTGTATTCACCTGACCAAAAGTCTTGTTCCTCCTGCCACCGAACTTCACTAATTCCCACTATATCTAACTTTAACCTATCCATTTCCCTTTTTAAATTTTCTAATCTACCTACCCGGTTAAGGGATCTGACATTCCACGCTCCGATCCGTAGAATGCCAGTTTTCTATCTCCTGATAACGACGTCCTCCTGAGTAGTCCCCGCCCGCAGATCCGAATGGGGAACTATTTTACCTCCGGAATATTTTACCCAAGAGGACGCCATCATCATTTATCCATACAGTAAACCTGCATGCCCTCGGGAAAAATTACGGCCGTAATTTCCTCTTGCTTTCAGCCGTTCGCAGTACCAGCACAGCAAGAGTGGTGACTGGCGTATTGTGACGAGCCAGTTGCTCGACCGCCATTGACCAGACGTTTTCAATTGGTGCGAGATCTGGAGAATGTGCTGGCCAGGGCAGCAGTCGAACATTTTCTGAATCCAGAAGAGCCCGTAAAGGACCTGCCACATGCGGTCGTGCATTATCCTGCTGAAATGTGGGTTTCGCAGGGATCGAATGAAGGGTAGAGCCACGGGTCGTAACACATATGAAATGTAACGTCCACTGTTCAAAGTGCCGTCAGTGTGAACAAGAGGTGACCGAGACGTGTAACCAATGGCACCCCATACCATCACGCCGGGTGATACGCCAGTATGGCGATGACGAATACACGCTTCCAATGTGCGTTCACCGCGATGTCACCAAACACGGATGCGACCATCGTGATACTGTAAACAGAACCTGGATTCATCCGAAAAAATAACGTTTTGCCATTCGTGCAGCCAGGTTCGTCGTTGAGTACACCATCGCAGGCGCTCCTGTCTGTGATGCAGCGTTAAGGGTAACCGCAACCATGGTCTCCGAGCTGATAGTCCATGCTGCTGCAAACGTCGTCGAACTGTTCGTGCAGATGGTTCTTGTCTTGCAAACGTCCCCATCTGTTGACTCAGGGATCGAGACGTAGCTGCACGATCCGTTACAGCCATGCGGATAGGATGCCCGTCATCTCGATTGCTAGTGATACGAGGCCGTTGGGATCCAGCACGGCGTTCCGTATTACCCTCCTGAACCCACCGATTCCCTTTCCTGCTAACAGTCATTGGATCTCGACCAACGCGAGCAGCAATGTCGCGATACGATAAACCGAAATCGCGATAGGCTACAATCCGACCTTTATCAAAGTCGGAAACGTGATAGTACGCATTTCTCCTCCTTACACGAGGCATCACAACTACGTTTCACCAGGCAACGCCCGTCAACTGCTGTTTGTGTATGAGAAATCGACTGGAAACTTTCCTCATGTCAGCACGCTGTAGGTGTCGCCACCGGCGCCATCCTTGTGTGAATGCTCTGAAAAGCTAATCATTTTCATATCACAGCATCTTCTTCCTGCTGATTAATTTTCGCGTCTGTGGCACGTCATTTTCGTGGTGTAGCAATTTTAATGGCCAGTAGTGTATATATCCAAACCTTCAGCCAATGGGCGTTCAGATCGCTGTTGCTAGGCGAATCTGACGTCACGTTTGCGGAGATTGTGACGGAAGTTTGTCTCGGAACACTATCTCAGATTGTAAAATCCTACTCCCGAATAGTCGGATCGTGTCCCTACTAACGTTGCCCAACATTGCCCCCTACAATTTCATCACTAATACTCCTTGCTGACGCTTAATTGTTAAATGCCCATGTAGCCTGGCTGCTACTGAGCATTCCCGATCGCATAAATATGCCTAATACTTGGCTTAAACACGTGAAGGGAATGCAAATGTGCATTACAATGTCCTTGGGTTTGCACCGCTGCTCGATGGGCCAAGTGCGGAAGTTTTGTCTTCTTGAAGCCTAAGTGCGACGTACTCTCTCTGTTGCACGTTAGGTGTCAAGATATGTGACACGCAAACACATCTAACTCACAAGCACACACACCGCACGTCACAGACGAGCTTAATTACGATATAACGTAAAATACAAAATTTCCTTGTTTCTCTTGAGCCACACACTGTATGCAGCGTGACTGGAAAATAACGGTTCTGATTTCCTTGCTACGTGTCGGTCTCAAATGTTTCGTAACAATAAAAGCATTGCGTCTCTACTTTACTTTTCACCTGAGAATTAAGTGAAAGAATACAGTAAGTTGCCGGCCTGTGTGGCCGAGCGGTTCTAGGCGCTTCAGTCTGGAACCACGCGACCGCTACGGTCGCAGGTTCGAATCCTGCCTCGGGCATGGATGTGTGTGATGTTCTTAGGTTAGTTAGGTTTAAGTAGTTCTAAGTTCTAGGGGACTGATGACCACAGATGTTAAGTCCCATAGTGCCCAGAGCCATTTGAAACATATAGTAGGTTCTATTAGTCAAGAAAGAGATTTTCTATATATTTCATTTAAATGAAGCTTTCTGACTGTATTTAAAGAAAATGGATCATGATTTTAGAATTAAATATTTTGACTGCCTTCATTTATTTCATTCTCAACTGAAGCTTTGAAGATATGGACAAGAGAAGATTTCTGGTACGTGCGCTGTGTTTTTGGAGACAGGGAAATGGAATATTGTTAAATCTTTGAATAAGGGCTTTATATGTGCTGGCATACTCAGAAGTATGGTGTGCCGAAGGTTTCTTCGAACCCCGGTCAGGAAAAAGGATCCGTACCTTTATGGCCACTTGTATTTCCTGACGCCACAGATTCAGCATCACTATCAAAGATCTTAGCCCACGCACATTTTTAAATAGTGTACCCTCTGTCGTGTGTATTTCAACTGCTTGTACATTTCTGTTCGATACGTCAATGTATGATCTAACGTTAGAGGAAGAAAGCGATTATTTTGGTATAAGTGAATTATCATTAAGTATCCCTCAATGTAGATATGATAGAGTCAGTAAAGTGAAATGAAAGTAAAACTAAGAATTTCTAGTGATACAAATACAGGATATTTCAACAGCAGCAGACAATGATTTAAGGTATGTAGGTTTTGTTATCAGTAAGAAAGAAGGACAAAGAGTGAGCTACTGTGAGCAGGTGAGTGATAGGGTTGTTCTCGTAAGACACCGAAAACTATAGTTCAGGGAAACATGCCAACGTCGCAAGTAGAAGATGAACAAATAGAGGAAGTAGATAAGAATATTGAACTGGAAGTTCCATATGTAAAGGGAGATGAATGGAGAACTGAATGCAGTTTTACGGGAACGAATAGATAAAAGGGATACTGGAGACTACGGGTTAGACATTACGAATGAAAAAAGAGAAAGACCAGTTGAGCTCTGCATTAAATTTCGGATGTTAATAGCAAATACTTTGTTCAATTCACGAAGGGAGGAAGCATACCTGGAAAAAACACAGAGTCACGGTCAGACAGAGATTCCAGAATCAGATACTGAATTGTAAGGCTTGTCCAGGGGCAGATATAGACTCAGATCACAATTTAGTAAAGATGAAGAGTGGACTCAAGTTTACAAGAATCGTCCGGATCAATCAGTGCGAGAGGAAGTGGCTTACTGAAATACTGACAGCCGTTTGAAGTCTGGTAAGCATGTGGACGTTTCGATGAGGAATATCAGTGTAGGCAGCTCATTTGAGGAGAAGTGGTCATTTCTGAAAGGGCAATTACAGTTGCTGGACAGAGAAACATAGGTAAAAGGAAGACAACTGCGGAGGAACAATGGCTAATAGAAGAAATCAACTGATCGACGAAAGAAGGAAGTGGAAAAATGATCAGGGAAATATACGACTACACCAAGAGAAATCGGTAATGAAATAAATTGGACGTGTGGGGCGGCAAAGGCGAAATGGCTCCATCAAAAATGTGAAGAAATAAAAAAGGAAATTACCGCTGGGAGGACTAAAGTCAAAACGACCTTCAGTGAAATTAAAAGGGTGGAAACGTAAAGAGTGCAACGGGAATATTGTGTCAAGCACAAAATCAAAACAGGACATCAACTAAGCTGTGAACATAAGCAGTGCACGGTGTACTATAGCAAAACTGAAATTGCACACTAGATTACCGCAAATATGCTTAAGTGAAGTAATAGCTCCCATCATTCCGACCGTTTACATAAAGTTTTATTATAGCCAGAAAAGTTATTGTGCATTATATAGACATAAACGAAAGAAGAAACTGTGTTAGGACTACAATGCAAGGTTCAATGCAGTAAAGCGTCGATATCCCGTAAGATATTTTTTGAAGGAAAGAATAAAACAAATAAAAGTACCAAAGGCCCAAAACTTGGCGACTTGTGAATACATCCATTCATAAACTGTCCTGGAGAACGATACCTTAGATCAGTCTTTAGTTTTATGCGCGTTTAATATAGAGATGCAACAGTCAACAGAAAAGTAGCATGTTATGATGCTGTCACTGCTTCGGTCTGCACTAACGGGCATTTACTTTTTGTTGTGCGCACTGTTTCAGCACGCACTACTGAAATATCTTGTGAAGGGTGCAATAGCCCAGGAATGCTACCCGATGTACCCCTGTACCCCAGAGGGGGAATAAGATTCCACCATTTCTCACTAGGTTGCGCCACAGGTGTAGTCCAACGCACTAGTTTCCTGTGACTGGTAGCCTGTCCTGATTCTGTCTTTCTTACTTGGTTTTGTGTGCATATATTTCACGTGCAAACTGTTTGGGATACATCTGTCCCATAGTGTAGCCAAATCGCTTGGTTATTTCGACTATTTTCTATCACATGGTAATTGTATTCTACATGAAAGGGAACTTAATTTCTCTTGTATTTACAAGTTTCGTTTCTCGATAACTTTGCGTTTTGCTTAACGCTAACTTTTCATGTTTATTTTTGTTCTCGTTTCAGTCGGAAACATGAGTTCCAACCGATTTTCGATTTGACGAATGAAGCTGACATGGCAGAGACTCGTAAGATACTTTTCAGTGCAGATTCTGTAGAATTGGATGTTGAGTCTGAGATGCAGTTATCACCGATTTTAGAGAGGGTACAGAGAACGCACACGAACCACACAATAATTCGTGAACTTCATTTCACCTTCATACTACATCATCTCAAACTTTCGAGTCTGGCGAGGAACAGAGCCTCTGTTTAGATGGGGATGAACCTCACTTCTCAAACGAGGATGAGCCACATGTTTCAAATGAAAAGCTAGTAACTGTGAATGCAACGGTCACATCAAATGAAGTGGCAAGAAAGGGGAACTTCATAAACACTCCAAGAAATATTTGATCTGTCATTCGCTAGGCGATAGGAAAGAGGCAAAGGATGTAAAATCAGCTTTAGAAGCATGGAAATTATGTACTTCTGAAGAAAATTAAAACTTAATTACACAATTTACACCCGAAGGCATAGCTGTACAGCGACTGGAATATAAAAATGTTCGACACGTGTTGAAATTGCAAGCTTCGGGCCATCGTCTGCCCGGACTACTAATGATGCAGAAATTTTAGCCTTCGTTGTGTCATATTATGCAGGTGTTATGAGCATGTACGGAGTGTTATTTATGAATTATTTGATAAGGACTCGGCGATAACAATATTTCAGTCAACAATATCTGAAGCTGGCTTTCGATTTTTACTAAATTGTCTCAGAGTTGATGATAAAGACACTAGAAATGAGAGAAAACAAAACGGTAAATTGGCGGTCATTCGAGAAGTGTTTGATAGACTTTTTTTTAAAATGAACTAATTATGTATTACATCAGAATACACAATAATCGATGAGCAGCTGGTAGGATTCACGGGCCGCTACACAGTCAAAATGTATATTCCCTCAAAGCCTGATAAGTACGGTGTCAAGATCTTGATCATATTACTATCTAGATGCCGAAATATAAACAGGTAAATGATCAACACCAGAAGTAAAAACTAGTCAGAACAATTCTGCTATGTTCGCATATAGTGATCAGGTCACTCTTCTGCCTTACTGTCCGCAAAAGAAGAGAAAAAAGATAGTGTTTATGTTTTGCTCTATACACCAGAAAGGATAAGACCCAACGCTGCCAGATATTATAGAATTTTACAGCCACGTCATAGGGGTCGGAGACACTTTGGGCCAGCTGTGCCATTCATACTCTGTATACAGAAAAACTAGACATTGGTCACCATGTTTGTTCTACGACTTGCTGGATATCACTGGAGTCAACAGTATGATCCTTTTGAGAGGTTCAAGTGCACCGGAGAAGGAAACGATCAAGAATAGGCGTTCATATTTTAAAAACCTAGCCATGGCCTTAGTAAGACCGCCAGCTTGCCGAGACTACATATGTAATGTGTCGAAAATAAACAATGAGATTCAAACGTCTAACAGACCACAACCATCAACAGGAAGATGTGCCTTCTGTGCTAGGTTCCAAGATAGGGAATCCAGGGTTAAGTGCACCACATGTAACAAGTTCATCTGTTTGACTTGCCGTGCGGTTCTAGGCGCTACACTCAGGAGCCGAGCGACCGCTACGGTCGCAGGTTCGAATCTTGCCTCGGGCATGGATGTGTGTGATGTCCTTAGGTTAGTTAGGTTTAATTAGTTCTAAGTTCTAGGCGACTGATGACCTCAGAGGTTAAATCGCATAGTGCTCAGAGCCATTTGAACCATCTGTTTGACGCATCAAAACAAAATATGTCCTGCCTCTGGGTGAATCAATTTCCTTTTTGTAATGACTGTCGTTCTTCACATGAAAGCCAAAGTGCTTTCAGTTGTATGTGTTAATTGAAAATATATACTTATCAAAAACCAAAAAAATATGTCTTTTCTTTTAAGGTACATCTGTACCCCAGAGTACTATTTTTGGACTATAAAATGTGGTTAGCATTCCAGCGCTAGCAGTGTAGCTATTGATGACAGTAGCCACGGTATGGCTTGATTTTACAGGTAGCAAAAGTAGTTTACAGAAATCGAAATTTTTTGTGCATGTTGCTGCTGTGCAGCAATATCCGCAAAATTCTGTCAGTCATAGACCTCAAATTGCATCCTAGAACATATTAAACCACGGTGATTTCACATATTGCAACAAGGAATGTGGTCAGTATTTAGAAGTCACAGAATCAGAAGTATCAGGATAGAATGATGCGCCCAATTTTACACTTGTTTAACATATGGATACAGTAGTCAGAAGTCCGAGAGCAGACTATTCTGTATTCAACAATCACACAGTCAGACAATGATTAGTAATTCAACCCAATATAGAACTCAGAACGTCTGTGAATATAGTATACAAAATGACTCTGAGCACTATGGGACTTAATATCTGAGTTCATCAGTCCCCCTAGACTTAGAACTACTTAAATTTAACTAACCTATGGACGTCACACCCATCCATGCTCGAGGCAGGATTCGAACCTGCTACCGTAACAGTCGCGCGGTTCCGGACTTAAGCGCCTAGAACCGCTCGGTCACCGCGGTCGGCTATAGTATACAAGATAAAAAAGTAATAGATACTGTTATGCAACAAATCACAACCATTTTTTACTGTTATGATTTGACATATGTAGATCGGTATTGCAAGAATCTTTTCCGCAATCTCTCTCAGAAATGGTGTGATTGAGTAGCCTTTACTTGTGTGTATGTGTTAACGAAAATACAAATCTAGGAACGTGAACGGACAACCTAAAAGTGCTACTGAGCTCAGAGCCACATCAATTACATGAAATTGAAAATAATCCTGAGTGTGTGAAAACCGACCACATTCATAAGCAAATAAATAAGCAAACCAATAATTTCACGCTCAGTACACTTGGTTAGTGCGAACTGTTTGAAAAAAAACGTAACTGTATGAAAAAACCGTAATGTCGACGTATTGAAGAATGTAACCTGTCACACACGAAAATTTCTGCACTGACATATGACCCTGGTAAAATAAAGAAACAGACAGAACCTAAATTGCTCAAAGAAAACGGAACAGTCATGTATTACGAATCTCACCTGTAAAATTAATTACTGGCAGAGACAGTAACACAGCAAGACTCAACAACAGCTAAAAAAAATAAAAAATAAAAATAAAGAGAGAGAGATAGAAAGAAAAAAATTCTGCTAAAATCTAACTACTACAGTTGGTCCAGGGAAATTGTGTTCATAATCTTGACACAAGCTTTAAGTACTGTAACTTCAGTTAGGAAGCAATTTTTCAAAGAAAACAATAGGCTAATAAGAAAATGCATTTAATCTAATAACTTCCAAGTTACAGTAAATTAACTCAGAAGATCAATCAATAGAATAATTACCAAAATCTCGACTGTGACGAGGGTGAAGGCGACCAACAATACAAGCTTACAAAAATAAAAATAGACTTTTTACCTCCTCAAATAATACCGTGTTCTTCATTTCTAAAGTTTTTTTATGTCTGTATGCTATCCAACATATGGTCTGAGTCCTCGTAATAAATCTGCAACTCACATAGCTCCGAAGGCGCGTCCATGGATTACACTCTACACTCAACGAACATTGCCTGCTGCACACCGCAGCTATCCACTACTGATTGTCAAAGATTCCACGATTCCACAGTGCTGCCATCGCAGGCACACATACTGTTGCGTAACAACTGTTTCTCTGACCACAGTTCTTCAAATCTATGATTTTCCTTTACAAATATTGACACATCCAATAACATCATCAAAAAATAGCTATCTTACCATAGTAATCAGAAAATAGAATTATCAAGTGGAATACGAATGACTTTCGTATGCAACTTGCGATCCGCCCCGGGTTCGCACAAGTAGCATCAAGTGTCTACGGCCGAACGATTTGTCTAGCTTACTGTTAATGAATTATCTACACAAACCTGCCTTGTGAGTCAGTTTACCGTAGTGAAACCCGTATCAAAGTCCATGCAGTTTTTCTTGAGATTAGCCTTCACATACAGATAGAAAAACACAGCGGGGCACTTCGTTGAAAACTATGTTTGCTTCATACAAGACTACACAGCTAATGGCACAAAGCAGAAACGAATTATTAGCTGGTGCTTCTGTCAGTTTTAGCTACTAATTCTGATATTTACTGTATCAGTTGGACGCTCCTTCCTCGCCCTTCGCTTGTTACAACAAAAGACCGCTGCTGCTAATTGTAATACGTCTTCCATAGATATCTAGGGTGCGTTTATGCTGCCTGGTGCCACCTCGCTACTCACTGCATGGCATGGCGATGATGAATCATCTTCTTTTTTTATGAGCACGTGGAGTCTCTCTACGACCGCGTTAGTGTGGTTAACATTCCACAAAGTTCTACTGTCAGTTATGCAGTTTGTTGCTAATTACATACAGGAGTTCACAGGATGTGGGTCTGTGACGACGTCCGTACGTTTGGGTAGCATTATCCATCAATATGATACTGGGCACAAACGTGTGGAGAAATAACGGGTTTAGGACAGAGGGAAAATCCCTCCATGCCAAGTGCCATGAGAAAAAAAAACATCTGAACAGGTGGTAAGGGCAGTAGCGGACTTGTTTCTGTGTGCGACAGTTCAGGCAAGAGTAGGTTAGCAACGGGTCTCGTGAAGCTCCAAATCGTTGTCATAGCAATCTGTTTGTCGTAAATGCCCTGCTGTGAAGGAGACCAGCCAGCCCATCTTGGTGTCAGAAGCGTTTGGAACGGTTCTTGAGATGCAGGGGCGCTGTCGGACAGCCTGTCTCAGTCGAGTCTCTGCCGCCAGTGCGATGAGCTCATGGTATGATTCTTCAGGCAGCTGTATTTTGCTCGGCTCATCTAGGTCATCCTCCCTGCGCCGTCACCGCGGCTGTTCCTTTGGAGCGCCTTTCAATCGATCAAGAAGCCATTTAAATCAACCCTGTTGACTTGCGGTCCTTCCGCCCCGGTAATCTGCGGTGTCGACGGAATCTATTCGTTTGAGGTGGCAGCGAATTTAGGTGTCGTCGTCTCGAGAGTCCTCCCAAGCGGTCTCTCGCATTTCTGAGTGTATCAAGGAAGAGGTCGTCCGCTCAGAGGCTTCTTCCTGTTTCATCAGCCCCTTGGTTGGGACAGTGGCAGCGGTAGCCTCCTCCTGTTCCTCTGCTGGTGGTCTGCTCGCCAGAACCGCGTGCAGTTCCCGAGGAGCCCTTTTCACCGCTATGGCAGCGTTCAAGGTCGCAGTCGCCTCCTCGGTCGCAGCAGTCAGCAAGGTGAGCATGTCTGGGGCATTATGAAACAACTCACTACCGTCCTCGCCAGGCAATGATACGTATCAAGCTGGTCTGTGTTTCGCGCTGTGACCATCATCGTATGTCCTGAAACTAGAGCTGAGACAAGCTGCTTCACTATCAGCCCAGCAATGCCGCGTTCGACTCTACTAGCTTTCTGCTCGATATGGGAACAGCTGCGCCTTAATATTGCTCCTGGTGAGCAGCGAGGTTTCACCGTAAACGCAACAACGATACCGGTTAGGAGCTAGGTGTGGGCACCGCGAAGAAATTTCAGCCCTCGACCTTAGCAGCGGGACCAGCGGAACGGAACCACCCAGGAGACAGTTTCACAACTTACACTTCATAAAATCCGATAAAACGCAGGTTGCAAAACACGTGAACTCATGGCTGACGAGCTGTACTTCGGATCGATTATCTGACGTCAGAGCTCTGAAAGACAAAGAATTAGCCACAAGGTGCACGTAGGTGACTCTGGTGACGCAACGTGTAATATCGACGACAGTACGACATGCCTACTCTCAACAGATAACGGGAAAATAGAAGATAATTACCAGTGCAGTAAACGCGAAAAATATACCGTCGCATTTCCTTCAATACTATTCAGTGAAATACAGATATAGTTGCTTTAACTATCTTCGACAATTTCTGGAAGTGGTTGTTATACTCATCGTCTTTCAATGTCACGTCGGTTTCGTTATCTTTTCATTTTAATGTGTCTTGAGTTTAATTTCTTGAGTTTCCAACCGCATCTAATTTATTGTGAGTTACAAAGAAATACTCGATGGTACTCGTTGCAGCGTACAATTGTAAGATGACCCAGAAATAAAGCTACGAATTTTAATTTTAAGATATTTTACTGGCATGAATTTGGCGCACGCGGCTGGGAGAATTGGTGGCGTACAGTTCGTGATTACGAAACAGTACCCAGATTAAGTGTTGCGTTACGGCAATTACTAGTACGGATCCTCGACACCGTTGTTGTAAAACTTATCCCTACTACTGAAATTGTGTTATATGATATGTTATTTTGACTATGGATTTGTGTTCAAAATGTGTAAATACCTCAGTAGTCGGAGTTTCGTGGTCTTGTAAGCAATATTTCGCTAATTATTAGCATTTTATCAATGTTTTATCGATATTAAGATTCGCTACAGATTAAAAGATCGAATATCGCATTTGTTCTGACGGTTTAGTGGTACAATATACAAGGGTCATTCAATAAGTAATGCCCCACATTTTTTCTCAGAACATATTTATTTTCAAGAGTCAGAATTTGACGACAATATACAACATGTTCTGTCCATGTCCTACACGCCAGGATAGCTGAGAGCGCTAATGCGCTGCTTCCTGGACTCGGGTAGGCGCACCGGCCGCGGATCGAATCCACCCGGCGGATTATCGGCGTAGGTCGGTGTGCTGGCCAGCCTGACTGTGATTTTTAGGCGGTTTTCCACATCGCGCTGGGTGAATACCGGACTGGTCCCCACGTTCCGCCTCTTTTACACGACTCGCAGACATCTGAACACGTTCGCACTATTCCATGAATTACACTAGATGCAGACAGCTGGGGTACACTAATTCCGTCCCGGGGGGTACGGGTGGCGGCAGGAAGGGTATCCAGCCACCCCATAACACTAACCTTGCCAAATCCATTCCTAACAATGCCGACCCTCCGTCAGTGCGGGACATGACACCAGTGACAGAAGCAGAAGAAGACTGTTCACGTCCTATTTCTTTACGTAGTAATTATCACGTTCTATGGCCGTACGCCAACGTTTTGGAAGAGCATATATTCACTGCTGGTATAAGCTCTTGTCCTATAGGCGTAGCCATGTTTTTACTGCATGACTGACACTCTCGTCATCTTCATAGTGTGTTCCCAGTAGAGAATCTTTAAGCGGACCAATGAGATGGATGTCCGAGGGTGCCAGGTTTGGACTGTAGTGTGGATGAGGCAATGATGTGTTCCCGGGTTCTCACACTTGTGTGTGGGCGTGCATTATAGTATTGGAGCAAGTTTTCTGCTGCAATCTTGTCCGATCCAACACGTTGGAAACGGTTCTTCAGAGTCTTCACGTATGCCTCTGAATTGATGGTTGACCCTCTTGGCATCACATCCATGAGAATGATGTCATCTCAGTCCCAAAAGACTGTCACCATGACTTTTCCAGCAGAATGAGTTGTCTTGAATTTCGTCTTTTGTGGTGAATAAGGATGATGCCACTCGATGGAATGCCTTTATGTTCTCGGCGCAAAGTGATGTACCTAGCTTTCGTCCCTCATAACGATCCGTGACAGAAAGGCTCCTCCATCGGTCTTGGAACGCTCCAACAAAAATGGCCTTTCTTTGAATCTTGTGGTGCGCTGTGAGCATTCGTGGAATCCATCGTGAACACCACTTTGAATATCAGAGAGTCTCGATCATTGCAGACACACTTCCAAAGCTGACCGACATCTGTAGCGCCAATTGTAGAGTTCTAATGCGACGGTCGACACGAATAATGGCATCAGCACGATTCAGCATGTCTGGCGCAGTAGCTGTGACAGGACGTCCGAGCGTGGCTGATCATGGAGCTCTGTTTCTCCATTTTATGAGGCTCTAACTTTCTCTACCCATCTCCCAATTGTACCCATTAACTGCAGCATCGCCATACACTGCACATCAACTTTTATGGATGTTCACCACGGTTTCTTTGTCTGCACACAAGAAGTCAATAACAAGGAGCTGCTTGCAACGTGGGTCGTATGCTGACACCATTTTGACGCTGTACTACGGCTTTGCCATCTGCCAGAACGGCTCGAAACTGCACCGGCGCACAGAACTAACATCAGATGTGAAATCCCAACAATAACGTTTGTCTATGTATATTAATGGCTTTTTTAAAAATGTGGAGCATTACTTACTGAACGAACATCGTATTCATGAAGTTAGTGCCACGTTGTGCTCGGAATAGAAGATTTCCATTAACTCGTGTCTGTTTCCGTTTATGTCCATACCACTGCAGGTATCAGGTCAAAATTATTAGAGCGATTGTATCAGTTCGAATGAGAAAGCTGTGACGATTATGCGCTGCTTCGGTTGACAATATCGGCCGTCGGAATGTTAGAAAGATCTCGTATAAATCGTAAAAAGAAAACTTTGGTAGAAATAATCTTATGTGTCCAGTTTCAGAGACGGGACGCACTTTGCACTGAGGAGAAAGCACTTGATCTTTTCAACAAAAATTTGAAGAGTCTTTAGCTGGGAGAACTAGGTAGCGGGAATGGATTTTATACTAGTGGTGGGGGTCTTTAATTTACACTGCCTGACAAAAAAAGTGAAACTCCCAGAAGGGGAGGACGAAACAAAATGAAACTTCACGAACTCAGAGGTTATGTGATTACACCCCTGAATCAAATTTACAGTGAACTTTGGCAGTTTGAGCCTGTTATCAGTATGATGTGTGCACTAATTAGCCTGGGAAGGGTGTCATAAAGCCGTTATATTCCATTTTGAGGCAAGCCTGTCCACAACTATTGTAAGTAGTTTGTGATACCTTGCGTGACAGCACTGGGACAAGAAGTGACTTCCGAGCTGGTCCCGCGCATGTTCTATATGAGACAGATCTTGCTGGCCGTGGGAGTACCACAGCACCACTCAGACAGAGACGTACCACGTGTGAACGAGCATTTTCCTGTTGCGTGAGATAGTTCAAATGGCTCTGAGCACTATGGGACTTAACATCTATGGTCATCAGTCCCCTAGAACTTAGAACTACTTAAACCTAACTAACCTAAGGACAGCACACAACACCCAGTCATCACGAGACAGAGAAAATCCCTGACCCCGCCGGGAATCGAACCCGGGAACCCGGGCGTGGGAAGCGAGAACGCTACCGCACGACCACGAGATGCGGACGGTTGCGTGAGAGGCAACATGCGAGGAAAAAGAATGTCCGCGTCTTACTACTGTGGCGTCAGAATACTCTCAATCACTGAAGTGCCACCCGATAGCTCTCCACACCATAACGCTAGAGGTAATAACGCTGTGGCTTACAAGGGATCCAATATTTTCAAACCACATTTTATTTCCTTTTTTTCCAGGTTTGTGTTTTATATCGCGTCTGCAGGTATCAGTAGCATTCAGTGTTCTCAAACAGAGCTGCAGAAAGTTGCCACGCTGTCTGAAGTAGACGCTAAACTTTCTAGTTTTGCCAGTGGATGGTGATGTGATGCACAATGGATAGCTATGAGAAAAAGTTTCATCAACCCGCGATGCGTAGTGAAACCAAAGCCCTTATGGCTCTAAGGAAGTAATTTTTTAAATAAATATTGACTAATAAAAGACGCTTTTTCCACTACAGAAGTCAGGAGAAATCTACTGGTCAAAAATACTTTCTTACAACAATGTTACGATGCAAGAAAGGAGTCGTTTCAAGAAACAAACGACTACTGTTTCATATGACGCAGATATACGGACGACCGCAATGTTCCATGGTTGTAAATAAGTGGTCTAGACTGCACGCCATAGTCGCCAGTCGCCGATAGCATGCTTTCAGAAACATATATATCTGCCGTAAGACCGTGCTCTTGAGAAATTGCTAGTTTTGACGTATAAAGTGATATATTATTTTTCTCGTGAGCTTGCGCTGTTTTTGTAAATAAACTCATCATAATGGCATCCACGAACATGTATGTTGGAAGCTACATTACTTGAAATAATGTTCGTGGACCACTTAGAGTACAGAATTCCAGTTTCCAGAGAATCCGATGGCGCTGCTGATGCTTCTGCCAGGGCACCAACTACGAGAGGTTTGTGGGAAAAAAGGTAGGAAGAAATCCTATGCGACGACTCGCAAAGATAATCCAAGGTAGGGTTGACTTAATCTCTGCAAATCTCGGATAGAAAAGCAAGGGCAGTTATACACCTCTTCCGCCATCTTCTGCAGACTCACCAAATGAAATGAGACACATCAGGACGTTTAGTAAAGAGGGAGGACCTTGCACTTCGCATCCATTGCGTGGGAAAATGCGGTCGCATTTGGGTAAGTGGCAGTGGACGCATCTAATATTCCAGAATGAGATTTTCACTCTGCAGCGGAGTGTACGCTGATATGAAACTTTCTGGCAGATTAAAACTGTGTGCCAGACCGAGACTCCAACTCGGGACCTTTGCCTTTCGCAGGCAAGTGCTCTACCATCTGAGCTACCCAAGCACGTCTCACGCTACGTCCTGACAGCTTTACTTCTGCCAGTAGGTACCTCGTCTCCTACCTTCCAAACTTTACAGAAGCTCTCCAGCGAACCTTGCAGAACTAGCACTCCTGGAAGAAAGGATATTGCGGAGAGCTTCTGTGAAGTCTGGAAAGTAGGAGACGAGGTACTGGCGGAAGTACAGCTGTGAGGATGGAACGTGAGTCGTGCTTCGGTGGCTCAGATGGTAGAGCACTTACCCGCGAAAGGCAAAGGTCCCGAGTTTGGGTCTCGGTCCTGCACACAGTTTTAATCTGCCAGGAAGTTTCGCATCTAATATTGTTTGCATGGAAAAACCCGATCACATGTGGATTACTTGTGGCGGAAGGAACTACGTATTGCAGTTCGACAGCAAGTACAACGGATAGGGAAGCGGAAAGTGAACAATGAATCTAAAAAGTGACTGAAATTTGAGATTTTCGGGTAGCAACATTAAATCTGTACGAAAAGTGTGTCGAGAACCGTAGTAAGTCCACGTAGTAGAAAATACAAATCGCGTCCAAGTATTAAGAACATTTCACGAGTGCAACTTCAAGAACGATCTTCGAGAAGACATCGAGGTGGAGAAAAAAAAAGATCATGGGATCAAGCGTGGCAAAGACAGCCGTGTAACCAGAGGAAGTTTGGCGGCGCACCGGGATCGAGCGGGAAGCATCTTAGCTCAGTGCAGCGGCAGAGAAGGGGTGCGCTGGAGGTGCAAGCGCAGAGGTCTGGAGTTAGAAGCACGCGAGACGTCGGAGCGTTACGTTGACCATAGAGTATAGAAACCTACCTAAATCAAGTTAAAATTCCTTTAGAGTTTATAAATATTTTATTGATGGTAATGCAATGTTGCTTAGAAGAGCCAGAGTAAGTCAAACAATTAGTATGATTAACCTATGTGAAAATGCAACGTAAAATCTAGCTCAAGAAATCGTAGATTTAACAAAGAATGTTGACATGTTTCCGCTTGCAAAATCTAAGGAAGGACCATCAGTTAGAATGAGTAATACAGTAGGGAACCAGGAGTAGGAAATGCCGTTAGGAACTATAGAAGCAAGGAAAACATGCCTGAGTCAAACGCACAGGCAGTTGTTGCTGAGTTCATGAGCAAAGGAGATGAAACTAAGAAGACTAATGGTATAGAATTTAATAGTCAGGAAATTTTTTAGCTGTGATGAATAAACTAGATGAAACCAACAAGGAAACAGAAGTAACTGTTGGAATTATTAACCAACGACTAATAAAAGTCATTCAAGAAATTAACAAAAACCCAACGATAAATTAGAGGAATATACCAGCGAGAGTAGATGTATTAATAAACTCCAACAGAATATTAAAAGTGTAATATATTGAGACATGAAATCTCTTAGGAGGAAGGTGGCCATGGTTATATTAAACGCACTTCTGTGTAGGAGCTGAACAGGTCGCTTCAGAAACGTCACACAGGCTGTGAAACACACCTTTATTATTCAAATTGCTCACTTGACACGTTTCGGATTTATTTCCTTCATCAGATATCTAAAACGTAAGATGAGAAAAAGATTGTACGTAGAATATGGGAAAATGTAACAGACATTAACAAAGTACAAAATATAATACACGAAAACCTATCCAAGTGCACAGAGGGTCACAGGATATGAGCGTTACAGAAGCGAACAGACCATCATCTATTGTAGGGAGACGGAGGGAGAAGGAAGGCAGCTGAACCACTAGGGTGCAAAGGTTACATGGTGGTGCCATGTGCGTAATATCCGACGATTCATATACAAAAATTTCAAACTATTTTTATAAAGGCTACAGACAATTTAGTAACAAAAGCTACGAAACGTACAAATATCAACCCAAAATATTTTGACTGATAAAGTTTTCTGTTTCTGTTTATCCCTCACTTCTAAACCAATACCGTATTAAATGGGTCACAGATTTATGGAACTAGTTTATATGTTTTCGTTGTTGAATCTGTATCTGCTTTGGACGGATAACATAGGCATTTTGTAGTTAATCTTTCACCTTACTCTAGGTTTTATTTCCTCTGATGAACTTCATGTTTTATTCTTATTTGTTATTCCAGATGTTTTCATCTATGTGTTCTGTCAGATGGTTTTATGCATGTAATGTAGCTTGACGCTATTGTGTCCTCCATGTTCTTTTACACTTCACCACACCAACCCGTCCCCCTTGTCTACCCCCACCGTCTGCCAGCTGTACCCTATTGCCCACAGGTTCTTCCCCTCCACCACCACCATCCTCTCCATTACTTTGGGCCAATACCATTTCACTTTATTGTTAATAGGAAAAAATTCACGCTGGTTAAATAGAAAAACTCATATAATTATGTATAGCTTTTGTATTATAGACTTATGGATCGGAGTTAATACATCTAGTATTAACTTGAATCCTTTCCAGATGGATACCTCTGAATCAGTTTAGTTACATTCTGCCTCGATTTCAAGATCGTTTTTTGAATGACAAAAAAGTTATTTGGTCTATATGCTGGGCACACAATTGATTCACTTTATAGAACGTAGTAATAGATATATTCATTGTATATTTTACTGCTACTCTTTGCACCCTTTATAGCATGCTTGTCTTCGACCCTTACTGAACCCCCTCCTCCCCTCCGACACCCCCCCCCAACCCCCTTCTCAATCTCATATCTCCCTATTTTTCTATTTTTATGTATATATATTACGATCCCCTATTACTTCAACTCTCACAAAAAATTTTAGTTGAATCAGTCCATTTCAGTGGATTACATTTGACTTTGTTGTTCTACGCCAAACATGTTGGCCACATAAACTTAATTTAATTATTGTTGCTAAAATTACGTGACATATTCTTGAAGCACCTTGACCTATGTGCCCATAAAGTTTTTTTGATTCTTACTTTTGTAAACCAGCTACCTTGTAATGATTATAGATATCAGTTAGTAATGAATCACATTGATCTCTGCAATATTTGTAGCCACCCATTTTTTGTATACGATATGTTTGTACGGCGTCTGCATCCTTGTTACATGGAGCCTTTCATTTTTTTCATGGCTGTGTACATTTTATCAGTTAAGAAATTTTCACTTCATATTTGTACATTTCGTATTAAGTGTTACTATACAGTATGTAACTTTTGTAAAAATTGTTTGACATTTTTGTGTACGAAGCGTCAGATATTACTCCCATGGCGCCAGGCGCCACCATGTAACCCCTGTCCTCTGGTAGCCACCCTGTCTTCCTTCTCCCTCCATCTCCCTACAATAGCTGATAGTCTGTCAGCTTATGTTACACCTGCATCCTGCGAGATTGTGTGTACTTGGGTAGGTTTTCAAGTTTGCATTTTGTACTTTGATAATACTTGTCATACTATTTATATTCTATACACAAATTTGTTCTCATCTTACTTTCTATTTGGTGATGGAAATAAATCCGAAACGCCTCAAGTGAGCAATTTGAGTAACAAAGTCATTTTTCCCTGGCTGTATGGCTATTCTGTTCATCTCCAAACACCTCTACATTATAATTAAAAGTTTAGGTAAAAATTTCAGGGAATATATTGGAAAAAGGTGATGAGCCAGTCTCCAGTTTAAACAAAAAAATCGATGAAACTGGGTCAGTATTATATAACAGAAAAGATTCAGCACAGAATTTTGTAAACACTAATAGTAAAGAGATATTTGTCAGTGAAGCTGGCATTCGTTAGGAGGTTAGTGACATTGGCGGCAGGGCACTGATGTCTGTGCTGAGAGAGCAGAAGAAAAGTTAAGTTCAAAATTAAGAAAGCTTATGACACTAAATAATAATAGTGGAAACAGCAACGATGAGGACCACTGTTTCTTTAAACTGTACGTTTCATAATTTCTCAGCAAAAGGGAGACTACATCCAACGGCTTTTGTAAAACATTTTCATGGTTTATAACCAGGGAAGTGGGGACGGCAGGAGAAAAACAGGACGTTTTGCCAGTAGAATGGAAATGGATGCTTTGTCATTGAGATTGAGAGCTGGGGAGTCTTGTGAATCTTAGAAGGATTTTATTAAAGAAAATTTAGACAGATGTTGGCCTAACAGTCAACAATGTAACTCAAGAAGTAGTATCGTTAAGGGAAAAAATTTCTTGGGCAGTGGTTACGACAGTTACAAAGATTGCTTCCAAACTTTCTGTGAAAAGAGTTTACATCGAGATGAGCCAACTGGTGAAGGAAACCTTACTTGTAGAACTACCAGTGATTGTACGGAAAAGATAATAGGAATTTCTAAAACTGAATATATTTTGCGTGCATTAGCCTATTTAGATACTTTATCGGGAGAAGAGACAACCAAAGAAGTTTGGAGACATGTGAATTGGAGCTGAAGAGAAAATGGAAACTGGTGGGCTCTTAATGGACACTGTACTGAGAGAAGGAAAAACGAGAGGCACAATAATGGTTTTAATGGGCGTGGAAGAGGAAGTTGGATCCAAGGAGGTACAAATAAGTATAGTGACAGATGATATGAGGAATCTAATGACAGAAACAACGGTGATACGGTGGAGAGACATCACGAAAGATATGCCTACGAAAGGAAAAATTTGAAAAGGGTTCGTGTGGCGTCTGCACATGAACTGGTGTGACAGACGAACCAGTGGCAATGAAACGATTGATGAAAAGAACATTCTGGGGATATTAGGGGAACTCTTTTTGAGGAACACTAAGTTTCTAGTAAAGAGAATACCAGTTTATAGTAGATGTGGAAATTCGTGGTATTAAGGCAGCTTCTGTTATTTGTGTGCTGTAGAAAAGAGACTTTATGACTAATAAGTAAGTAAAGAAGTATCGGTACTACCATTGCAAGGAGTTAACGTTTTCAGTATCGTAGGTGGCAAGAGTAAAATGATTAAGAATCATTTATTATTGTTAGTAAGAGTGCAACGAGTAGTGTTGGAGGTTCCTGTCATGGTGCTGCTACATAGCTACACTGTACTGATAATAGGGACTGATTTATTGGTGGATCACACAGTTGTTATCGATTTAGGAAAGGGTAGCATGACCCGGACGGTAAATGGTACTCAAAGAGAAATTAAATTTTCTAATATAGTTAGTCCTAATGAGAAGGTACAAGACAAATACTGTGTAAAAATAATACGTGAGTGTTTACAAGGTGTATAAAGTAAAAACATTTTACAAAAAAGGGGTAGTCGAAATCAAATAGCAGATGAGATAAGAGAAACAGTAGTAAAATATTGATGTTTTGGACAAGATGAGAAAGGAGAACTCGAAAATTTTCTTTTATAATATATAGGGATGTTTTCTAATAAACCAGGATTATTGAAGGGAGAACCTAACGAGTTAAAATCAAGCCACATAACCGTTTAAATTAAGACCACATGTAATACCGTTAGCAAAAAGGAAGCTGCAGAAAAGAGATACAGAGAATGCTGTCTTTACAGATTATTGAGAGATCAGTTAGTCAGAACTGCAACCCGTTAGTGTATGTTACAAAAAAGGATGGTTCAATACGAGTAGGATTGGATACTGGACTGCTAAACAAAGTAATAGAGCCTGAGAACGGACAGAATCTCTCGAGAAATTGTTAGAGAAATTTGGAGGGGCTAGTAAGTTATCTAGTCTTGATTAGACCAGTGGCTACTGGCAGTCCCAATTAGCTGAAAATATAGGCGGTACGCAAATTTCGTACACAGAGGCAGATGTTATCATTTAAAAGTATTGCTGATGGATAATAGGCCTGAAACTATGATCGAATACTGGTTTAAATTTTCAGAAAGAACTGACATGTGTGGAAGAAAAGCGTAAACTAACTTTGGCGAGGTTGAAAAAGGAGGGTCTCGAAAGACGAGTCATGACAGAAAAGTGGTAGCAAAGGAATACATAGTTGGAGATATTATACTAATAAGGGCTCATAGTAAAAGCTGAGATAGAGAAACTTTACGAAATTTTTGAAGAGCCATATGTGGTGAACTGGGTACCACACCCAAACCTATTAGAAGTGGCGTATCCAGAGCCCAAATAGTAAGCGGTATATACAATGTAGTAGATATTAAGAGATAGCATGGTAGTCAAAGGGAAGCCTGCCGGCTCTGAAAAGTTTGAATACAAGTTACCGTCGAGAATATTTCTTTAGTAAGAAGCCGGACGGGGTGGCCGAGCGGTTCTAGGCGCTACAGTCTGGAACCGCGCGACCGCTACGGTCGCAGATTCGAATCCTGCTTCGGGCATGGATGTGTGTGATGCCCTTAGGTTAGTTAGGTTTAAGTAGTTCTAAGTTCTAGGGGACTGATGACCTTAGATGTTAAGTCCCATAGTGCTCAGAGCCATTTGAACCATTTTTTTAGTAAGTAAACATATGAAGTGTACTTCAAACGCCCAGGTATGTCACTCTATTCAGCGTACGCCGTAGTACAGTAAGAGTAGGAATATTAAGAGGAAGAACGGTTTTAATAATTCTTAGATAATGTTTGTCTGGTGTTTTGTTTGTACACAGTAAACAGCAGGATCGAATGAACTTTGCGAGAATCAAGTCAGGCATGTTGTGGCGTTGGCGAGGTATTTAAAGAGCCGGACAGCCTGGGTAGTGATAATGGCCTCTGAAGGGCGTGGCCGACGGCTGACATGGCAAGAGTGAGAGAATGAACGAACCCCAATGTGACGCAATCAAGGATGCATCTCAATATATCTGTAGGTAAACAAACCAGGTGAAGAGTGTTCCCCGTAAGCAATGTAGATAAACGAAGTTCATACGTACAATTGTTTTCACTGAGGGAATTATTATTTATAGTTGACATATCAATTAAAGGTTAAAGTCTAATGGAATCATTTGAATGAGGTAGTAAAAATATTTGTGTATCATATAATCAGTTAGTTGTTTATTATAGACTAATTAATTAAGGAAGTGCATTTAAAGACAAAGAATTCATTCATTAATAAAATTTACATCTGAAAAGTTTTTTTTTAATTACCACATTGGCGAAAGAAGCAAAATCATTATCAAAATATTAATCTACATCTACGTGATTAAAAAAACGAGCACTTAAATTTTTCTGTGCAGCCCTGATTTCTCTTATTTTATCGTGATCATTTCTCCCTATGTAGGTGGGTGCCAACAAATTGTTTCCCAACCGGAGGAGAAAACTGATGATTGAAATTTGATGAGAAGATCCAGTCGCAACGAAAAACGCCTTTCTTTTAACGATTGCCACTCCAATTCACGTGCCATGTTTGCGATAATACAAAACGAGCTGCCCTCTTTGTACTTTCTCGATGGCATCCGTCAGTCCCACCTGATGCGGATTCCACACCGCACAGCAATACTCCAGAATATGGCGGATAAGTGTGGTGTAAATAATCTCTTTAGTAGACCTGTTGCACCTTCCAAGTGTACTGCCAATGAATTGCAGTCTTTGGTTTGCTCTACCCACAATATTATGTATGTGATCGTTCCAATTTCGGTTATTTGTAATTGTAATCCCCTAAGTATTTAGTTGAATTTACAGCCTTCAGACTTGTGTGACTTATCGCATAATCGAAATTTAGCTGATTTCTTTTAGTGTGAAAACCTTCACACTTTTCCTTATTCAGGGTGAATTGCCACTTTTCGCGCCATATAGATATCTTATCTAAATATTTTGTAAGTAGTTTTGATCATCTGATGACTATACAAGACGGAAAATGACAGCATCATCTGCAAACAATCTAAGACAGCTATTCAGATGGTCTCATCTACATCTACATCTACATTTATACTCCGCAAGCCACCCAACGGTGTGGGCGGAGGGCACTTTACGTGCCACTGTCATTACCTCCCTTTCCTGTTCCAGTCGCGTATGGTTCGCGGGAAGAACGACTGTCTGAAAGCCTCCGTGCGCGCTCTAATCTCTCTAATTTTACATTCGTGATCTCCTCGAGAGGTATAAGTAGGGGGAAGCAATATATTCGATACCTCATCCAGAAACGCACCCTCTCGAAACCTGTCGAGCAAGCTACACCGCGATGCAGAGCGCCTCTCTTGCAGAGTCTGCCACTTGAGTTTATTAAACGTCTCCGTAACGCTATCACGGTTACCAAATAACCCTGTGACGAAACGCGCCGCTCTTCTTTGGATCTTCTCTACCTCCTCCGTCAACCCGATCTGGTACGGATCCCACACTGATGAGCAATACTCAAGTATAGGTCGAACGAGTGTTTTGTAAGCCACCTCCTTTGTTGATGGACTACATTTTCTAAGGACTCTCCCAATGAATCTCAACCTGGTAACCGCCTTACCAACAATTAATTTTATATGATCATTCCACTTCAAATCGTTCCGCACGCATTCTCCCAGATATTTTACAGAAGTAACTGCTACCAGTGTTTCTTCCGCTATCATATAATCATACAATAAAGGATCCTTCTTTCTATGTATTTGCAATACATTACATTTGTCTATGTTAAGGGACAGTTGCCACTCCCTACACCAAGTGCCTATCCGCTGCATATCTTCCTGCATTTCGCTACAATTTTCTAATGCTGCAACTTCTCTGTATACTACAGCATCATCCGCGAAAAGCCGCATGGAACTTCCGACACTATCTACTAGGTCATTTATATATATTGTGAAAATCAATGGTCCCATAACACTCCCCTGTGGCACGCCAGAGGTTACTTTAACGTCTGTAGACGTCTCTCCATTGATAACAACATGCTGTGTTCTGTTTGCTAAAAACTCTTCAATCCAGCCACACAGCTGGTCTGATATTCCGTAGGCTCTTACTTTGTTTATCAGGCGACAGTGCGGAACTGTATCGAACGCCTTCCGGAAGTCAATAAAAATAGCATCTACCTGGGAGCCTGTATCTAATATTTTCTGGGTTTCATGAACAAATAAAGCGAGTTGGGTCTCACACGATCGCTGTTTCCGGAATCCATGTTGATTCCTACATAGTAGATTCTGGGTTTCCAAAAACGACATGATACTCGAGCAAAAAACATGTTCTAAAATTCTACAACAGATCGACGTCAGAGATATAGGTCTATAGTTTTGCGCATCTGCTCGACGACCCTTCTTGAAGACTGGGACTACCTGTGCTCTTTTCCAATCATTTGGAACCCTCCGTTCCTCTAGAGACTTGCGGTACACGGCTGTTAGAAGGGGGGCAAGTTCTTTCGCGTATTCTGTGTAGAATCGAATTGGTATCCCGTCAGGTCCAGTGGACTTTCCTCTGTTGAGTGATTTTAGTCGCTTTTCTATTCCTTGGACACTTATTTTGATGTCAGTCATTTTTTCGTTTGCGCGAGGATTTAGAGAAGGAACTGCAGTGCGGTCTTCCTCTGTGAAACAGCTTTGGAAAAAGGTGTTTAGTATTTCAGCTTTACGCGTGTCATCCTCTGTTTCAATGCCATCACCATCCCGGAGTGTCTGGATATGCGGTTTCGAGCCACTTACTGATTTAACGTAAGACCAGAACTTCCTAGGATTTTCTGTCAAGTCGGTACATAGAATTTTACTTTCGAATTCACTGAACGCTTCACGCATAGCCCTCCTTACGCTAACTTTGACATCGTTTAGCTTCTGTTTGTCTGAGAGGTTTTGGCTGCGTTTAAACTTGGAGTGAAGCTCTCGTTGCTTTCGCAGTAGTTTCCTAACTTTGTTGTTGTACCACGGTGGGTTTTTCCCGTCCCTCACAGTTTTACTCGGCACGTACCTGTCTAAAACGCATTTTACGATTACCTTGAACTTTTTCCATAAACACTCAACATTGTCAGTGTCGGAAGAGAAATTTTCGTTTTGATCTGTTAGGTAGTCAGAAATCTGCCTTCTATTACTCTTGATAAACAGATAAACCTTCCTTCCTTTTTTTTCCCTATTAACTTCCATATTCAGGGATGCTGCAACGGCCTTATGATCACTGATTCCCTGTCTGTTCTGCACATACAGAGTCGAAAAGTTCGGGTCTGTTTGTTATCAGTAGGTCCAAAATGTTATCTCCACGAGTCGGTTCTCTGTTTAATTTCTCGAGGTAATTTTCGGATAGTGCACTCAGTATAATGTCACTCGATGCTCTGTCCCTACCACCCGTCCTAAACATCTGAGTGTCCCAGACTATATCTGGTAAATTGAAATCTCCACCTAAGACTATAACATGCTGAGAAAATTTATGTGAAATGTATTCCAAATTTTCTCTCAGTTGTTCTGCCACTAATGCTGCTGAGTCAGGAGGTCGGTAAAAGGAGCCAATTATTAACCTACCTCGGTTGTTGAGTGTAACCTCCACCCATAATAATTCACAGGAACTATCCACTTCTACTTCTCTACAGGATAAACTACTACTAACAGCGACGAACACTCCACCACCGGTTGCATGCAATCTATCCTTTCTAAACAACGTCTGTACCTTTGTAAAAATTTCGGCAGAATTTATCTCTGGCTTCAGCCAGCTTTCTGTACCTATAACGATTTCAGCTTCGGTGCTTTCTATCAGTGCTTGAAGTTCCGGTACTTTACCAACGCAGCTTGGACAGTTGACAATTACAATACCGATTGCTGCTTGGTCACCGCATGTCCTGACTTTGCCCCGCACCCGTTGAGGCTGTTGCCCTTTCTGTACTTGCCCAAGGCCATCTAACCTAAAAAACCGCCCAGCCCACGCCACACAACCCCTGCTACCCGTGTAGCCGCTTGTTGCGTGTAGAGGACTCCTGACCTATCCAGCGGAACCCGAAACCCCACCACCCTACGGCGCAAGTCGAGGAATCTGCAGCCCACATGGTCGCAGAACCGTCTCAGCCTCTGATTCAGACCCTCCACTCGGCTCTGTACCAAAGGTCCGCAGTCAGTCCTGTCGACAATGCTGCAGATGGTGAGCTCTGCTTTCATCCCGCTAGCGAGACCGGCAGTCTTCACCAAATCAGATAGCCGCCGGAAGCCAGAGAGGATTTCCTCCGATCCATAGCGACACACATCATTGGTGTCGACATGAGCGACCACCTGCAGATGGGTGCACCTTGTACCCTTCATGGCATCCGGAAGGACTCTTTCCACATCTGGAATGACTCCCCCCGGTATGCACACGGAGTGCACATTGGTTTTCTTCCCCTCTCTTGCTGCCATTTCCCTAAGGGTCCCCATTACGCGCCTGACGTTGGAGCTCCCAACTACCAGTAAGCCCACCCTCTGCGACCGCCCGGATGTTGCAGACTGAGGGGCAACCTCTGGAACAGGACAAGCAGCCATGTCAGGCCGAAGGTCAGTATCAGCCTGAGACAGAGCCTGAAACCGGTTCGTCAGACAAACTGGAGAGGCCTTTCGTTCAGCCCTCCGGAATGTTTTTCGCCCCCTGCCACACCTTGAGACGACCTCCCACTCTACCACAGGTGAGAGATCAGCCTCAATGCGGGCAGTATCCCGGGCAACCACAGTCGTAGTCCGATCGGGGGACGCGTGGGACGAGCTGGCCGTCCCCGACAAACCCCCATCCGGACCCCCACAGTGATGCCCATTGGCAACAGCCTCAAGCTGTGTGACCGAAGCCAACACTGCCTGAAGCTGGGAGCGAAGGGATGCCAACTCAGCCTGCATCCGAACACAGCAGTTGCAGTCCCTATCCATGCTAAAAACTGTTGTGCAAAGAACGTCTGAACTAACCTACAGAGAGCGCAAACAAATCGACAAAATTTAAATGTCGTTAAGATGGATCAGGAATAATAGAAGGCCTATAACACTTCCTTGGCGAACGACGGACATTACTTCTGGTTTATTCCATGACTTTTCGTCTATTACTACGAACTGTGACCTTTCTGACTGGAAATCAAGAATCCAGTCTCACAACTGAGGCGATACTCCGTAGGCACGCAGTTTGGTTAGAAGACGCTTGTGAGGAACGGTGACGAAAGCCTTCTGGAAATCTAAAAATATGGAATCAATTGCCATCCCCTGTCGATAGCACTTATTACTTCATGAGTATAAAGAGCTAGGTGTGTTTCACAAGAACGATATTTTCTGAAACCGTGCTGATTATGTGTCAATAAATCGTTTTCTTCGAGGTACTTCATAATGTTCGAATACAGTATACGTTCCAAAACCCTACAGTATTTTATGTGAAATGTAAACAATTCTCATTATTTTGTTTCTAAAATATGTGTTTTTGTTGCATCCTCTCGTGCTAAACTTAATAGTTGATGGAAACATATGCAAGGTGGCAACCTATGTGGATCATGCACTGGGAGTACAACGCCCACATCAATCACCACTTCGCATTTTTGAGTAAGCAATTAGGGCGTCACTGACAAGAAGCAGCATTGATGGTAAACAAATTTACGGTTCCTCGCACTATGTCAACAGAGGTGGCTAAGGGATGAGCAATAAGTATGTACTGGATTGCGTTAAATGCTAATCATTTTGCGGACGGAGTTTCGTGCGGGAAGCCAGGCACAATTTTCCCCGAAGGTCGAATTTTACAACCTACAGCACTTCAGGAGACTCTGGCCCTGCCATGACGGTCTCCAGCGGCAGTGTTTTGATGTGGCCGGACGCCAGGCGGCGTTTCCGGCCGAACACTGCGAGGCCAGCAGAACTTCTCCCCAAAGTGGATAACGCTGAGAGACGCTGTTTCCCACTGGCCATGTCACCTTGGGCTCACAAAAGCGTCGCGGGCGTCATTGCCAGCAAGAAATGTACCTCTGTGAGTCACCCAATCCATTTTTTGTGCGTAAGACAGAGGAGCGGAATACGTCCGTTTAAACACTGGTGCCAAGGAAGCGTTCGGAAAGTTTTTCGAACGACTGGCAGTCAACTGCAGTCGGCCAAATCGATCTGACGTAAGCAGTGTTTCCCGTGCACCTGCAATCGTGAGGGGGAGGCGCTCATTGCTTAAAATTTTTTTTTAAATGCTCCCATCGAACAGCCGCAGCAGTAGAACAGCAAGCCGCAGTAGATTTTGGTAGAAAGTCTATCCGATAAGGGTGCAGTACTTTGTACCGCAGTTGTGTAGCTCATTCGGAATTCCAGATAATTGTGTCGTGTATGCACGGCGCAGTGGTTGCAGTGACATCATACCTGATCTACATAACAGCACAACAAGGACAGCTGGCTTGGAACGCCGTCGTTCGGCAGAAGAGCAGAATAGGTAATATACGCAGCATCAGCCGTAGCATGGTCAGCCTTGCAGTTTACAGAAGGTAAACGGGTGGCCATTGATCAATTGAGCATTACAGCACATTATCGTATTTTGTGCTGTGATCAGATTCTAATGAAAAGAACGTGACCTAGAATCTTGTACTCCCTTCCAGTTAAGGGGAAGTACCAATCCGCATTGCTAGGTCTTACGGTTGTAGATTTGTGTTGTGCTCCTTTCTCTTTATTAAAATATTAATTTGTCCACATTCAAGATCTATCACCTTAATTCGATCTGTTAATATATGTAACTTGTCAAACAGACTAAATACATATCTCCTGGTATTTCACTGTATGTATATTGACAATCCAGCCAACTCACAAATATTGGTGGGGTTAACTTTATGTTAATAATTTACATGCGTAACTACTAACTATGATGCCAGCGATCTCACCCAACCTGATTCTTCAATACATACCTGGGCTGTATGGTCAGATCTCATTAAGTGCATAAGAATCGCATTGGACGAATTTACAATAGAGTTCTGAGTTCGGTAAATAGTTCATTTGCGTATTGCCTCGTGCCGACAAAAGGTTGCTCCCCATAATTGGCGACCCTGCTTTTAAATACGTACCCTGAAATCTTCTACTACAAAAACCAGAAATTGAGATTTGTTCATTTTTTGATATTTTAAAACTGATTTTTCTATCTTACTATGTAGTTAACACAGAGATACTTTCTCATTATTGTCCGATCGAGGATCCGAGTTACCTTAACTGCTTGCGCATATTTACTAATATTATGTGTTTACTTTTCAACAGGTATTACCGCCTGTGGTAATATTTCTGTTCTCGTGGCCTCTGCGTCACATCGATGAAAAAAATGATCTGCCACAACGGCGTTGCTTCAGTGTTGCATCGTTCATATCTAAGGTGTATTACGTATGGGAGTGCATGGTTAGGTTCTTTAACGTAATTTCATAGGAAATACAATTAGTCCCAATGCTAGGCGCCGCTCGTATTTGGTAACGCCAGCTCTGAATGCCGACGCCGACTCGTGGTAGACTCCTTAGACAGGGAAATCAAACAAATATGACAGACACCGTGGAGTGACTCGACAGAGGGGGCGTAGAATTTGTAAGCGACGATATCGAATTTACCGATGAGGAGTTATCTGTGGAGTTATCTCGGTACAGTCAGATAGTCACGTGACTCGAGTAATGAGTTCACAATTTTTTATATAGGTTAGTCAGTCAGGAGACTCTGCCAACTTAGGCGAACACATTCAACAACACCACTATCCGTGTGATAATCATATCTGTACACAAACCATAAATCCAGTCACTGATAGCAACACACAAGATTTTGCCCAGATCCGTCCCCAAAGCAGATTTCACGCTTACATTGCATCAGATTCAAGAGTCAACTCGCCATCCTTGCTGAACGAACGACGCGACACAAAGGGTTACGCCTTCATAGCATTTATGAGGCAATTAAAGGAAAAATGAGAACAGCAACGTGGAGCAGAATTAGCCGAACGTAAAGTGGCAGACGAAAAACTTGGAGCTCAGTTGAGTAAGATTAATGAGGAATTACGTCAACAACATGATGACAATCATGTGGCGGTAACTACGAAGATATATTCACTGCACGCAGACGTCTCAGACGACAAACAAACGGCTATGTCTGCCAAGAGAGAAGCTCATTTACTGCAGTAGCTAAAAAAAATTCACTCTTAGTAACAAAACGAGCAAAACATGCTGTTTTATCTACCACAAAAGCACCGCAGCCAGTTACGAAAGGTTTTACCTCAGGCAAACAAGTATTTGACCAAAACGCCACTCATCTACAGAAAGTGGAGGAAAAATTAGAAACTGGTTCTGAACAAGTCACCACTTTTCGGGAAGAAACTGAAAATAAATTCGAGACAGTTGATCAAAGGATCAAAGTCACTGAGCATACGATCACAACGGGAAATGTACGTTCCGACAACTCGGTCCCATTGTACAGCCGTTTACCTGTTGACCAAAACCTGCTTATCCCGTGTGGTACCATACATGAGGATGCTAACATGTCAGAACGACCATCGTCCGTTGCATCCTCACTGCCTCACGCTGGGCGTAGGTGAAAACCACGCCAACGAATTTTAGTGCTAGCACTGTTCCCGTGAGTATTCTCTGTCGCACCCTACGACCCGTCACGTAGAGTAGGCACAATTTGCATGAATCATGCTATATCCGAATAATATCGGCAGATTCAGTGTTTGACTTCAAACATATTCTATTGATAAGGAAATTTTCAACGTTCAATGAAGGTGGTCCACTTCACCCCGTTTCATGGTACAGACAATTTCAGAACGCATTTCCTGCTTCTTGGCCATTGTACGCAAAAGCTGAATTCTTATATACACACACGGACGGCAATGCGGGCACCAAACACGGACGCTTTCAGTCATGTTCTACACGAAGTCTCGACGGTCATAGAAAGGCGCAACAAATACGAAGGTAATAAATGAAACGGGCAAAACAATTATCAGTCGCGCATGTACACTGGGCGACGTGATAATCAAAACAGCCAAAAGACTAACTACGAAAATAACGGTAGTCACGATAATGATAATGATGACCGCCATAGTCACAATGACGACAGCATCCACACTAATTGGCGGGAGCAGGGTCAAGGTCAACAGTCCAACAACGGCAATAACGGCCAGTGCTTCATAGACCGTAACGACGAGCTAGTGGAATGGCGTGGCCCTAACCCATCCTCGAGTTCCAATAACGACGGCAATAACCATAGCTGACGCGACGGACGTGCGAGAACATCCTGCAATGCCCATAATTACAGACAAATAAACAACAACATAAATCTCATAGGCTATGAGGACATACTGGATGTGTTCGCAGATGAGAGGAAGGAGGGTAGAAATACTGAACTCCATCCTAATCTCCATAACAGCAGAGTCGGTAGCTTTACGTGCCATTGTTGAGGGAGCCATGTAATTGCTTTTCTGCGAATGCATTCCGTATGTGCAGTGCGGACAAACTTCGGCCCACTGTGACGGAACGTCACATCAATTGACATTTCGAGAAAAATTCAAAGGGTTTTTTAAGTGTTAATAAATAGTGACGTGTGAACTATAAATTATTGAAAGGCTGCGTCCGTGTGAATGATGAACAGCAAATATTAAAAAGTGTGGTTTATTATCTGTACAGCTCGCAAACAGCGATGAGTTTAACAAATAATCTTTTGTTTATACGGGATGGTCCATTGACCGTGACCGGGCCAAATACCTCACGAAATAAGCCTCAAACGAAAAAACCACAGAGAATGAAATTTTCTAGCCTGAAGGGGGAAACCAGATGGTGCTATGGTTGGCCCACTAGATGGCGCTGCCATAGGTCAAACAGATAGCAACTGCGTTTATCCAAATAGGAACCCCCATTTTTTATTACATATTCGTGTAGTACGTAAAGAAATATGAATGTTTTAGTTGGACCAGTTTTTTCGCTTTGTGATAGATGGCGCTGTAATAGTTACAAACATATGGCTCACAATTTTAGACGAACAGTTGGTGACAGGTAGGTTTTTTAAATTAAAATACAGAACGTAGATACGTTTGAACATTTTATTTCTGTTGTCCCAATGTGATACATATACCTTTGTGAACTCATCATTTCTGAGAACGCATGATGTTACAGCGTGATTGCCTGTAAATACCGCATTAATGCAATAAATGCTCAAAATGATGTCCGTCGACCTCAATGCATTTGGCAGTACGTGTAACGACATTCCTCTCAACAGCGAGTAGTTCGCCTTCCGTAATGTTCGCACATGCATTGACAATGCGCTGACGCATGTTGTCAGGCGTTGTCGGTGGATCAAGATAGCAAATATCCTTCAACTTTCTCCACAGAAAGAAATCCGGGGACGTCAGATCCGGTGAACGTGCAGGCCCAGGTATGGCGCTTCGACGACCAGTCCACCTGTCATGAAATATGCTATTCAATACCGCTTCAACCGCATGCGAGCTATGTGCCGGACATCCATCATGTTGGAAGTACATCGCCATTCTGTCATGCAGTTAAACATCTTGTAGTAACATCGGTAGAACATTACATAGGAAATCAGCACACATTGCACCATTTAGATTGCCATCGAATGGGGGCCAATTAACCTTCCGCCCATATGCCGCACCATACATTAACCCGCCAAGGTCGCTGATGTTCCACTTGTCGCAGCCATTGTGGATTTTCCGTTGCCCAATAGTGCATATTATGCCAGTTTATGTTGCCGTTGTTGGTGAATGACGCTTCGTCGCTAAATAGAACGCGTGCAAAAAATCTATCGTCGTCCCGTAATTTCTCTTGTGCCCAGTGCAGAACTGTACACGGCGTTCAAAGTCGTCGCCGTGCAATTCCTGGTGCATAGAAATATGGTACGGGTGCAATCGATGTTGATGTAGCATTCTCAACACCGACGTTTTTGAGATTCCCGATTCTCACGCAATGTGTCTGCTACTGATGTGCATATTAGCCGCGACAGCAGCTAAAACACCTACTTGGGCATCATCATTTGTTGCAGGTCGTGGTTGACGTTTCACATGTGGCTGAACAATTTCTGCTTCCTTAAATAACGTAACTATTCGGCAAACGGTCCTGACACTTGGATGATGTCGTCCAGGATACCGAGCAGCGAACATAGCACACGCCCGTTGGGCATTTTGATCACAATAGCCATACATCAACACAATATCGGCCTTTTCCGCAATTGGTTAACGGTCCATTTTTTTTTCCTTTATTGTAATTTAAGCACCTCATACAAGGCGGGCTGGCAGCAGCTTTATACGCCGCTCTTCAGCCTTATGGGGTACAATAACATGATATAGGTGACACAGACAATACAAAAAATGGCGGGCAAAGAAAGTAGATACCAAAAAACAATAAACAAGAAGCCGTTCACGTTGGACGATAAAAACACTAACACTTGTTGACACGGCGCACAAAACACGGAGAACGGCGACGGTACATGTGAACAGTGGAGTTGTAACTGCACGAAACACAAAACGAAGCACACACACTAGACACTGATGGCGATGATCTCCGGCCCGCGAATGTTCACTATGCGTGTGCGAGTCCGGGGACCTGCCAAGAGAGGAGGAGGAGGAAGGGGAGTGGGAGAGGGAGAGCGGAGAGCAGAGATGCCACGGGCAGGGGAGAAAGGGGGGAGGGAGGAAGGGGGAGGGGAAGCCCGGGGGAAGAGGGGTGTAGGGAGGGGACGGGGGAAAAGGAAAGAGAATGGAAGGGAAGGGAAGGAAAGGGAGGGAGGGAGGGTGCCTAAAGGAAAGGACACCAGAAGTGGGGGGTGGGGCAGGGTCAAAGTTGATAGGAGGGGTAGATGGAGGGGAGGAGGACATCATCAGGGAGGGGGAGCTGGCGGAAGCCACCTTGGGAGAGGGTAAGGAGGGTGGAGAGATGGAGACCAGGTGGGACGTGGGCATACAGGCGCGGCAGCGGGCGGGGGTGGGAGAGGATTGGGGAGACGAGCGGGTGAGGAGGATCGAGTTTGCGGGAGGTGTACAGGATCCGTATCCTTTCAAGGAAAAGGAGGAGGTGGGGGAAGGGGATGAGATCGTACATGATCCGCGTAGGGGAGGGTAGACGGATGCGATAGGCGAGGCGGAGAGCATGGCGTTCAAGGATTTGGAGGGATTTATAAAAGGAAGGGGGGGGGGCGGAGATCCAAGCCGGATGGGCATAACAAAGGACAGGGCGGATGAGGGATTTATAAGTGTGGAGGATGGTGGAGGGGTCCAGACCCCACGTGCGGCCGGAGAGGAGCTTGAGGAGACTGAGTCAGGAGCGTGCCTTGGCTTGGATTGTCCGGAGGTGGGGAGTCCAGGAGAGGCGACGGTCGAGGGTGACGCCAAGGTACTTAAGGGTTGGAGTGAGGGCGATAGGACGGCCATAGATGGTGATGTAGAAATCAAGGAGGCGGAAGGAAGGGGTGGTTTTGCCTACAATGATCGCCTGGGTTTTGGAGGGATTGACCTTGAGCAACCACTGGTTGCACCAAGCGGTGAACCGGTCAAGATGGGATTGGAGAAGGTGTTGGGAGCGCTGCAGGGTGGGGGCAAGGGCAAGGAAGGCGGTGTCATCGGCAAACGGGAGAAGGTGGACGGGGGGGGTGAGGGCGGCGGCATGTCCGCCATGTACAAAAGGTACAGAACGGGGAGAGGACGGAGCCTTGGGGCACACTGGCGGAGGGGAAAAAGGTGTAGGAATCTGCGTTATGGATGGTGACATAGGAAGGACGGCGGGAGAGAAAGGAGCCGATCAGACGGACGTAGTTAATTGGAAGGGCGAAGGTTTGGAGCTTGAATAGGAGACCGGAATTCCATACTCGGTCATAGGCACGTTCGAGGTCCAGGGAGAGGAAGATTGCGGAGCGACGGGAATTAAGCTGTTGGGAAAGGAGATGCGTGAGGTGAAGGAGAAGGTCGTCGGAAGAGAAGGACGGCCGAAAGCCACACTGGGTAACGGGAAGGAGGCGGTGCTGGCGGAGATGCTGGTGGATGCGGCGGGTGAGGATAGATTCCAGGACCTTGCTGAAGACCGAGGTAAGGCTGATGGGGCGGTAGGAGGAGACGGCGGACGGCGGTTTGCCGGGTTTAAGGAACATGAGGATACGGGAGGTTTTCCACAGGTCGGGGTAGTAACCGGAGGACAGGACTACATTGTAGAGCCTGGCCAGGGTGGAGAGGAAAGAGACAGGAGCTTCACGAAGGTGACGGTAGGTGACACGATCGTGACCAGGAGCGGTGTTGCGTTTGGTGCGGAGGGTAGTAATGAGATCCTGTGTAGTGATAGGGGCATTGAGTTCCGTGTGTGTAATGTTGTCCAAGTACTGGAAACCAGGAGCGAGGGGAGGGACAGATGTGTCAGTTCGATCGTGGATATCCGGGAAGAGGGAGTAATCGAACTGCGGATCATCGGGGATGGAAAATACATCGGAGAGGTAGGAGGCAAAGTGATTGGCCTTACTAAGGGAGTCAGGGAAAGGGTGATCATCATGGAGAAGAGGATAATAAGGGGAGGGTTTAGTTCCGGTAAGGCGACGGAAGGCCGACCAGAACTTGGACGAGTTGATTGGTAGGGTAGCATTTAAAAGGGTGCATGTCTGTCGCCAGTCCCGGCGTTTCTTAGCCGCGAGCAAATTACGAATGTGTCGCTGGAGTTGCCGGTGGCGTCGTAGTGTGTCCGGGTCACGCGTGCGGAGGAAGGCACAGTAGAGACGACGGGATTCACAGAGGAGGAGGACGACCTGTGGGGGTAAGGTAGGACGGTGGGGGTGGATGGCGACAGTAGGGACGTGGGCCTCCACGGCCTCAGACAAGGTCTGCTGGAGAAAGGAAGCGGCATGGGTGACATCGTCAGGGTGGTGGTAGGTGAAGGGGTGGCTATCGACCTGGGTGGAAAGGGTATCCCGGTAGGCATTCCAGTCGGCACGGGAGTAGTCATGGACATACTTAGGGGGAGGGTCGGGGCGGGGGCGACGACCGTCTGAAACGGTGAGGAGGACAGGGAGATGGTCGCTACCAATAGGCTCCAGGACATCCACCGTTATGCGGCCAAGGAGGTTGGGGGAGGAGAGGATAACATCGGGAGTGGAGTCGGATTCGGGACGGGTGTGCTGGGGGATGGGAATGAGGTCGCCATGAAGGGAGGAGAGGAACCGATGCCACCGCCGTAACTGGGCAGCGGAACGACTATGGATGTTGAGGTCGGCGGCGATCATGTAGGAGGAGAAGGTACGGTGACGTGGGAGAGGAAGTCGAAGGGAATAGGGGCGTTGGGGCGGACATAGATGGTGGCGCAGGTAACGGTAAGGCCAGTGAAGAAGAGACTAAGGATCAGGTGTTCGGTGGGGTCGGGAAGGAGAGGTTGGAGCCGAACGGGGATCTGGCGATGGTGCCCAATGGCAACTCCGCCACGCGCAATTGGGAGGGGATTATCGGAGCGGTGGAGGAGGTAGGGCGAAGTGTGGACGGTGTGGTGGGGTTGGAGGAAGGTTTCATTAAGGAGAAAGGCGTCCACGCGGTGGGTGGCAAGGGTGTGGAGGAAGAGGTTCTTGTTGGCGGGAAGGGAGCGGACGTTGTTGAAAAGGATACGTTGCTGTCGCGCCATAACAGGGATTTAAACGAGGGTGTCAAGACGGGAGAAGGTGAAATGGGCCTGGTTGTTGGAGTAGGTGGCGTACATTTTGAGGTGGAAAACGGATCAGGCGGCGAGGGAGATCTGTTGGAGGGTGTGTGGGCGCTGAAAAGGATGAACATTCTGCAGGACAATGGTGAGGAATCGGATGATGTCCTCAGCGGTAGGGGGCGGGCGAAGGAAGTTGCCGGGAGGGGTGGGGGCGTCCAGAGGGCGGACAGGAACGGTGAGTTCAGGAGTGGTAGGAGGGGGACGGGCCTTACACTTCTGGGAGTAGGTGGGATGAGGGAGGTTACAGGTATTACAGGAGGGGGGGGACTGGAGATTGGGGCACTGCCGTAAAAAGTGGGCTTGCCTACAGTGCGGGCAGGTGGGGGCCTCACGGCACTCAGATGTTGTGTGCGCATTATATCGCAAGCACCTTTGGCAGCGGAGGGATTGAGGAGGGGCACGGGAGGGGTCAAATTTATAGCGCTGGTTAAAAAGGAGGGCACCCTCCTTCAGGAGACGGTCTATGGAGGGGGCGTGCTCAGAAAAAACGCGCATAAGGCGGGTGGGGCCGGCAGCGTTATGGATGCGGCGAACCGCACGCACCTCCAGATGGGGATGGGCCTGAAGCTCCGCCAACACCTCCTCCTCCGTGATCACTGGACTGAGCCGAGTGATCACGGCGGTGAGGGTTGGCGGGCGATGCGGAGGTTGGGGTTGGCGGGAGGGAGGTGGTGAAGGAGCAGGGGTGAGAGAGGCATGAGGGCCAAAGCGGGTGACGGGGATGCGGGAAAGGAGGTCTGTGTGGAGGGTAGGGCTGGGGGAGGAGATGAGTACCGAATCACGGCGAGGAGTGAGGAGGGAGATGGGGGCACCAGGACAATGCTGGCGAAGGAAGAGGGTGAGGTTCCGGGCTTCAAGGAGGGAGGGATCTGGACGGGAGAGGAGGTAGCGGTAGGAGGAGGGGGTAGAGGAGGAGGAGGAGGAGGGGGCAGGGACGGGAGGGGAGACATTCATGGCATCAGGGGTGGGGGAAGGGGGACAAGGCGGAGCCTTTTTGGGGGCAGAGGAGGCAGGGGTGCCGCTGGGGCGCTTGACGGCGGTGGAGGAGGTGTGGGGGATGGGAACAACTGGAATGTGGCGGGGAGTGGCAGGTCCCGGGGCTGGAGTCGGCGCCGGAGACAGTGAGGGCGATGGCGATGGCGATGGCGAAGGCGATGGTGAAGCCGACGACGAAGACGATGAAGGTGAAGGGGAGAGTGGAGCGTGGGCAGTAGCCCGCCGGGCGACCACCCTGGCGGGGGCCGCAGAAACGGATGGAGCAGGGGGAGGGAGTGGAGGGAAGGGATCAGAGGAGGCGCGGGAGGGAGGAGCCGGGGACGGGGCGACAAAGAGGGAGGGAGATGAGAGAGTGAGGAGTGGGGGGATGGACTGAGGGGGGAGGGAAGCGGAGGGGGAGGTGTAGATAATGGCAGTGGTGGTGGCTGTAGAAGTGGTGGTGGGGGTGGACATGATGATAAGGGGGAAAAAACACAGTACTAGACAAAGGAACAAACGAGAGACACAGAGAAGAGAGGGATGGAGAATGACGAAGGAGATTGGGGCCGAAGCCCCACTCTGCTGCCGCTGGGGGCGGGCGACCCGGCCGGTTGGCCGGCTGCTGCTGCTGCTGCTGCTGGGGTTAGCTAGGACCACCGCTGGCCGCTGGCTGCAACCGCTGGAGGCGGGACCGCTGCTGGCCGCTGGATGGTGACCGCTGGCTGCTGGCTGCTGGCTGCTGGCTGGGGCCGGCGTAGATGAGGACCACTGCGTGCTGCTAGCGGGGACGCTGCTGGCTGCTGGCTGTAGGCGTAGACCGCCACTGGCTGCTGGCGGGGACCGCTGCTGGCGAGGACCGCCGCTGGCGAGGACCGCTGCTGACCGCTGGCTGCTGGCTGCTGGCTGCTGGCTGCTGGCTGCTGGCTGCTGCACGTCGATGGGCTGGCTGGCTGGCTGGCTGGCTGGCTGGCACCTGCAACACCTAACACTTCGATCGGTACGTGAACAGCACAGATCGAAGGGCGGTATTCGACTGAATTACCGCCGAAGATGTTAACGGTCCATTTTAACACGGGTAATATATCACGAAGCAAATACCGTCCGCACTGCAAAATGTTACGTGATACCACGTACTTATACGTTTGTGACTATTACAGCGCCATCTATCACAAAGCGAAAAAAGTGGTCCAACTAAAATATTCATAGTTCTTTACGTACTACACGAATATGTAATAAAAATGGGGGTTCCTATTTAAAAAACCGCAGTTGACATCCGTTTGACCTATGGCAGCGCCATCTAGCGGACCAACCATAGCGCCATCTGGTTTCCCCTTTCAAGCTAGACGAGTTTCGTTCTTTGTAGTTTTTTCATTTGATGCTTATTTCGTGAAAAATTTGGCCCGGTCACTATCAATGGACCACCCTGTAGTATCTGTGTAATGTAGCTAAATAAAAAAGAACAGATAATTTTTTTTTGGGTTACACTTTTTTTCCTAGATTGTTTCGTCAAGCGGAAGTCCGCCCTTGTATCACAGTCTGATCTTTAATGTAAGTCTGTTTGTAAGTTATCAGAATATACGTCCAATTGTTATTAGAAAGTGTTGGTTATTGAAGTAGTGAGCACCTCCCACAATCGCCACCATTAATTTTAATTAATAACTCTATTTCAGAACTTCGTGTTGCGGGGAGCTGTCCTTCCCTAGCAACATTTGGTCGGCCATTGTGCCGACGATATTTTTTAGTTAGAAATTCAGTCTGTAATATGAAATATAAGTGCGGGAGAGTTCTCTATTTTGATCGTTTCATAGTTTCAGAGCTTGTAAAGTAAAGACAAATTCCATTCATTAATGTTTTCGTACTGAATAAGTTCAGTATGTTTCAGACTGGCCGCATAACGGCAATAAGATTCTCCTCAGTTTTTGCCTTGCAGATAACGAATAGTAAATACAGCAAAATATCCCGTTTAATAAGCATAGAAATATATCTCAGTTTCTTTGTGAAAGTTGTTACATAAATTACCAGTAGCCCCTGAGAACCAAATTAATCATTACAGTTTGCGTAAAAGCACGCATATTTTCTCTCCATAAGAGCAGCGCTCACGTGAACTATCTGTTAGAAGGCGGTGAGTCGCGCGCTGTGTATAAAACATTATTTCGTGCGTACTTCGGAATAGCCGATGTAAAATTTAATAAACAAAAGCGATAGACTCGTAGGTTAACCATGAGAGATTGTCGTACTAAAAATTGGGTTCAATGCAATGAAAAGTGTATAAATAATTAAATAGGGAAGTTAGGCGTTTTGGCGCCTAACACCCGAACGTGGCGAACAGTCAGAAGCGAGTTCAGTACAACTGGCAGATTCTCCCACGGGACGTACATACTGTACCGGTGCCGCTTGTACCTCACTCCACTTTTGTACCATATGCTACTTCACGTGTATCAAGCTGCAATAAGGCGAAATTTTAGCAAAATAAAATACTGGAGGCCATAGCCAGGAATATCACACAGCGCAGTGCCGAGAAATACTCGTCTGTTTACAGCCCCACGGAACGCCACTTGTGGCCGCCCAGAAACTTCCTTCTCCAGCTTGCAGCAAGACGGAACTGACCAAGAACCATAGCGGCAGGTCGTACAGGGGTTTTCTCGCGAGAAGTCGGAATGGTGGTTGCTTAATGACTGCTAAAGATGTAGCGTTGTACTATCTTCTTACCGAATGTCACGTTACCCCATTATTCTGCATTGCATCAGGTGTCCCTCTCAGTGCTGACAGCGAAGTCAATCGATAGGAAAAAAACCAGCAGCTGTCCGAATTTAGAAATATCTAGATTTTAATATGGCTAGTTTTTTTGTATTTACCATATAGCAGCAACATTTGCATACCACATCCCATGCTAAGCCATAAGTCTTCTCATTCGAGTTATTTGAATGGCTACAGATGCAAACTAACAAGGACGCTTTCGTTGGATGTTTCAAATGGCTCTGAGCACTATGAGACTCAACTGCTGAGGTCATTAGTCCCCTAGAACTTAGAACTAGTTAAACCTAACTAACCTAAGGACATCACAAACATCCATGCCCGAGGCAGGATTCGAACCTGCGACCGTAGCGGTCTTGCGGTTCCAGACTGCAGCGCCTTTAACCGCACGGCCACTTCGGCCGGCTTCGTTGGATGTTTCATATGGAAGTATCAATACAAATATTTGGCGAGTCGAGGCACATTAGTTAGCAAAAGTTTGCCATATTATTATGGATAACTCAACCTTCAAAATGAAGGAAACTATTTAGCTGGATTACGAAAGCTCCAAATTTCTGCAGGTAAGTGGAATGTACCCTACTGTTCGCTAAAAATGAAACACTCAGTAGCAATGGCCTACATCATGTCAGTATAAGAGGACATAAAGAACTCTGGAAGCGTAATAAGAGATTTAAACGGCAAAGAGAGTGCCTACACGTGGGCCCTACAGCACCCTCTTTTGTGTGACCTGACAGGTCAGTGTTACGCAATGCTCAGTCGGTGCGAAGCCGTCATACGCACTGGGAACCTGTAGCTAAGTGCCACTATGCCTCGCCGACATCACAGTGTCGATTGTCGGTACGTGTGTGCGTTCAAATGGGGCAGAATGGTTGGATCTCCAGGAGGCTGGCCTTAGACTGCTATTGCACTATCAAATTTCTTTGTCAAAGATTTGATCAAAGATGTGATCAAACATTCTTCAAATATATTTGACAAAGATCTTTGACATGGCGCTAAAAAGGTGTATTACACTGTCAAAGTTCAAGATGGTTGACAACAACAACTTGTTACTAACAACAGCAGTTGCATGTAACACAGTTGCACTGTGTGCACATGCGGAAGAGAAGCGGGGGCAAAAAAGGAAACGTACCTGGGTGAAGCCGTGGATTTTACGACGACACGATAAAAGCATTCAACAAAACTTATAATGGAGGAAGTCAAGTCGTACATCAATTACTTAAGAATGGATGAGCACACATTTCTGTATATGCTTAGTGAAGTGTATCCTCATATCACAAAGCACAATACTCACTAAAGAACTGCTATATCTGCAGAAGACAGGCACACTGTAACACTCCGAGTCCTTGCTACAGGAGAGAGTTAGGTCAGGTCAGGTCAGGTCTCCAGTGTTCTTAATCTGTTTTTGTATTCAGGATGCCTCACCTTGTAAAGCACCTCATCAGCTTCATACATCTCTATCAATTTTGTAGTTGTCAGTACACACCAATTGTATTTACGGGCAATGTTTATAAAAACACTACAGATGAGAGAACGCTGCAGCGATGCTAGCGCTCCACGTGGTAACATTTCACATTGCAGTGAACAGAAGACAAGCGACTTCCTTGATCAAATCTACAGCGAGGCCATAGATTTGATCAAATATTTGACAACATTTGACAAAGTACCCTATTACACCATCAAATTTCTTTGACAAATACAGGGTGATTCAAAAAGAATACCACAACTTTAAAAATGTGTATTTAATGAAAGACACATAATATAACCTTCTGTTATACATCATTACAAAGAGTATTTAAAAAGGTTTTTTCCACTAAAAAACAAGTTCAGAGATGTTCAATATGGCCCCCTCCAGACACTCGAGCAATATCAACCCAATACTCCAACTCGTTCCACACTCTCTGTAGCATATCAGGCGTAACAGTTTGGATAGCTGCTGTTATTTCTCGTTTCAAATCATCAATGGTGGCTGGGAGAGGTGGCTGAAACACCATATCCTTAACATACCCCCATAAGAAAAAATCGCAGGGGGTAAGATCAGGGCTTCTTGGAGGCCAGTGATGAAGTGCTCTGTCACGGGCTGCCTGGCGGCCGATCCATCGCCTCGGGTAGTTGACGTTCAGGTAGTTACGGACAGATAAGTGCCAATGTGGTGGCGCTCCATCCTGCTGAAATATGAATTGTTGTGCTTCTTTTTCGAGCTGAGGGAACAGCCAATTCTCTAACATCTCCAGATACTGTAGTCCAGTTACAGTAGCACCTTCGAAGAAAAAGGGACCAAAAACTTTATTGGCTGAAATGGCACAGAAAACGTTCACCTTAGGCGAGTCACGTTCATACTGAGTTGTTTCCCGCGGATTCTCAGTGCCCCATATACAGACATTGTGACGGTTGACTTTCCCGTTAGTGTGGAAAGTTGCTTCATCACTAAACACAATCTTTGAAACGAAAGATTCATCTGTTTCCATTTGAGCAAGGATAAAATCACAGAAATCGATTCTTTTAATCTTATCAGCTGCAGACAGTGCTTGAACCAATTTCAGACGATAAGGTTTCATAACTAACCTTTTTCGAAGGACTCTCCATACAGTTGATTGTGGAATTTGCAGCTCTCTGCTAGCTCTGCGAGTCGATTTTCCTGGGCTGCGAACAAATGCTTGCTGGATGCGTGCTACATTTTCATCACTCGTTCTCGGCCGTCCAGAACTTTTCCCTTTGCACAAACACCCATTCTCTGTAAACTGTTTATACCAACGTTTAATACACCACCTATCAGGAGGTTTAACACCATACTTCGTTTGAAATGCACGCTGAACAACTGTCGTCGATTCACTTTTGCCGTACTCAATAACACAAAAAGCTTTCTGTTGAGCGGTCGCCATCTTAGCATCAACTGACGCTGACGCCTAGTCAACAGCGCCTCAAGCGAACAAATGTACAACTAAATGAAACTTTATAGCTCCCTTAATTCGCCGACAGATAGTGCTTAGCTCTGCCTTTTGTCGTTGCAGAGTTTTAAATTCCTAAAGTTGTGGTATTCTTTTTGAATCACCCTGTATATTGTTCAAAAAAATTGATAGTGTAATACCGGCCTCACACAGCGCCGACAGGGTATTGGACGACACAATGTGTCCACAGCTCGAGATAAGCGCCATCTTGTCGGCAGGGCCATAACGGATGGAATAGCTTCGTCCATTATGTTGGCGCGACGTTTGAGCACTACAAAGAAGATGGACATGTCTAGGTCAATCTTCTGTATTATAGTGGTGGCATATATGCCATTGTGTCGGTTTCCATTGACCAGAAACCACCAATGCCGCAGATGCAATGGGCACGTGAATGCCGACAATGGCATGATAAACGGCAAAATGTCGTGTTTTCGGACGAGTCCTGCTTCAGCTGGTCCTACAATGATGGCTGCCTACGAGTTTAACGCCACTGTGATGGACGCAGTCGGGTGACTGTACTGTTGAGCGGCATAGCGGATGAGCACCATGTGTGATGGTTTGGGGCGCCATTGACTGTAACACGAGATCTCGCCTCCTACGTCTTGAGGACAGTCTGAGCTGTTACCGCTAAATCAGGGAGGTTTCACAGCCCGAGGCACTGTCCCCACTGCAGGTCGTTGCACATGCCATATTTTAGCAGAACATCTCTCAGCTGCATGTGGCGAGGAATGTGCAAGCCTTCTTCGAAGGACTACAGGTACAACTGCTTCCCTGGCCTGCCTGTTCGCCCGACATGTCACCCGTCGGATATATCTTGGATACGGTAGGTCGCCAAATTGTTCGTTCAGGTCCTCCTGCAGCCTCAGATGATGCAATGTGGCCGCGCCTACAAACCGTGTGTCAGAGTATTCCCCAGTAGCTTATTCAGGTCCTCTTTGACTCCATGCCACGAGGGCTAGCAGCTCTGATTGCAGCACGTGGTGGCGCTATTCCGTACTCAATCTCCACCATAACAGTGCATGTACAGGTCTGTAATGCTAATCATTTGTGTACTACCAAGTTCCTACAGGTGCGATAAATTTCATTGTGCTCGCACCCCTAGGTCTTCGTGTTTCACTTTTTCCAAACAGCAATGTATTTGTGTAACCTTCATAAGATGTCGATATTCATTCTCCATACGAAAAACTGTACATGAAACAACACCAAAGCAGGGAAAGACATGGCTCATATAACTCTTGTTTGTATGGTAACTCACAGTTTCAAATAATCACCATAACAGGACTGAGAAAGAAAAGAAATGGTTCAAATGGCTCTGAGTACTATGGGACTTAACTTCCGAGGTCATCAGTCCCCTAGAACTTAGAACTACTTAAACCTAACTAACCTAAGGGCATCACACACATCCATGCCCGAGGCAGGATTCGAAACTACGACCGTAGCCGCCGCGATGTTCCAGACTGTAGCGCCTAGAACTGCTCGGCCACTCCGGCCGGCAGAAAGAAAAGAAAAAAGAAAAATTCAATACCTCAAATTAATTTTAATAAATTCTTCTGTCACTGTTTGATGGAAAATTTTAATATCTATAAATGAGAAACCAAATGGCCCTTCCTCTACATCAGGGCCCGCCACGGCGTGCCAAACCTCACACAAGAACGACGTGTGGGCCGAGGCTCGGCCTGTCTCGGCTTTGCTCGTTCCCTCTCGGAAGTAGCCGGTACAGTGAGACGTTCCATTTAGTATTGCGGTGCGGCAAATTTCGGTCGGTACGATTCTCTTCAGTCGCACAGAATCGTGGTGTCAGCATTGTTTACCGTTCGCTATTTGTTTGTCATATGAAGGACACTCACAGCTCCGGCGGCTGTTTGCGCAAACAGAGGCAGTCTAGCAATCTGTCGTCACAAGACTTTAAAAATAAATGGGATGACCGAATTCTTAGTCTACCGAACAATTTTGTTCAGTAGCCATTTACTAGACCCGTATTGCTTGGTAACGTATGAGAGAAAAGTGCTTTAATTTTGTCAGCTTTAGCCCACTTCTCTACTGTCTGAAAAACAGCCGCGGCTTGATCTTCCTCATAAGATGCTGGTATTTCAGGGACTTCGCTCGAAAGGTTACCAATACTGCCAGTCTATCATACTTCTCAAAACCTGTGGGCGCTGGGAGCAGTTTCGCTTCCCAGTGCAGCACAAACAATAACACAGAAAACGGTCGCATTCAACTGTCACCACGTATCTCGCTGACAATACCACAGTGCTTGAATAATAATAATTAAAACCAACAGCTGTACTGTAATTCAATGTCATTTATTCCAAACACGCTAACAGTTTCGACGCCAAAATGGTCCTCTTCAGACCCTTTGCATAATCTGTCATCAGTGTACAAAGCCATGTGATAAAGACCAACTGAGTCTTCAGATGGAAACAGTATAACTTATTAAGCATGTACGCTGCCATGTGCAGCCAACAAACTCCCGTGCAGCGGGGCCGAAATCGACTGGATTCCGTATCTTCGTAGCTGTAACAATAGCACCAATGGTCAGACGACATTTGTCAACAAAAGTTATTATAAATGGTTGCTGAACCACACAATAAATAGTGTGCGGTCCATGTCTTCATGGTGATCACCTGTATTAGAGAAGAACCACTGGAAGACCCTGTATGGACAACAATTAATCTAGCTTCTCTTCCTGTCGGCTGATAACCACTTCTGTTTGGAGTGTTATCCATCCGTCATTTATTGACAGCTTGCCCAGTATTAACCCACGCTTCGTCTAAGCACTTTATGGAATAAATGTCTTCGCCTGCAGTTTTGGGCAGGAAAATGCTTCGAACCGTAACAATATGCGCCTTCCCTAACGGGGACTATGCATCTGTCTAGCGTCTTGTAACAGAAATCCCTTCTTACTTTTCCCAACCCCTAATAAGCTTGCTTTACTTTAACGACACATAAATTTGCTACGGTAGGATACTCTTTGCTGGTGTAGTTACACTACTGGCCATTAAAATTGCTACACCACGAAGATGACGTGCTGCAGACGCGCAATTTAACCGACAGGAAGAAGATGCTGCGAATGCAAATGATTAGCTTTTGCCGCACAGGATTAGCCGAGCGGTCTAGGCGCTGCAGTCATGGACTGTGCGGCTGGTCCCGGCGCAGGTTCCAGTCCTCCATCGGGCATGGGTGTGTGTGTTTGTCCTTAGGATAATTTATGTTAAGTAGTGTGTAAGCTTAGGGACTGATGACCTTAGCAGTTAAGTCCCCTAAGATTTCACACACATTTGAATATTTGATTAGCTTTTCAGAGCATTCACACAAGGTTAGCGCCGGTGGCGACATCTACAACGTGCTGACATGAGGAAAGTTTCCAACCGATTTCTCATACACAAACAGCAGTTGACCGGCGTTGCCTGGTGAAACGTTGTGATGCCACGTGTAAGGAGGAGAAATGCGTACCATCACGTTTCCGAAATTGATAAAGGTCGGATTGTAGCCTATCGCGATTGCGGTTTATCGTATCGCGACATTGCTGCTCGCGTTGGTCGAGATCCAATGACTGTTAACAGAATATGGAATCGGTGGGTTAAGGAGGGTAATACGGAACGCCGTGCTGGATCCCAACGGCCTCGTATCACTAGCTGTCGAGATGACAAGCATCTTATCCGCATGGCTGTAACGGATCGTGCAGCCACGTCTCGATCCGTGAGTCAGCAGATGGGGACGTTTGCAAGACAACAACCATCTGCACGAACAGTTCGACGACGTTTTCAGCAGCATTAACTATCAGCTCGGAGACCATGGCTGTGGTTACCCTTGACGCTGCATCACAGACAGGAGCGCCTGCAATGGTGTACTCAACGACGAACCTGGGTGCACGAATGGCAAAACGTCATTTTTTCGGATGTATCCAGGTTCTGTTTACAGCATCATGATGGTCGCATCGTGTTTGGCGACATCGCGGTGAACGCGCATTGGAAGCGTGTATTCAATATCGCCATACTGACGTACCACCCGGCGTGATGGTATGGGGTGCCATTGGTTACACGTCTCGGTCACCTCTTGCTCACATTGACGGCACTTTGAATAGTGGACGTTACGTTTCAGATGTGTTACGACCCGTGGCTCTACCCTTCATTCGATCCCTGCGAAACCCTACATTTCAGCAGGATATTGAACGACCGCATGTTGCAGGTCCTGTACGGACCTTTCTGGATACAGAAAATGTTCGACTGCTGCCCTGGCCAGCATATTCTCCAGATCTCTCACCAATTGAAAACGTCTGGTCAATGGTGGCCGAGCAACTGGCTCATCATAATACGCCAGTCACTACTCTTGATGAACTGTGGTATCGTGTTGAAGCTGTATGGGCAGCTGTACCTGTACACGCCATCCAAGCTCTGTTTGACTAAACGCCCAGGCGTATGAAGGCCGTTATTACGGCCAGAGGTGGTTGTTCGGGGAACTGATTTCTCAGGATGTATGTACCCAAATTGCGTGAAAATGTAATCACATGTCAGTTCTAGTATAATATATTTGTCCAATGAATACCCGTTTATCATCTGCATTTCTTCTTGGTGTAGCAATTTTAATGCCCAGTAGTGTAGCATAAACATGCCTGCGAATTGCTTCAGCCTCGAAATAATCTATGTCGGTGACAGAGTGAGGCTGCTTTTTCTTCTTTTCAGGGGTCGCTAAAAACAAATCATTTGATCCAGACGGCTCGGATAATTTACGGCTCATGTCTACATCTTCAAACTTCTGCAATAACACTTCTTTGCTGCTATTCGTATCCAAATTTCAAGAGCTTTGACGTTTTTTCCACAACTTTATCGGCAGGCATTGATGGCTATCCATGAATACTTGCTTATTCTTTCACCTGCTCAAAAAACTCGCGAGTCCACTATAGTAACTCCAGTGCCTGGCTGTTTAGCGACGCGCGTTGAAGCAAAGGATCGTTATTAGGAGAGCGAAGTCTTTTGGTTGCATTTTTCGAGTAACAGAACTTTCTAAATCACGGCTAAACAGAGGACAGAGCAACGCAAGTTCTTGATGTTCACGGAAAGCGAGTCCGGCAACGCAGGACCTTCGACGTCACGCTGCGTCACGGCCGACAGTGATTGCTGCGCTGTGGTTGGTTTGCGCCCCACGTCTAGTGCGCCACGCATCTCGTTCTTGTTACACTGTTACGCAGCCAACTTGAAAGCGGCCTGAGTAGCCTACTGTACTCTTTAAAATTATGAGATTCTAGGCTGAACACTGAACTGTAAACCCTTTCTCAGCACTTCATTTTCTGTACATGTTTTCCAGCATCATTTAATGCTTTCGTGGACCTTGGGGGATATACTTACCACTAAATTTATTTCTTTACAGCGTTTAAGGGAATATGTATTACTTCTGTACGCTCCTGGCATCTAGTGGCAGTCCACTGCACCAGCTGTAGTTTCCGTTCGTTGCGAAATATAGCCTTCAGGGCTGCGAGATGTATATATCCCGCCAAACAACGATGTTTTGATGGTTATTGGGAATTATGGTTACCACCAAAGTAATTTCTGTGCTTGGCTTGGGAAGTATATTCACCACAAAATTAATCTCTTCTGTGGTCGCTGGTAAGCATACTTACCACCAACTTAGGAGTGTCCCAAAGCTTTTGGGAATACGTCTTACCACTTCTGTCTATGCCTGACATCTTGTGGTAGTACACTGCACCAGGTGTATGAAAACTGATACAACAATTAGTTTCTGTTTGTCGTGGGATCACTACTATTGTCGGAACACATTGCTTCGCTTCTGCAATATATATTATTGTGACCTGTATCGCTCATAGCTTTATTGGGTGAAGTTGGAGTTTCAAAGGTTCTTTTAAGGTAGTGGTAAGTCAACTTCAATAGTGGTAACAAATATTTTTTTAAATAAAGTGAAAGAAAACATAAAATAATAACTCTCCCTCCTCTCTTCCTGCCTCTCTCCTCTTCCCCCTGGACTTCCCCTACCCCCCTACCTTCTTTCCTCCCCCTCCCTTCTCCTCTGCCACTGGCACTTACACCCTCCTCCTTTCCGTCCTACTCGCACCTTTTCCCTTTGGCAGGTCCCCGGCCTTTGTATGTGAACAGTGAACATTCGTGCGCCAGAGATCATCGCCAGTGTTTGTGTGTTCCTTTGTGTTAGTGCTTCAGTGTCTCACCGTTTGTGCTCCATCGTTCATGTGTGTCATTTCTGTCTCTCTGTTTTCGTGTACCAGTGCTGAACGTTTTTTAATCGCACAATGCGCCCGTGAACGGCTACATGTATTTTAATCTGTCTGTCTACTGTTTTCAATCCACCATGTTTGTTTTGTTTGTTTCGTCTCTCGTTATGCTATAAGTGTTAACTGTGGCCGAAGAGCAGCATAGATAGGCCGCTGCCGGCCTACCTTTTCTGTAAAGGTGTTTAAATAACAATAAAGAAAAATAATAATAATAGAAAACACTGTTCATTATTTTTTACGTGTAATGGCAACACATAACAGCTCGAAAAAGGAAAGTGGTAAATCCATTTACCACGACAGTTTTAATACCCCCCAAAGGTACCATGGTGATATATGTACCACCATAGCTTTTGGTTCTAAATCCCAAAACTAAAATTATCAAAAAATAAATAGTCAGTTGATTACAATTCTAATAGGACAGCAAAAGAAAATGGCTTCGCTAAGTTGTTACAAAAAATGAGCCCGCAAAACGGTTCAAAGCCCATCAGTGGCCCTGATTACTGTCAAGCAGTTAAGACTTTTCGTGCATAACTAGACCCCACTCTTGATAAATTGATACCTCATTTGTCCATTTATCACTCTTCGTTTGGGTATGAAAATTCAGACGACTGTCCATAGTGTAATTATGATCTCTCAAATCACAAACTAAATTTCCTTCTTTACACTGATCATTTTCAAGGGATTAAATCTCTCTTTGCAAACGTAGACCTGACGCTCGTCAGTTCGATGCCCCATTTGTCCACGTCTCATTTTCGTTTGGCTGTAAAGATTCGGACCAAAATTCACTGTAAAGGATAAAGAAAAAACGCCGCACTTGGAAATCAGCATGCGATTTATCATCCAGATTCAAGACAAAAGCTAACATAAAAAAAAGAAATACGAGGTACTGGCGATACTGTCACATCATGCAGCGCATCGGAATTTGTAAAGACACTTGTATCACTTCGCACTACCTCACTGAGTAGGCAGCTGGAACATCAAACTCACATCCACCATGTTTGCAATCTTTGTCGAGCTATTTTTTTTATTCTTTAGACGTCAGTTCCCTACTTCTCGTTGTGTATAAGCACGACATCATTTCGTCACATGACAGTAACCTATCACACGACATTGGGATCCATTAAACTGCATGCTTGTGTCTACTAAACACGCAGTGCGTAACCATAACTGGTCCTGTCAAGTTCGCAGCGCGGGGTAGCCATGTGGTCTCAGGCGTCTTGTCACGGTTCGCGTGGTTCCCCCGTCGGAGGTTCGAATCCTCCCGTGGGCATGGGTGTGTGTGTTGTCCTTAGCGTAAGTTAGATTGTTGTTGTTGTGGTCTTCAGTCCTGAGACTGGTTTGATGCAGCTCTCCATGCTACTCTATCCTGTGCAAGCTTCTTCATCTCCCAGTACCTACTGCAACCTACATCCTTCTGAATCTGCTTAGTGTATTCATCTCTTGGTCTCCCTCTACAACTTTTACCCTCCACGCTGCCCTCCAATGATAAATTTGTGATCCCTTGATGCCTCAGAACATGTCCTACTAACTGGTCCCTTCTTTTTGTCAAGTTGTGCCACATACTCCTCCTCTCCACAATTCTATTCAATACTTCATCATTAGTTATGTGATCTACCCATCTAATCTTCAGCATTCTTCTGTAGCACCACATTTCGAAAGCTTCTATTCTCTTCTTGTCCAAACTATTTATCGTCCACGTTTCACTTCCATACATGGCTACACTCCATACAAATACTTTCAGAAAAGACTTCCTGATATCTGTACTCGATGTTAACAAATTTCTCTTCTTCAGAAACGCTTTCCTTGCCATTGCCAGTCTACATTTTGTATCCACTCTACTTCGACCATTATCAGTTATTTTGCTCCCCAAATAGCAAACCTCCTTTACTACTTTAAGTGTCTCATTTTCTAATCTAATTCCCTCAGCATCACCCGACTTAATTCGACTACATTCCATTATCCTCGTTTTGCTTTTGTTGATGTTCATCTTATATACTCCTCTCAAGACACTGTCCATGCCATTCAACTGCTCTTCCAAGTCCTTTGCTGTCTCTGACAGAATTACAATGTCATCGGCGAACCTCAAAGTTTTTATTTCTTCTCCATGGATTTTAATACCTACTCCGAATTTTTCTTTTGTTTCCTTTACTGCTTGCTCAATATACAGATTGAATACCATCGGGGAGAGGCTACAACCCTGTCTTACTCCCTTCCCAACCACTGCTTCCCTTTCATGACCGAGCGAGGTGGCGCAGTGGTTAGCACACTGGACTCGCATTCGGGAGGACGACGGTTCAATCCCGTCTCCGGCCATCCTGATTTAGGTTTTCCGTGATTTCCCTAAATCGCTTCAGGCAAATGCCGGGATGGTTCCTTTGAAAGGGCACGGCCGATTTCCTTCCCCATCCTTCCCTCAACCGAGCTTGCGCTCCGTCTCTAATGACCTCGTTGTCGACGGGACGTTAAGCACTACTATCCTCCTCCTCCTCCCCTTTCATGTTCCTCGACTCTTATAACTGCCATCTGGTTTCTGTACAAATTGTAAATAGCCTTTCGCTCCCTGTATTTTACCCCTGCCACCTTTAGAATTTGAAAGAGAGTATTCCAGTCAACATTGTCAAAAGCTTTCTCTAAGTCTACAAATGCTAGAAACGTAGGTTTGCCTTTCCTTAATCTTTCTTGTAAGATAAGTCGTAAGGTCAGTATTGACTCACGTGTTCCAGTATTTCTACGGAATCCAAACTGATGTTCCCCGAGGTCGGCTTCTACTAGTTTTTCCATTCGTCTATAAAGAATTTGTGTTAGTATTTTGCAGCTGTGGCTTATTAAACTGATTGTTCGGTAATTTTCACATCTGTCAACACCTTCTTTCTTTGGGATTGGAATTATTATATTCTTCTTGAAGTCTGAGGGTATTTCGCCTGTTTCATACATCTTGCCCACCAGATGGTAGAGTTTTGTCAGGACTGGCTCTCCCAAGGCCATCAGTAGTTCCAATGGAATGTTGTCTACTCCCGGGGCCTTGTTTCGACTCAGGTCTTTCAGTGCTCTGTCAAACGCTTCACGCAGTATCGTATCTCCCATTTCATCTTCATCTACATCCTCTTCCATTTCCATAATATTGTCCTCAAGTACATCGCCCTTGTATAGACCCTCTATATACTCCTTGCATCTTGCTGCTTTCCCTTCTTTGCTTAGAGCTGGGTTTCCATCTGAGCTCTTGATGTTCCTACAAGTGGTTCTCCTATCTCTAAAGGTCTCTTTAATTTTCCTGTAGGCAGTATCTATCTGACCCCTAGTGAGATAAGCATCTACATCCTTACATTTGTCCTCTAGCCATCCTTTCTTCGCCATTTTGCACTTGCTGTCGATCCATACAGTAAAGCTGTATGCCCTCGGGAATAATTACGGCCGTTGTTTCCCCTTGCTTTCAGCCGTTCGCAGTACCAGCACAGCAAGGCCGTTAGATTAAGTAGTGTGTAAGCCTAGGAACTGATGACCACAGGAGTTTGGTCCCGTATTCCTTACCACAAATTTCCATTTCCTGTCAAGTTCATGTAGGGCGGCTTCCCGATGGAGCACACCAACGATGAATTCGTCGATATGCTTTTGGTACAGGGTCCATCCGATAACCAAGCTGCCGCTGATGCTGCTGCTTCTGCTCGTGCGTATGCGTACCCCCAAAGGCGCCATCCCGATACGAATGTTTTTCGTTGCCTGGAGCAACGCCTTGGGAAAACTGGTAATTTTCGTCCACAAGTAATGGACAGCGGTCGTCCAAGAACTAAACGTAGCCAACAAATAGAGGACGAGATTCTTGAAACCGTTCACCAATCACCTCCGCGAAGTACTTGTGATATTGCAAGGCAGTTACAGATATCTCAAAGAGTGGTCGCCGAGGTATTTGCACGATGAAGAATTGCATCCACCTCATTACACGGTAACTCAACATCTAGTATGATAAAAAATTATTATTATTAGTATTAAATATATTTCAATTCTTCCAATTTAAATCTGTGTTTCATACTAGAATGTCGTGTTCCTAGTTTGGCACAGCTTTGCCATAGGAGACACGAAAGCGGTCGAAGACGTCCGTCTTCTGGTCGGCTCCTGATCGTTGTCAGAAGGAGGCTAGTTTTTGATTACGCAAAGACTTCTATTATTTGGAAAAGAACAACCCGGATTTCTTTACGTAATCAGTATGAATTTTACAGTTACCTAAGGGACCTTTAACAATGAATAGTAAAAAAAATGAAATCATTAATAAATGGGGCAGCTATGAGTTGTATAGAAGACAAGGAGCGGCCTTCTGTCTACGACCAGGATGCCGCAGTATTCTCTGCTGTAGTAAAGGCTGTTTGACATTTATAAAAATAATATGGCATGGAAGTTAAAAAGTATAAAGGAAAAGAACAGAATAAGAAATCTGGTAAACACTAAATATATTCAAACAATTCTCACTAGCAAATTAGGGCTTATTTATAAACAATGTAACTTACATAAGTACTTTTCTAACTGTATGGTGAGATCAGATTTCAGCTTGCCCTGTGCTATCTCCTTGGTTTACGTTTTTGTCACAAATTACAGTCATTACTTTTCTCCTTCGTTAAAGACAATTCTTGCACTGTTCAACACCTTCATAACAATCACTTGCCGATTTACGGTTTCGAACATAAATTACTTTAATTTTATTAATTAATAATGTTGTCTGCACGCTGGCAAGACCGCTCACTTTTCTAGCTTAAAGTCGACCACCTTTACGTTTTCACATAACAAACAGAAGTACATTAAAATCTGAAGATCTACAAAAATTTTTTACTGTCATCTTTTATTTAGATCGAAGCGTAACGTCAGTTCAGCTTCTGTTAAAATGTCTCTTTGACTGCGCAATCGATGTATTAGCGTCCGCGCTAGATGCGCATCTTTACAGTTATGTAAATTATATAAAACAAATGTCTTTCAAAGAATATGTCTCACCTCATAAGTTGATCATTTAATATACAGATAGGTGAATGCCTTTCCAAGGGTACTCAAAGCTTTCATAGAACGGAAATACCAATAATATTACAAACACCAGCGGTCATAAGATTGCGTTCGACTTGTACAGACACTTTTGAACCAAGGAGAAGATAATGAACATTTTATAAAAAACGTGGTAAGGACAGACGAATCTAGATTCACTAGTGATGGTATTTTCAAACTCCACAACAGCCATTATTGATCGGAAGACAACCCATAGGTCAACCATGAACATGACTGGAATCGTGGGAGGAATGCTTTTGGGCCCTACGCTGTTGCTGTACAAGTTGAATGCGCCTCTGTATCGTATATTTCTTTGCAGGTCGGCGACAGCTATGTTTTCAGCATGACGGTGCACCATGTGCGTGTCCAGTAAAATGGATTGATCTTGGAGGTCCGATGTTGTGGACCCTAATCCACCAGACTTTTGTTAGTGGGGATGCTTAAAGGAACAAATTTATAGTACTCCATCCATGGATGTACATAACCTAACAGCCAACGTGCCTGCCGCCTCGACCATGGCGGACGCAAGTTTGTTGTGTAGAGCAAAGTATAATCCAGTGTGTTTTGAAATGCAAATTGGTCGCTCTGAACATTTTCTCCAAAGTGAACGTTGCTCAGACATACCAGCTCTTTAAAGATAACCCTGGATGTCAAACTTATAGAATGGAATTATTGTATGTGAGCGCAATCCAGTGTAGCCCACGTGTTGTGTTCTTTGTACTTCAGTGGATGCAAATGATGTTACTGTATCCATTATTATTTTCTATTGGCTTTGTTTGTGTCATGGACGAAAGAAAGTGGTCGTTTTGTTTGTAAAAAGTTAATGTCACGTCCTAATCAATTTTAAGGTGAAATGTTAAAATTTATTTGTAGCTCTTTATATGAATCTGTGAAATTTAAATAATAAAAAATAAGTGTACATTGTGCGTGCCGCTAAAACTCAGAAATGAGTCCCGGTACGACCATTACAGCTACATGGTATAGTAGCCCTCTATCCCCTACCCATGAAGAAGGTTCCCGTTTTTGCCTGAAGGGCGTGCTTTTGAAGAAATAAGAGCTGGGGCGTTTCGTCCTCTAGAAATTTCTAGAACATTCGAGAACGTTCCAGAACATTCGAGAGCATTGCACAACATTCCAGAATGTTCCGAAATGTACCAAATGATCCGGAATGTTCTGGAATGTTAGGGAATAGATTGGAACATTCGGGAAGATTCCAGAACGTTCGGGAACATCCCGGAACTACCAGATAGTTGTGCAACTATCCAGAACACTCTCGAATGTTGTGGAATGTAGTGGAACATTGTGAACCATTCGAAGCCCTCTTGGTATATTCTGGAATTCACCACTGGTTGGGCTACCCATATGTAAGGGTATACAAATCAAGACGTTTAATGGGCTCGAACGTCAGTTTCTTATCAGTGACGAAGGGAGGAACTGAAAAAGTAGTGCAGTGAGTGAATAAAAACGAATAGTGAAGTGTGAGTAGTCAAAGGGTAACAGTGACTGAATACAGATCGCAAATAAAGTGTGTAAAGTTGATTTTATTTATAGTTTAGACAATGCTCAAACGTAAAAGTGGAGAAGATTTTGCCAGGTCTGGAACAAAAAGGCGAAATCAAAAGGAACAGCAAAAAAACGAAAGAGACGAAGAGAGCGACGCACGTTTAAGTTCCCAACGAACGAGAATGAGCACGTGAGAAGCAGAGAAACCGAAAAACGACGAAATGAACGGGCTGAAGAATCAAGAATTACGGCACAATCTTATAATAAAAGACTGCAAACTCAAGTCAGGCATGAAAATGTCACGCTACGAGAAGAGCGGACGCGGACGAATAAACAGTACAACGTAACTAATGAAGCATTCCGCTACGAGCCAACGAAAAAATGTAACACACACAGACATGTCGTGGTAAAAATTCGTAACGTTAGCCAATTCTGCAACGCGAAAAAATTCAATGGAGAAACACCAGGATTCTGTTGTATGAGTGGAAAAATTCGATTACCACCACTGGAAGCACCTCCGCAGGAATTTTTACATTATATTACCGGGGAAACTCCAGTATCAAAACACTTCCTTCAAAATATAAAAGCATACAAAGCCTGCTTCGAGATGACTTCTTTAGGTGTCACTTCGATCAGCACTAACAGAGATGAAATCGATTTTTTTTTTCATCCAAGGACAAATCTATCTCAGCTTAGGATCATTAGTACCACTATCCTACTAAGATCATAAATTTCTGCAAGTATATTTCATCGTAAATGAGGAAACAGAAATTGATCAACGAAGCACGACTATCGGTGGATTAAAGGAGAAAAAGTCCGAGATGTACAAAGGATCTTACACAAATACAAACAACTGATCCGCATATTCAAAACAGCACTAGACCGAGTGTTTTTTGATAATTATAAAGTTATAATTCGACCCGACAAAAGACCACATGGAGAACAGGAACGTCGATTTAATGCACCTCAGCCGGCCGCTGTGGCCGAGCGGTTCTAGTCGCTTCAGTCCAGAACCGCGATCTTGCTATGGTCGCAGGTTCGAATTCTGCCTCAGGCATGGATGTGTGTGATGTCCTTAGATTAATTAGATTTAAGTTCTAGGGGACTGATGACCTCAGATGTTAAGTCCCATAGTGCTCAGAGCCATTTGAACCATTTAATGCAACTCAAATAGACGAAGTCGCGATGGTAATTGTGATCAATGAAAACATAAACCTTGACATAATTGTACAACGAACAAAAGAAGGACTACAACTCACTGCAGAGACACACCGTTCATATGATACCCTCTCATATCTAGTAATCTTTCTGCACGGAGAGGACGGATAACATTTTAATGTCAAAGAAATCCAACCTGAAAAGTTGTAAAAACAGACAAAAAAGTGACTTCCAAGTAGTTTTATGCTTACCTCTTAATGACCAGAGACAATGAAACATACAATTACATTCTCGACACTCACCGTTTGTTCCAACAATTCCTGACAGATATTTGCGCAAAAACTGAAGCGGAACGAATGCTTTACATGAGACTTAATCAGAAGAAACTGCGCACGGAAGAATACATCCACCTTCGAGACACAATCATAAATGACAGAAACATTGACGACACTGTAACAATCGTCGTCTTATCCTCATCATACATAGGGAGTCTGAGACACGTGCAAGAATACACTCAAGATACCATGACTTACATAAGAAAATATGGACGACCTGACCTCTTCACAGCTTTCAGATCCAACTCGTCGTGGCCAGAAATCAAAGAACAAGTAAGATACGGACAAGGCCTATGCATCGACACGAGACAATATCCCGAGTTTTTCGACAGAAACAAACGAGATTTATTGAAGTCATCCAAAAATACTACAGCTTTTTAACCGTTAGATGCTGGATGTACACAATGGAATGGTAAAAACGAGGACTCCTTCACTCACAAAATGTCATACGGTTACACCATAGAATTTATCCCACGGATATCGACAAAGTCATCTAAGCTGAATTTCCCAATCCACAAGAAGATCCGGAACTGTACGACATGGTATTGAAAAACATGATTCACCGACCATGTTGGCCATTAAACCCCAAGTCGCTATGTATGAGTGAATGAAAATGTACAAAAAAGTACCCAAAATCATGCTTGGACGATACACAAACCGGAGTTGATGGCTATCCCAAATACAGAAGACGATCGCCCAAAAACGGTAGCTTCACAGCAGATATACGAGGCAGCGACGAACTGGAAATATTATAGATAATCAGCGGGTAGTACCACACAACACACTACTTTCCAAAATGTTCCAAGCACACATAAACGTAGAAACTGCAATTCAGTGAAATCCACCAAACATATCTGTAAGTATGTGAACACAAGCATGACAGTATTTCAAATAGCCAAGACAGCGAACAACGAAGCAGAAACGATAAGATCCTCATGTACCAAACGGGAAGATACATCAACAGTAACGAAGCAGTTTGGCGGATATTCGGTTTTCCCTACACGAACGCGAACCAGACTGTGCAACGTCTAGCAGTACATTTAGAGAACAGACAGAAAGTCTACTTCACAGAAGACACCGCCAGAGAAACAGCAAACGAACCACCTCAGAATACAAGATTAACATCTCTTTATCAACTGTGCCATTAGCGATAACATTACTATATGTCGACGTCCCTACCTATTATACGTGGAACACAACAAGAAATATGTTTCAGCGACGAAAGCAAGGAATTCCAGTAGAAGATCATTCCGGAATCATGAAAATTGACGTACTAGGCCGTGTATACGCGGTAAATCTGAACAGCGCTGAATGTTTCTAACTCCGAATGTTGATACACGAAATACGCGGACCAACAAGTTTCACAGACCTCAAGACTGTTGACGGTTACCTATGCCAGACGCAGAGAGAAGAATATCGACGCTTAGTACTACTGGAAAACAGCAACCACTGGCAATTAACACTACGAGAAGCCTCACTCACAGCCACAGCTGAACAAATGAGAGGCTTATTCGCCATAACTCTAACAACATGTAACCCATCGAATCCGAAACAGCTGTGGGACTCCTTCAAAGAGAGTATGAGTGATGAAACACTGTACCAGATCCGACAAGCTCATCCTGAAGTGATCATCGAATTCAACGACGACATCTACAATGAAACGCTCATTCGCCTAGAACATTAATTTTTAGCAATAAACAACCGGACCTTAGTATAATTTGGGATGCAAGCACCACGAAAAGATGCTATCACTGTGCTAAACTTCGAAATTACAAAGGAAAAATCTACATTAACAAACTGCTTCATTAAATTAATTCACAAGAATCCACTCCGCAATGACAATCAAAAGGAAATTTACAACGTTATCGTGGACCGGATCGACAACACAGACGGAATTATTTACTTGTTCGCACCAGGCGGCACCGGGAAAAGGCTCTAATACATTTATTGCTGGTGGAAATAAGTGGCAAACAACAAATCTCATTTGCACTAACATCACCCGGCACTGTAGGCACACTTGTGGAAGGAGGACGAACTGCCCATTCCGCCCTGCAACTACCATTGAATATAACCAACGAACAATTCCCGGTATGTAAAATCTCAAGAGCATCTGGATGGGGTGAACTTCTAAAGCAAGCTAAAATTATCCTCTGGCACATATAAAATTACTCGGGGCCATGGACAGAACATAACAACACTTGAGAGGAAACTCTGAAGTGATGGGAGGAGCTCTACACATAGTTTCAGGAAATTTTCGACAAACACTTCCAGTTATCCCCAGCAGACGAGATCAATGCATGCTTAAAAAAAATTACATCATTGGTCACACATACAAATCCTGCGACTTGCAAAAAATGTGAGAGTTCAACTATCGAAAGACAAAACAACACATTTTACTCAACAACTTTTACTAACAGGCGGAGGTACATATCCCACTGACCAAACGACGGGCCTCATTATGCTCAACAGTAAGTTCTGCAACATAGCCACTGCTGCTAAAAACGATCAAATTTAGTCAAAAATTGTTCACAACTATACCAATCCGGACTGGTTATTTGGAGGGGAAATTCTGGAAAATTAAAATAATATTATTGACGACATAAACTTTAATTTTCAAAAGAAAATCCCCGGCGAAGAGAAAATATACAAATCGATCGAAACGATGGTAAACGTTGAAGAAAGTATGAAATTCCCTGCAGAATTACTAAACCCTTTACAAGTACCAGGAATGCCATTACACTATCTTCGACTTAAAACTGGATCTCTGGTCATACCACTCAGAAATCGCAACTCACCAAAACTATTTAATGGGACAAGGTGGTGGTAAGTTCCTATGGCACCAAACTGCTGAGGTCATCGGCCCCTAGGCTTACATACTACTTAATCTAACTTAAACTAACTTGCGCTAAGTCAAACACACACACACACATGCCCGAAGGATGATTCGAACATCCGACAAAGTTTAATGGAACAAGAATGATCATCAAACAGCTATCGAATAACATCGTCGAAGCCGTACTTATGAATGGAAAATACAAAGGACACACACTGTTTATCCTCAATACCACTGATCTCTATTGAACTGCGATTCCAATTTAAAAGACTGCAATTTCCAATCAAATTACCTACAGTTTTACGATTAACAAAGCACAAGGACAAACTTTGTAATTTTGCGACATCAGCCTCAAAGACTCCTAGTTCTCTCATTGTCAATTATATGTGGATTACTTTCGACCAGGAAATTTAAGAAATTTGTCCATGTATATCCCGGACAACAAAATGAAAAATGTTGTTTATAAACAAGTATTGTAAATAGTTAGAATATCTTTTCAATAAAATTTTTTTATCTCTTGCACTTTAAGAAGTGTTGTAAATAGTTCGAACATATTTTCAATATTTTTTTTACTTCGCATACTTTACAGTTTATCCTTTTATTTAAACTACCACACAGTCTCATATCAACCCTGTTAGAGAAGCCTGGTACCAAAACTAGTGTTTAAATAAAGGTAACAGTAACAGGAAGAAGTACAGAAGATATCACATTGTCGAGTTGTGAACTGCATAGAACTGGATGCTTTAAATGAAAAAAGAAAATGTTTTGACCGGACCTGATTCGAATATCGGAAAGTATGTGTATCCTTTCCCCACCACATTGCCTCGTCTCACTGTGCTAATGGGACGGGTACGGACCTGTGGTGAGGTCATGCCACCTGCTATTGCCCACGCTGGACGCAGTTACAGTATTGCCAGAGCCTCGTTTTTTAAATCCCATTTCTATTAAACCTACTCATGGGACCAGGTTTTGCTACATACATTTTTGTGTTGAAGTGGAATGAAGGTTGCATGCCGACAGCCAAGTGCGACATTTTTTCTTCACCCCGTTAAATTTTTAGGAAGTCTTGTTTTCTCTCTGCTTAGACATTTGATCAGTTAATTCAACTGTTAAAATATACATTTTAACACTATTTTTAACACTAACATTTTAACACATTTTTTTTAAAATACCGCGACCTGCATTCCAAAGTTCAACCCAACTGCCACTTCTCCTCTTCCCCACTTCCGTAACGGAGCCTCCAAACGGCGCTGCCGTTGCTTGCGTCACCAACGGACAAGATTTTTTCCGAGAAGCCAAGATAAATTAAAATTGATGAGGAAAATGTGGCAACTACTTAAACTCGTCAAGTATATGCAATGAAACACTTTCTAGATCACATTTTTTTTTTATCCGCATCGTAACGGTAAGTTACACGTTTCGGCAAACTGCCACCATAATGTTCATTCATAAAGATGTGTCTACAACACATTCATTTTATCGTCATCATTTATAAATCATCACAGTATACAGGGTGTCCAAAAATCCAGTGTCCTTACTAACAAGGATGATACAGGAGACAAAAAAAATATATTTCTTAAAGCAACCATTTGTCAATAACACATATTGCGTGGGCACTGAGCCTGCGTAGGTAAGAGACGAGTGGAGCAGATGAAAGTCGTGTCTATGTTCTTATACAGAATTTTGGTTTGAGATGGATTGTATGTTGTGATGTCATACTCTTCGACACTCAGTCAGTAAACTGCGGGTGGCACTAGCGCCTGCATGACAGTTGCGATGACAACATGTCAGCGCTACACTGAGGAGAACCACAAGACAAGCTATTTGTTTGCGGTGCGGCTGAAGGCAGTTGCCGCAAGGGTAACCATAGATATCGGAAGGAGGACGTGGTTTGAGCATCATGGCCCCTGTGCAGTTTTCAGAACCAGTCAGAGTAGTAATAACGAGTACTTTTAAGTAACTGGTGGATTGGCCAGGAAGGACCTGTGGATTGGCCTACAAGATCTCCAGGCCCTACCACATTACACTCGTTTCTCTGAGGCTACATGAAAGTTGAGGTGAAATCCGCTAGGTTAGCCCGGAGTGCTAATGCGCTGCCTCCTGGACTCGGGTAGGCCCGCTGGCCCCGGATCAAATCCGCCCGGCGGATTAACTACGAAATCCGGTGTGCTGGCCAGTCTGGATGTGGTGTTTAGGCCGTTTTCCACATCCCCTTAGGTGAATACTGGGCTGGTCCCTACGTTCGACCTGAGTTAAATAATTCGCAGACATTTGCAACACGTTCGCGCCATTTCATGAATTACACTTGACGCAGACATTTGGGGTACACTGATTTCGTCCCAGGGGGGTACAGGGTGGCGGCCGGAAGGGCATCCGGCCACCCCCTCAAATTAACCATGGCAAATCCGATCTTAACAACGCCGAACCTACCAAAATTGCGGGACAAAGGCAAAGCGGAAGAAGAAGACATGAAAGTTGAGGTGTACTCTACCCCTATTCATTTGGAGACAGAATTAGTTGCAAGAATTTTTGCAGCAGCCACACAAATACAGAACAAACCATGCATTTTACATCAAACACGGGTCTCCTAGCTACATCAATACTGGCACTGTGTTGAAGTTAACGGTGCTCATTTTGAGCAAATATTGTATGGTGGTAGTGACCAGAACATTGTTTTATTCTCAGTCACACACGTTAATATCCTGCATACTCAGTACTCCAACGATGTGCACTGTGATATTCCTGGCTGTGGCCGCAAATATTTTATATTGCTAGAAGCTCGCTTTGATGCAGCTTGATACACGTGAAGTAGCATATGGTGCGAAAGTGGAGTGAGGTAGAAGCAGCAAATGGTGCAGTATGTACCATTCCCATGGGAGAGTACGCCAATGGGTTCAAATTGCTCAAATGGCTCCAAGCAGTATGGGACTTAATATCTATCATCAGTCGCCTAGACATAGAACTACTTAAATCTAACTAACCTAAGGACATCACACACATCCATGCCCGAGGCAGGATTCGAACCTGCGACCATAGCAGCTGCGCGGTTCCGGACTGAAGCGCCTAGAACTGCTCGGCCACATACGCCTATTGTATTGAACTTGCTTCTGATTGGCTGATTGGTCAGCACATTTGGGTGTTAAGCGCCAAAGCGCCTATCTTATCTTATTAATTATTTATATACTTTTCATTGTATTTAACTCAGTTCTTAGTACGACAATCTCTCAAGGTTAAACTACGAATCTATCGTTTTTGTTTATTAAATTTCACTAGTTTCGAAAAACATAAGAGTAACGATATGCAACCGAAGTGCTTCGGACACGTTCGGATAGCTTTGGCGCGCCTGGGAGATGAAGTACTTCGGCTGCGCTAGTCAGACTGTTTCGGGCGTTCTTCAAAGACGGACGTATATCTCTGTTTCGGACGGATACGTCGTACTCTATAGCGGAAGTTGACAAAAAAGTTACAGTACTATTAACAAAGCTATGTCAAGTGATGTAGAAAACAGTGAAGAAAGTGATTATTTAAAATATAAACAAATAGGATATATTAATTAGATATGTCGCCTATCATCACTGTCAGTACTACAGATCTTTCCCTATGTAGATAGAGAGACTAACGTGGGCAAGTGGCATCCCATAAAAAGCCCAATCACAGGTTCAAATTCCAGATGGCAGCATAGCAGCCTCCACCGAAGAAGATCCCACGACCGACGAGCTGTCTTCTGTACTGGGGACACAACTTTCAAAGATGACAGGTTGGTGGAAGAAACGGTTAGGTACTCTTATTCAACCTCTCCCGATCTCTCCAGCATCCAGATCTGACTTCCAACACGACGATGTATAATTTGTAGCACGTCCGACATATGGATGCTATACATCATCATAACTGTTAGTTTGGGCATTCAAGTTTTGAACATCCTGTATCCTCATATTTTATACGCAGTCCTACCATATAGAAGGCCAACCACCGAGTTCGCTATCACACTAAAAAAAGTGTGACTTTGAAGTTCGGTACTGAAATCGGCTGTCGGCACTTTTACATGGTATGAGTCAGTGTAAACTTTTTCATATATTCTGTATTTCTGCTTGAATTTGATGCTGGCAATCTGTCGAAAAGGAAGATGTATCATTGATAAATAAAATGAGACCTAGACATTTTAAATTATAAATGCATCATGATCACTGACCACTAATAAAAAATTTTGTATTTCATACTATAAGTTTATTAGGAACATACACCGATGAACCAGAGTATTAGTACCATTGAACATAATGCCATCTCTTGGCTTTTCGAGCAGATAAAGCGGTAAGGAAACAAGGCCAAACAGAGAAGGATTGGGATTCACTGGATAATACGGGCCGCAAATGAGAAAATCTACTTACATAAGCAGCTTTGACCAAGGGGGAGACCATTATGGCACTGCGCAAGGGATCGAGCATTTCGAAAACGGTGAAACTGGTACACTGCTCGCTTTCTGTTGCAGTGAGCATTTATGGAAAGTGGTTGATGATCAGTGAAACGACGAGTAGGCAACAGTATGTTAAACGCCCTCGTCTTGTCAGAGAACGTGGCGGTTAGAAGCTTCCTGGATCTATAAAGCAGAATGGTTGGCGAGCCGAGCCGGATCTAACGACAGAGTACAATGCTAGAGCAGGCACAAGCGTTTTGGAGCACTCTCTTCGACACATATTGGTAAACAGAGCTTTAAGCAAACTACTTGAGTGTGAATGTGAAACATACATAAGTGTTAGCTCGAGACTTGATGAGCGTATCCATTGTTAGGGAAGTGCTTTACGTGCTATGGGGATGATAAAACAAAGTAATATGACTTTTACTGTAATTATTTCGAAAGTACACTTTCCATTATTCAAACTGAAGAACTCTATCATTCTAAGGGTATAAGAGACACGTGTCCGTATTAAGCACTTGGTCAGAATTATTTCGTAACCAAAGTGCGTTATCTATGTAAAGATCCCATACTTAAATCATATAGTCTGACTGCCACAGAACTAAATCGAAGAGACATTGTCAATGCTTTACACTCTCAATGAAATTACAAATAAATAATGATAGAAAATAAGATGATATCTTTTAACTATATGTGACAGTGATATCACAGCACAATATATAAAATTGAGTTATTTGTTGTTCTTCCCGGTGCTATGGTTTTAAGTTCAGATGTGTGCTTCTTGTAATTTTTTCCCAGGACTATGCACTATGGCATCTGACTAAAACTGGTATGTATAACCATTTTAATCAACTGTAACTGTTACTTAATAAAATATCTGGGATAATACTGAAGCGTATTATGGTAGTTGTTGTGAAATCTATTTGAAGAGATAGTTAAGAAGATTCTTGTATTATCGACTGGAGCTCTTATATAAATTTTTTCGGTTGCAGTATTGCCGTTTCCTAAGTACGAGGGAACACTAATAACATTAAAAGAATTGTAGCTGATCAAATAAACACACTGAAATGCCAGAGAAACTGTATAGATACGGATATTCAAATACAGAAATATGTAAACAGGCAGAATATGTCACTACGGTAGTCAACGACTATATAAGACAATAAGAGTCTGGCGCAGTTGCTAGATCAGTTACTGCTGCTACAATGGCAGGTTATCAAGATTTAAGTGAGTCTGAACGTAGTGTTATAGTAGGCGCACTACCGATGGGACACTACATCTCTGCGGTAGTGACGAAGTGGGAATTTCCCCATATGACTATTTCACAAGTGTATTGTGAATATCAGGAATCCGGTTGTAAGGCATCCGGATTTTATGGACCTTACATGAGCTTGATCCATAACGACAGGATGATACAGTATGAGATCCTCAGAAAATAATAATTACATTATATCAGCAAAAGGCAATTGCAATTAATCTAATGTACCGAAAACTAACAAAACAATCTCTACCAATATGGACAATGGCATGGAACAAACAAGTTAAATTGAAACGCATTCTGGAGACGAACCAAGCAGGTGGTTAATGATATCGTAAAACTCCCATTTAGCAAGAGAACGGCGAGCTTCAGCGCAGAAAGGGGTAAGGCCACAACAATACATTATTCCTTTTAACGTAAATAAGGCTGGGAGCGAGGGTAAGAGGCTGCACGTCATTAACAGAGCTAGGCTGCGACACATCAAGGAAAATAAAAGTGTTTACTCGCCTCTAGCGAGACAGCGATTGGCTGAAGCCATACTTGGCGATACAGACGCGACACCATGGGGAGATCCCCATTATATAAAATCATTTCGAGACCTTAAGTCTCTCTCTCTCTCTCTATCGCCTCGTGGTAGACCGCACAAGTGTGTAGGGCTTTGCTTTCTGTGAAGTGAGGACGATATAGATAGCAAAGCGGTAGTTAATTATTCCTGCAGGAAATTTTGCGGGCAAAGACAATGTGCTCATTGCTCCAACCCATAGCAAGTGTACAATACCCATTATTACGACTAGGGAAAGATTAACGTTCTACAGAATGAAAGAAAGTTGCAACTGAGTGAATTCAGTGAAGGCCACAGTGGAGAATTATCGTTTCAGATCCAGCACGGAGACAATGCCGTTGCAGATGCCACTTGGTAAAGTACCATCATGCATTGGGCCAAAGTAAATGTTGTGTCTAGATTTTACTCACTCCGACTTGCGTATGCTTTGACGATAAAATATCGAAAGCTAGGATACTAACCTACCTTCACATTGAGTAAATTAGTTTTTTTCATTGGTTCAAAAAGTAAATTTACTCTCCACCAACTCAGTGCATTGACCAACTATGACAATGTAGATTTAAATGAGCTGATGAGGATTTTTAACAATCATTCTTTCTTGTGATAAAAAATGTTCATGTGTAGAGATAACGATTTTAATAATCGTCATTTCAATATGTCCAAGAATTAAAGATTTTGTTATTGAGTGTCAAAAGTAATTGAACATGATTGTTGTTTATCACTTGACCCCTGAAAGCAACAGTTGATAAATTATATGTAGAATAAAAAAGGGAATAGCTGTGTTGTCTTTCTACAATCGACCCCAAACTTTCACCTTTATTAATTCATGCATTCTAGGTACGTAAGAGCAGCCTTTCTAATGATTTTTGTTATGATCCACACCTGTTATTAGCTGCCTTTCAGGGCCAGGGTCATATTTATTTAGAATGTCTATTTGACACCCTGGGCTTGAGAAGAGAGTTCAAATGTTTTGTCCATTTGTGCACTAAGTGGTAAGCAAAGTTTGCACCATGTGTACACTCACTATGCACGTACAAAGGTCGGACGTACGACACAGTAAAACATCAGATCTCCACCACTGCTATGGCTGCAAAAAGATCCTGCAAGAATGGGACCAACGACGACTGAAGACAATCGTTCAACGTGACAGAAGTGGATCCCTTCCGCAAATTGCTGCATATTTCAACGCTGGTCTATCAACAAGTGTCAGTGCGCGAATCATTGAATGAAACATCATCGATATGGGCTTTCAGAGCCGAAGTTCCACTCGTGTACCCTTGATGACTGAACGACACTAAGATTTACGGGTATGGAGACAACCTCATGAATCCAAGGACCCTGCATATCAGCAGGGGACTGTTCAAGCTGGTGGAGGCTGTATATGCGTGTGGGGCATGTGCAGTTACAGTGATATGGAACCCCCGATACGTCTAGATACGACTCTGACAGATAACACGTATGTAAGCATCCTGTCTGATCACCTGCATCCACTCATGTCCGTTGTGCTTTCCGACGGACTTGGGCAATTCCAGCAGGACAATACGACACCCTACATTTCCAGAATTGCTACTGAGTGGCTCCAGGAACACTCTTCTGAGTTTAAACACTTCCACTGATCACCAGGCTTCCCAGACATGAACATTATTGAACATATCTGACATACCTTGCAACGTTCTGCTCAGAAGGGAACCCCACTCCCTCGTACGCTTACTGATTTATGGACAACCCTGCAGGATTCATGGTGTCAGTTCCCTCCAGCACTACTTCAGGCATTAGTCGAGTCCATGCCACGTCGTGTTGAGGCATTTCTGCGTGCTCATGGCGGCCCTACACGATATTAGGCAGGTGTATCAGTCTTTTTGGCTCTTCAGTGTACATGACGTTATCTGGTGCATCTTTCAAGAAAATATTTTAGTTATGCATGTACTCTTTCAGGAAATATGCGACTTGAAACGTATTTGGATAAAATTAATTTGGATGGCAGCTCTTAAGCTAGAACATATCACATCTCAGTCATAGTATTGGATACATATTTTCATTTCATCTCATTCGGCTAGCAGCGAAGTATTACCCAGTCCATGGTTACAGCTTTGTAGACATTACAGTCCATTAATACTGTTTCGCTTTATGCAGAACCATAATAACGTTATTCGAAGGTTCAGTCTGAAATGACATGTTGGATTTTTCCTTGTACTACATGTTATGTGTTCGGTGTAACCACGACGCACGAAGCGTCCTTATCTTCTGGACAGCTTCATGAGACAGGCTTTATGAAAAAATACGATCAATATTTACGATTAACCATCGGTATATGAGCTCATGTATGCAACTCCAGTATTCTTCGTCTTTTAATAGCTATTAGAGATAAAAGATTCTACAATAAATGCATAGAGTTTGCCTGTTCGGCTGTAATAATAACTAGTATCAAAGGCTGCGAGTCACTTCGTTTGCGATGCTATGAAATAGTCGAATATTAAATTTACCCTGACGATCAGAAAGGCAAGTTAGCTCCATATGAAGCAGACTCATTCCATCCTCTGCGATAAACATGTGTCATTTCTCTCGTTACTTGTTAAGGGTTAATTTGAACATAGACACAAGGGCAAAACAAAACAGCCAACACTACGCCCCAATGTAGGACACGCAGTAACCTACACAACAAAAACGGTATTTAAAAGTTTCTTTTACACCGTGTTCCAAGGAAACAAACTTATTAAAGTAGCATTTCATTTTCCTCTTTGGCTATAGTACGATCGCCGGCCGAAGTGGCCGTGCGGTTAAAGGCGCTGCAGTCTGGAACCGCAAGACCGCTACGGTCGCAGGTTCGAATCCTGCCTCGGGCATGGATGTTTGTGATGTCCTTAGGTTAGTTAGGTTTAACTAGCTCTAAGTTCTAGGGGACTAATGACCTCTGCAGTTGAGTCCCATAGTGCTCAGAACCATTTGAACCATTTTTTATAGTACGATCACAGTCAATTATTTAACATGATCGACTGATTTCGGCATGTGCTATTGTTAAGTATACATAAAAATCACGATGTTATGCGCAAGTACCTGAAAGTGACTCATTGTCGAAGTCAGCTAATCATGTGAAGTACCGTAAATGACTGTGGTCGTAATATGGCCAAAGATTTTTCTGTTTTTACTTAATATCGTTCTTAACCTTAGTCATGAGATTGTAAAAAATGCATTTAAAGCAACTGACTTTGATAATGATACAAAGCAAATATATTAGTAAAATACAAAATTCAGTGATTTTAGCACATGTCATTACCTTGGTAATTGATAGACAATTCACGAGACATTTATTGCATAAAATTGTTTTGTACGACGTTACCAGCTTTCCCTAGGGTAAGTGGGGGAAAAGCCCTGCATGGCGTAAAAACGGACACGGATTTTTTGAATTGACTGCCATCGATTTACTTCGTAATACGTGACACAAATATGTGACAAAACCTCCAGCTAGTCACTCATAGCAACCAAAATAAATAGGAGCAGTAAATAAATCAGCGCCATTACTAACAACAGTTACAACAACATCAACCATTAGACATGTTAAAACGGTTCCATCTTCAAGGGCTTTGAAATTGGTCTCTTCATCTTTTCTGTATTGCTTTTTATTAATGTATTTTTTTAATATTTATAATTCGCCATTTTCACAGTATTATCAGACGTGCTTCAGTTTCTTCCAGTACACTACACTGGTGTGCCAAACCTGATGTGCCAAACTTACGGACGAACGTAACTTTCGCATGGTAAGTCATTACCAAGTAACGTAACTCAATGAAACGCAGACAGCATATAGAATGAAGTGCTACAGTGTAGTACGGAAGGTAACTGAAAGAAATACTCAATGAGAGTAACACAAATGCACTTTTATTCAAAGGATATAATTACATTGAAGTAACTACGGTTCATGATGGTCCTATGGACGCTGCAAAAGAAGTGACGAATTATTAATGGTTTTGAATGGTCACCACGAACGGAAACGCATGCTCTGCGTCGTGCTCCCATGCTGGCCGAAAGGGTGGTAAGGCGTTCTTGAGGCAGAGCCTTCTATTCCTCAGCCAGGGCGGCTGGCAGCTGCTGCATGATCATTGGTGCACGTGGAAATGCCAGAATACGCTTCGCCAATGCATCGTACACGTTCCCAATGGGATTTAAGTCGAGGGAATGGGCAGATGAGTCCATATTCAGTTCAATGCGGTCCATTGTCGTCCATATAAATGAAGTCACAACAGAATGCATCACTGAAAAGACGCACATAGGGAAGGAGTACAGAGGTCAGTACTTCCATGCAACACTATGACTCTTCACACCATAACAACTAGAACACCAAAACGACCAGGTTCGACACTGCCGGAGGTAGCCTCAAAAGGCGAGAGGTAGGAACACATAATGCACCCAAGAACACTGTGTGCAGACATAACGTTGCAACCTCAAACCTCAAAATCTTTGAAAACTGTACCTTCAACGCTCAACGTTATTGTGACACTGAAATACTTCCCCACTTGCATCTATCCAGGGGTGCATGCAGCACTAATTTCAATTTTATGGGTGATTGCGTGCGACTGCATCGAATAGCGCGGATGGAGAAGCTTCCGGAGCGAGAGGATATTCGTCGAACGAGCTGGCCTGCCCCTTCTCTTGACTTAAACCCCATCGAAAGCGTGAATGATGCCTTGCTGAGACATACACTAGCACGCGCACACGCACCAACACGCGTCCAGCAATTGTCGACTGCGCTGGCGGAGGAATGAAACACCTTACCACAGGTACTGCCTATTCCCTTGTGACCAGCATGGCAGCATGTAGCGGAGTATACAGTGCTGTCCATGCGTTTTGTAATGTTCAGGAGGCATCCATAAATCGCTTTACTTCAATGTATTTATTATGTTTGAATAAAACACTTTGAATAAAAAAATGTACCTCACGGCGTTTTTCTTCAAATTATATCCTAACGAGCACGTGAGTGTACTGCACTGTAGCAGTCCTTTCTACTTATCAAATGGTTCATATGGTTCTGAGCACTATGGGACTTAACTGCTGAGGTCATCAGTCCCCTAGAACTTAGAACCACTTAAACCTAACTAACCTAAGGACATCACACACATCCATGCCCGAGGCAGGATTCGAACCTGCGATCGTAGCGGTCGCGGGGTTCCAGACTGTAGCGCCTAGAACCGCTCGGCCACCCCGGCAGGCTTTCTACCTATGGTCCAAGTCTTATCCAGCTATGTTTCGTGGCAATGAGACATCACGAGTAAGTTACTTTCGTTCTTAAGTTTTGACTGAGTGTATGTACACTTAATATGAGTTCCTTACATGCATTTAAGACGTAATCAGCTCTTTTGCATCTTAAGATCGGCTGTAGAATTCTCATATCTTCAGATTCATTTTTGTCCAGCACCCCGTTTCATAAAGGATAGTAAGAGCTTGTAATATGTCTTTATATTCTACTAATTATCCCTGCACAAGCCTATGCGTGAATTACGTTTCCTACTTGACCATCTATATACTCGCAGAATCGATGCGAAAAGTAGCACACAACTATTACTATTCCATGAGCGCATAATTACTCTTTGTAATAATCTCTGCCGGCCGCGGTGGCCGAGCGGTTCTAGGCGCTCAGTCCGGAACCGAGAGACTGCTACGGTCGCAGGTTCGAATCCTGCCTCGGGCATGGATGTGTGTGATGTCCTTAGGTTAGTTAGGTTTAAGTAGTTCTAAGTTCTAAGGGACTGATGACCACAGCTGTTAAGTCCCATAGTGCTCAGAGCCATTTTAACCTTTATTTATTTATTTATTGTAATATTCTCTCTGGTGTGTGTTGAGAGCACTTGTAGTATTTTCTCCGTGCCGAATAGCCGCATTGAATAATTGTAATTTTGCTATCGAGATTACTGGAAGAAAGAGATTGGAAATATATTGTATGCTAATCAAGAGAATATATACTGAGCATTTACATCACAGGTCTGTAACGAATTTCATTATATATGTATTTTCTAATTGGAAATTTGCACAGAGGTGTCGTTTCGTTGGTAATCAGAAGGGAACTTCCGATGAACTGGAAACGAACCTGCAATTATTAGATCCAAGAGCTCCATTATTTTATCGAATAATTAAACCCTATCAAAGCAAACTTTCCACTTGATCTGACGTTTCCCGACTGACTACGCAACGCAAGAAAACCAAGACATTTTATTTGCACAGGACTGCAGATCGTTTTGTATCATCAAGACTGCGGACAAGGAGAGTCAGCGTCCGATTCTGATTAAACAAGTAAAGCTTAATTATAAATGTCTCGAGCGACTGTGATGACTGTGATATGGCTGCTTATTAATGAGATCATTAACAAAATACTAATAACTAAATTTCCTCCTCACCAGCAACCAGTATAAACACAATATTAAATAAAATTATAAGCTGCCGTGGTTCTACATACACTGACGGGGAAAAACTGCAACTGCAAAATTCCAAGACAGAGTTGTGCGGACGAAAGTTGGAAGGTGTGGTTCTGCATCTGAAAGATGACCTATTCAGACTTCGGGTCAGTTGCGTAAGAGTGGCGCCAGTAGCGCCACTACGAGGATGCGAATCAGGTTTGCTTTAAATACGCGCTGTAACAGTCGTGGGCGTTAGTTACCTTTGAGACTGGACGTGATGGGTTGATGTTAAAAGACGCCATTATCAACACATCAATGAGTTTGAACGAGGTCGTGTAATAGGGCGACGAAAGCTGGATGTTCCTTCAGCGATGCTGCGGTGAGACTTGGCTGGAATGTAGCCACTGTACGTTGGTACTGGCAGCCGTGGTTACTAGAACGTACTTCGCAAGAAGACCGAGCTGCGAATGGCCATGTGGTGTTACCGAGAGGGAAAACCATCCTGTTCGGAATATGGCTTTGGTGCATCGTACTCCATCCGCAGCGGCAATCTGAGCAGCAGATGGTACCACAGCGACACAACGAACTGTTACAAATCGGTTACTTAAAGGACAGCTTCGAGCCAGACGCCCTTTAGCGCGCATGCCACTGATCCCAAACCCTCGCCATTTGTGAGTTCATTGGTATCAAACGAGAGCTCATTGGAGCGCAGGGTGAGGTCTTTTGAGTTTTCTGATGAGGCCAGTTGAGGTTCTGCCAACGAACCTTCCTGCATGCTAGACACACTAGAGCTACACTGGTGACATGGTCTGAGGTGCGATTTAGAATGACAGCAGGAGCACTCTCGCTGTTATTCCACTCACCCTCATGCAAATTTGTCTGGTGATTCGACCTGTTCTGCTGTAATTCATGAACACCATTCCACGGATATTTTCCAACAGGATAACACTCGCGCACATATCGCTGATTAACTTTGTATACTCTACAGACTTCTCGATCACCAGATCTGTTTTCAGTCCAGAACATATGGGACGGTCATCCAAAAACAGTATTAATCGTATTGTGTATGTGTGAATTCCTAAGGGACCAAACTGCAGAGCTCATCAGTCCCTAGACTTACACGCTACTTAAGGGGGGGGGGGGGGGGGGGGTAGGACGTCAAACGGGCCGACTTGGAGCAGGAGAGGCACCACAGGAGATTTTAATTTCCAGTGTATATACTTTTACAAATAAATTCATAAAACTTTAACAGCATGAACACGAAGGATTCAGGATTCATACGTATAGCACTGGAAGCTCAAAAACGAAACAAAATACATTTTTCTTACATGTGAAATTTCGTCATTTTTTCACTTACTACTGGCTGCATTTGTTGCTATAGGTACACTTTTCTTTCTAAGTAAGAGAGATTCTTCGATGACTTTTGTACAGCATACAAACCATAGTTACAGGTGTATGAAACTCTAGAAGTTATTTAATTTATGAAAAAATGAATGAGCTGTTACATTTTAAATTTCATGTTTAGAAAAAAATCAAGTTTTATAGTTCATTATCTCAATTTTTTCCACGGTGTTTTAATAGATTTGGAAAATTCTAGAGTTTCATACACCTGTAACTACTGTTTGTATGCTATCCAAAATTCATCGAAAAATCTCTCTTACTTAGGAAGAAAAGTGTTCCTATAGCAACAAATGCAGCCAGTAATAAGTGAAAAAATGAGGTATTTTGCTACGTTTTTGAACTTCCACTGCGATGAGTGTGAGTCTTCAATCCTTCCTGGTCATGGTGACAAAGTTTTATGAACTTATTTGTAAAAGTACAGACAGTAGAAATTAAAATGTCCTGTGGTGACTTTCCTGCTCCAAGTCGGCCCGTTTGACGTCCTACTCCCCTTAAACTAACGTAAACTAACTTATTCTAAGAACAACACACACACCCCCATGCACCAGGAAGGACTTGAACCTCCGGTGGGAGGGGCCGCGCAATCCGTGACATGCCCCCTTAAACCGCGCGGCCACTCCGCGCGGCGTCCCTGTGTTGAGCGGCTAAGTGCAACAGACATGGAACTCCTTTCCACGAACTGACGTCCGGCACCTGTACAGCATGATGCCTGCACGTTCGCATGCCTGCGTTCAACATTCTGGTGGTTACACCGGTTGTTGATGTACCTGCATTTCACATTTGCAATGGCTTATCTCGCTCGAATATTAACCTGTAATCTTGCAATCTTAATCACTTAAATGAGTTACCTAGACAAACATACTCGTATTCCCAAATTTTCGTGTTTTGGTGCTGCGATTTTTTTCCGTTTATCATTTTCTCAACACTTGCTTTGACATCTGAGGTGTTTTATAGTGCCGCACAGATTAGAGAACGATTTAATTTTGAAGTTCATGTCACTGGCATTATCTAAATATAAGCACGGTATGAAAAAAGATTGGCATGTTCTACAGGATTGTCTCCTATTAAGATTTTAGCTGTTGTCAGTCGTTTCGCGGTGAATGATTGTATCAGAAATTTTATGTACAGATACTTCAACAGTATGTTCCATTTGTTATTATGTGAAGTTTTTGGACGGATTTTTGTAAATATACTTCTGAACCCGCTTTCATCCTCTTTGGTAGCTCTGCTATAGTTACGTGGTTATCTTCTTCGGTAGCTCTTTAAAATATTTCAGAACCAACCATGTGTTGTCCAGTAATGAATGAATCTGTACTACAGTTAAATAATACAGGTGATAATAATGCACACTTTCCTGACACCCAGGTTTACAGTTATTTGCTTGTTTATCTGTTGGGGCAAAGACTCTTAACGGCATTCAGTTATTGGACTGGATATTATTTCTCTATCTTAATTTCTCATAAATATTGTCTCAACTATCTGTCGATAATTGTGATATAGTCTATGAAGGTCATCACTGTCGGTTTGTTGAATTCTTTTTGATTTTTAGTAAAAATGTGTCACACTAAATATATTTTCTGCACGTAATGACTGGTACAAATTTTCATTCGTCATTTCAGTCTGCATATATACATAATACATAATTGAAACTTGAAAAGGTCTCTGGAACTGTACAGTTCCATTTGATTAATATATACATACCGTAAATGAATACATTTTATTTTTTATAATTTAAATATTAGTTCCAAAAACTTTCTTTTCTCTCTCGCACTTTCTCAATATTTCACAGCTTCTATTATCTAGCAGAGTATGACGTCAAACGCGCCGTATTAATTACATACGCGTAGCAGAGTCGCCATGTAAATTGCATCAGTGGTCAATGCAGATGAATTGTATTGAAAACGGTAATTTATCCATCCGTTCCTGCATTTCCACACAGTCATTGTTCCGTGTCGTGTACCGTTTACCCATGCGTCAGACTGTGTTTGACGCAAGTAAATTTATACTCCATCGATTAACTGTTCACTCTCCGGTTTCACTATTACAATCTCACGAAATAACGTAGCAACCCAGTAACCCGTAATGTATAAGACCTTTCGCCGTGAAAATCTTTCCCACGTAACCACAATTTCTCTGAAAACACTAGAAACATTTGTCTTACTATCTGCCAAATTTCTGTCAGTGCAGCAAACAACTTTCTGGCCGTCGTGTAGTCGTCCATTTTCTTTCGAATTGACTATATTTAACACTGAGCGACCACTTCTTTGTCTTTCCGGAAGACACAGGAACAGACATACTCGATACATCACAGTTAGGGTTGAGATCACTTCAGTGAAAAACACAGGGAAGGTGTATCCACACATTTTGTCATTTGTTGTTTCGTAGAATACACTTTAATGCTTAACAACAATATTATAATTACAATTTAAGAAACCTTGTTAAAAGATTAACAACGCTCACAATCGTTTTAAAAGTTTGAACGGGCTCAATTCAAACAAAACAAAAACAAACTTTAACAACATACGCCATTAAGAGCAGGGCTTGAAACAAGGTGTATACATTTCCCAGGTACAAGAAACAAGTTACACTACTAGGCGTGACTGCAAGCGGATTCTACAAACAATTTTATCACCAAAATGAATTACAGTGACAGGCACTAAATGTACTAACAATTTCCAAGCATGGATAATACGTTACACAAGTGGACAACGCCCATCCAAAATACGAAAAGGGTGACAAGTCACACCACTGATTATGGCTCCTAGAAAGCCGTCAGCAATGAATAAGCCTTAATAAAAATCCCTTAAGCAATAAAATACAAAGTCGCCCAAAATTCAGCCAAATCTGAGAAGGCAAACAATTTAAATGTGACTGACAACTGGTACACACCAGGAGAAAAATTTATAATGACCACTGATGTAATTTCAATAGCGCAAATGTAAGATAAATTGGGAGGACAGGCAATTTAAATGTCACTCCTAATTGGTTCACACAAGCAGAAAAGTTGACAATGACCGTTAATAAAAATACAATTGCCCAAAATACAAGATAAGTTGGGAGGACATGCAATATAAATGTGACTCCCAACTGGACCACACCACCAGGACCATTGACAATGACCATTAACAAATATTCCATTGCCAAAAATACTAGGTAAGCTGCGAACAACAGTGGGCGGCTATCAAAGTCAACAAGGAACAAGCAGGCAAGTTTCACAGTGAGTGTAGTTAGCTGATGACTGTGGATCAAAGGAAAGGTTCAACAGTTTATATTTATACGTGAAAAGCCTTAAAATGTAGTGCTCTCCATAAGTAGCAATAAGGTGGCAAGGTTTAAATGAATAGTTAAAGAGCACGTATAGCAGGGAGGAACTTCGGGCTTGCAGAACAGGTTTTAAATCTCATGAGATTACTGAATTTACCAAATACGACAGACTAATGGTTCCCGATTATTCGGTCACGCTCCACTGCGGCACGCATCAAACGATCAACTTTACTTAACTTAAGCAACCACGATGCGGCTGGCAGAGGCACCAGATTGCCGGCCAAGATAGCAGTTGGTGCGACGGCGGAAGTGGCGCAGTAGAACAAACCAAGCACGTCTCTGCTCTGGGCCCAGGGAAGAGTTCAAATGGCTCTGAGCACTATGGGACTTAACAGCTGAGGTCATCAGCCCCCTAGAACTTAGAACTACTTAAACCTAACTAACCTAAGGATATCACACGCATCCATGCCCGAGGCAGGATTCCAATCTGCGACCGTAGCGGTCGCGCGGTTCCAGACTGTAACGCCTAGAACCACACGGCCACTTCGGCCGGCCCCAGGAAAGCTAGCCTGCCAACACACATCAAAATGGAACAGCAATCTGTGCAAATAAGGCTACAGACAAGAATGCCCAAGATGTAGGAAATGTCAGCTTATCTCGAAAGCGACTATAGGTACAAGTTGAAGCTAAGCTCAAATGGTTCAAATGGCTCTAAGCACTATGGGACTTGACATCTGAGGTCATCTGTCCCCTAAGACTTAGAACTACTTAAACCCAAGTAACCTAAGGACATCACATACATCCATGCCGGAGGCAGGATTCGAAACTGAGACCCTAGCAGCCGCGTGGTTCCGGACTGAAGCGCCTAGAACCACTCAATCACAGCGGCTGGCGCAAGCTAAGCACTCATTAAAATTACTTGTAAGTTAGAAGACTAAATATCAGCGCCTGCTGATGCAGTCATTAAGACATACTCATCTATAAAGGATGCTTTGTCTCCGACACAGACTATTTTACAAATTTAATTTCATTGATTCAATTTATAACACAGAATACTCGTATACCTACATGGAATATGACCTTGAACAACAAAATGCGATCAGTCAGACTGACCGATGGTGGCACACACAATCACTTGGATGCCCGTTAATATAGCAGGTCCAGTTTCACATTAACGCAGAAAAGGCCTAGCAATATCAGGTACACAAAAAATAAGAAAACAACAACTAACTCCACTTAAGGAGCCGTGACTTCCAGGATTCCGAGCAAGAGTGTTATTGCCTCCAACTCTTCCAGGTAGTCTTCCAGGTGCCGTAGAATTTAAGCTCGCAGCGTGGCCCGTGAACTTGACTACCACGTTGCGCGTAACGTCTGCTGCTCTTGCCGCAACTGACCACTACCAATCCTTAAGCGAGTCGGTAAGGCTTGCCTCCGACCGATTTAACCATTCGCGGCTTCGCCTCGACCAAAGACTCTCAACGTATGACCAGATCGATATCGGCCACCCAAGTAGTTAGTGGCGCCAGCGGAGTGCCATGCCGCCAAAATTAAAGTCATCATGGCTCAATACTATATGAATTTGTGCTCACTTTTCATCTGTCACTCTCTTCACAGTCACTCTAAAGATACTGACGCTTTCATTACTCTGTTGGTTTAGTAGTATTAAATCACTGCCATTTTCTCTTCCATAGAAAACACGTTATCTGTATTTCAGTTCAAGTGCTTGATTTTTCAGCGTGTATATGCAAATGTTAATAGCGAATGAGCAGAACCACTACCGGAAAACCATAACTGCCTACATCTGTTGCAACACTGAGGTGTTACCATGTTACCACGGAAAAGTAACTACATGCGCTCACTTTTCATCTGTCACTCTCTTCACAGTCACTCTAAAGATACTGACGCTTTGATTACTCTGTTGGTTTAGTAGTATTAAAGCACCGCCATTTTCTCTTCCATAGAAAACACGTTATCTGTATTTCAGTTCAAGTGCTTGATTTTTCAGCGTGTATATGCAAATGTTAATAGCGAATGAGCAGAACCACTACCGGAAAACCATAACTGCCTACATCTGTTGCAACACTGAGGTGTTACCATGTTACCACGGAAAAGTAACTACATGCGCTCACTTTTCATCTGTCACTCTCTTCACAGTCACTCTAAAGATACTGACGCTTTGATTACTCTGTTGGTTTAGTAGTATTAAAGCACCGCCATTTTCTCTTCCATAGAAAACGCGTTATCTGTATTTCAGTTCAAGTGCTTGATTTTTCAGCGTGTATATGCAAATGTTAATAGCGAATGAGCAGAACCACTACCGGAAAACCATAACTGCCTACATCTGTTGCAACACTGAGGTGTTACCATGTTACCACGGAAAACTAACTACATGCGCGAAGCCGTAGGCTCAAAACTCAATTTTCGTGCTTCCTTTCTTGTTCTGTGGTACCCTAAAGTCCGATATCAAGTTCCAGTTACGAGAGCTGGGTCATCAACATGAAATGACACGTATTACAGAAAATGTAATTGGAATCTCTACCTAGCTCCTATATACAGGATGTTACAAAAAGGTACGGCCAAACTTTCAGGAAACATTCCTCACACACAAAGAAAGAAAATATGTTATGTGGACATGTGTCCGGAAACGCTTACTTTCCATGTTAGAGCTCATTTTATTACTTCTCTTCAAATCACATTAATCATGGAATGGAAACACACAAGAACAGAACGTACCAGGGTGACTTCAAACACTTTGTTACAGGAAATGTTCAAAATGTCCTCCGTTAGCGAGGATACATGCATCCACCCTCCGTCGCATGGAATCCCTGATGCGCTGATGCAGCACTGGAGAATGGCGTATTGTATCACAGCCGTCCAAATACGAGCACGAAGAGTCTCTACATTTGGTACCGGAGTTGCGTAGACAAGAGCTTTCAAATGCCCCCATAAATGAAAGTCAAGAGGGTTGAGGTCAGGAGAGCGTGGAGGCCATGGAATTAGTCCGCCTCTACCAATCCATCTGTCACCGAATCTGTTGTTGAGAAGCGTACGAACACTTCGACTGAAATGTGCAGGAGCTCCATCGAGCATGAACCACATGTTGTGTCGTACTTGTAAAGGCAAATGTTCTAGCAGCACAGGTAGAGTATCCCGTATGAAATCATGATAACGTGCTCCATTGAGCGTAGGTGGAAGAACATACTGACGAAACTAAAATGAGCTCTAACATGGAAATTAAGAGTTTCCGGACACATGTCCACATAACATCTTTTCTTTATTTGTGTGTGAGGAATGTTTCCTGAAAGTTTGGCCGTACCTTTTTGTAACACCCTGTATACGTAAGCAAAAGTCCCAGAAAATTATGTTCAACACAAAAACACCAGAAACTAATTATAGTTGTTAGTTACAGAAAAAATCAGTAACTATTGTTGATATATAATGTCAATAACATTTCTTCATTATATCCCTTCTTCGCTTCGTACTTTTATTATTACTGATAACAACCGCTGTATCCAAGTACATGATTTCAAGTAGTCTGTTTTATTTCAAGTGTGGTCTTCTGTATTAATAGTAAAAGTAAAGCAGACATCAACCTGAAGATTGTTTTGAACATCACAATGCTTTGCCAGGCATGGTCTTGTTGCTATCCTCCGACCTTTAAACTGATTTAGCTCCCCTGTTATAGGTGAAGCTACCGTTTAACGTGGATTCCGAAACCACATTTGTGTGACAGTAAAGTTTTAATAAAGACACACTTTTATAACAGTTGATAATAACATAGTTCCCTCATAAATAGCTTCCCAACATGCAATCAACCATTTCAGACGGCCACAGTCTGCAGAGTAAAAGAGGCATAATGATCAGCAGACACGATAGTGGCAAGCCCAAAATTACAAAAAACAACACAGCAAAAACCTGCGAGAAGCCGACTCGAACCAACCAACTTTTAGATCATTTTAATACTGTGTTCCGACTGCATCTGGTCCCCATGAACTCATACACATATATGAGACTGTAGCTCAACGGATTAGATAATGAGAAAAATTGGCCTCTCTTAAATGAGTTTTTAGTATCGATTCTCAAAAAATCATTGAGGATTAATAACTGAAGGGGTTCAACTACCTACTGATTTGAAGGTCTTGTGCCAAATTAATCCCAGGTTTACCTGTCCTTCGTGAACACACACGTAAGAAAGTTAAACTTATATGAGGGCCGTTCAGAAAATAACCTCCGGTTGATTTAAAAAAATACACCAAGTTAAATAAAAATATTTTAATATATACATCTTACAACTACATCTTTGCACTATTTTTCTACATAGTCTCCATAGCGATTGAGGCACTTATCGTATCTCTTCACAAGCTTTGAAATTCCTTCTGCATAAAAATCACCCGCTTGTGCCTGGAGCCAGCCTGTGACCGCATCTTTGAGCTCTTCGTCGTCATCAAACCGTACAAGAGAGTCTTAGAAATCTGTGGAAAACCAGTAGACAACTCCGACATTGAGAAACGTCGATTTTCACGAACTTTTGCATCAACTGTCTGAACGAGTTCGTCAGTCACCAATGATGGTCTACCACTCCTCTCTTCATCATGAACGTTTTCTCGTCCACTTTTAAATAAACGTACCCATTCACGGACAACTCCTTCACTCATAACTCTTGGTCCGTACACGACACAAAGCTCACGATGAATAGCTGCTGCAGAATATCCTTTGGCTGTAAAAAACCTTATGACAGCACGCACTTCACATTTGGCGGGGTTTTCTATTGCAGCACACATTTCAAACTGCCACAAAAACTAAACTAGCGCAGGTACGACGTTCACTCGACAACGGCTTGATGCCGACTGACCTGTTGAGTGCGTGAACGCACAGATGGCGTCGCTACTCCCCCCACAACCCGCACTGTGACCAATCGGAGGTTACTTTCTGAACCGCCCTCGTACATTACTATGAATAATAAGGCATTAAGAAAAAAATCAAAATGGATGACAACAATTGAACATTGAAATGATTTAACTGAACACTAAATCAGGTCGAAAAGGTCTACAAAGAGTGGGTAAGATGGGAGTAGCCCTTATCTCAACAAATCGTTCTCTACTATGCCTGATCGAGGTTCGGTGTGCAATGATTGCTCCAATCCTACCAAGGAAACATGTTGAGGACTCTACATACAATTTTCTAAACCTCCTCGATCATAATTGATCCGTTAACTACGAGGTAAAAAATTGAATCTCGCACTGCCTAAGCACGTTTAGTATGAAATGAACTCAAAACACCTAACTATGATCCTCCCAGGATAACCCGTTCTGCAAGCTGTTCTCACTAGAATTGACGATTCAAGGAGACGAGGCCTGCATCTGCTGCAGCTGCCTGCAACAGCAATCGTTTACTGACGGTGTGATGAGCTGAGTCTCAAGATAGCAGGCTGTGGCCCTCATCAAATCTCCCTACTTCTGCATCGCTACATAGAGAGCTCATCTGCTTATGTATATCCACCAAGAGACCTTCCTTTGTCTCAATCCATAGTGTCCTCTTCCATGTCCCTATCCGGAATCCTCAAGATTCTACGCCTCTTCACTTATCCGCACAAAATCTGCGCAAATGAGCTATCAACAATGGGAATGGCTCTGTCAATGATTTCCCAATACGATTTTTCTTATGTGCAGTCAACACCCTACCTAGCGGCTATAACTTTTTTCGCCCATTGACCTGCCTTCACGAGTATAAAATTTTGAGGTTTGGAGCTCCAAACTCCAATTCAGTTGCGGTTTTTTTTTTTTTACCAGTTGTCTTCCTCCCCACACTGCAAGCGTGAGAAATTTGCAGTCCACATGGAATGCCGTCTTGATGTAGCCAAACCTGTCCCACATGTAGGATAATGTTTTTATCTATTACCGCATCCGACACAAGGTGGTTTTTCTGAGTTTTCTCGGAAGGCAAGTCAATGAAATCAAATCCACAGGCGTCCTTCGAGAGACCTTTTTTTTTTTTTTTTGAGTCATCAGTATTTTGACTGGTTTGATGCTGCCCACCAAGAATTCCTCTCCTCTGCCAACCTCTTCATCTCAGAGTGGTACTTGCAGCCTGCGTCCACAATTATTTTCTGGGTGTATTCCAACGTCTGTCTTCCTCTACAGTTTTTGCCCCCTACAGCTCCCTATAGTATCATGGAAGTTATTCAATGGTATTAACAGATGTCCTATCATCCTGTCCCTTCTCCATGCCAGTGTTTTCCACATATTCCTTTCCTTTCCGATTCTGTGCAGAACCTCTTCATTTTTCTCGTTACCAGTCCACCTAATCTTCAACATTCGTCTGTAGCACCACATCTCAAATGCTTCGATTCTCTTTTGTTCCGGTTTTCGCACAGTCCAAGTTTCACTACCATTGAGTATTGTGTATTGTGTATTGAACTGGGAACCTAGAAACGACGGAGAGGCATCGTTCCGCCGTAGCCCTCAGTGGTCCACAACCCCACAGGAGACCACGCAGCCCCCCACCCCACCGTCGCCGCACACCGAATCCAGGGCTATTGTGCGGTTCGGCCCACAGTGCCTCCACCCCCCCCCCCCCCTCCCGCTCGCCCAGGAACGTCTCATACCAGCCGAGTTTAACCCCAAATGTTTGCGTGGAAGAGTAATTATGGTGTACACATACGTGGAGACAGTGTTTGCACACCAATCATCAACATAGTGTAACTGAGGTGGCATAGGGGGAACCAGCCTGCATTCGCCGAGGCAGATGGAAAACCGCCTAAAAACCATTCACAGGCTGGCCGGCGCACTGGACGTCGACACAAATACGCCGGGCAGATTCGTCTCGGGAACGGGCACGCCTTCCCACTCGGGAAGCAGCGCGTTAGACCGCGCGGCTAGCCAGTTGGGTTCACTACCACACAATGCTGCGCTCCAAACGTACTTTCTCAAAAATTTCTTCCTCAAATTAAGGCCAATGTTTGACACTAACAGACTTCTCTTGGCTAGGAATGTCCCTTTTGCAGTTGCTAGTCAGGATTTGATGTCCTCTTTGCTCTCTCCGCCATTGGTTATTTTGCTGCCTACGTAGTAGAATTCCGTAACAGCATCTACTTTGTGATCATCAGTCCTGATGTTAAGAGTCTCGCTGTTCTCATTTCTGCTGCTTCTCATTACTTTCGTCTTTCTTCGATTTACTCCCAGTCCATATTCTGTACTCATAAGACTTCATTTCATTCAGCAGATCATGTAATTCTTCTTCACTTTAACTCAAGATAGCAATGTCGTCAACGAATCGTGTAATTAATATCCTTTCACCTCGAATTTAAATCCCATTCCTGAACGTTTCCAGCATTGCCTCTAAAAAATGTTCAAATGTGAGTGAAATCTTACGGGACTTAACTGCCATGGTCATCAGTCCCTAAGCTTACACACTACTTAACCTAAATTATCCTAAGGACGAACACACACACACCCATGCCCGAGGGAGGACTCAAACCTCCGCATTGCCTCTTCGATGTACAGATTGCACAGTAGGGGCGAAACGCTACATCTTTGTCTTACATCCTTTTTAATCCGAGCTCTTCGTGTTTGGTCTTACTCTCTTATTACGCCCTCTTGACTCTTGTACATTTTGTACATTACCTGCCTCTCCCTATAGCTTACCCCTATTTTTCTCAGTATTTAGAGTATCATGCAGCATTTTACACTGTCGAACGCTTTTTCCATTTCGACTAATTCTATGAACGTGTCTTGATTTTTCTATAGTCTTGTTTCCATTATCGCTCAAAACGTCAGAACTGCCTCTCTGGTGCCTTTACCTTTCCTAAAGCCAAAATTATCATCATCTAACAAATCCTCAGTTTTTTTTTCCCATTCCTCTGTATGTTTTTCTTGTCAGAGACTTGGATGTGTGAGCTGTTACGCTGATTGTGCGATAAATCTCACACTTATCACCACTTGTAATCTTCTGAATTCTGTGAATGGTATTTTTCAAGAAAGTCAGATGGCATGTCGCAAGTCTCATACGTTCTACACACAAAAGAGAATAGTCGTTTTGTTGCCACTTCACCCAACGATTTTAGAAATTCTGGTGGAAAGTTGTCTATCCCCTCTGCCTTATTTGATCTCAAGTCCTCCAAAGTTTTTTTTAAAAATTCTGATTCTAATATTGGATCCCCTATCCCTTCTTAATCGACTTTTGTTTCTCCTTGTATTATATTATACAAATCGTCCCCTTCATAGAGGCCTTCAGTGTATTCTTTCCACATTCTCTCTCCTCCCCATTAAATAGTCGAATACCCATTGCATTCTTAATGTTACCACCCTTGATTTTTTTTTAATTTCACTGAAGGTTGTTTTGACTTTCCTGTATGCTGAGCCAGTCCTCCAGACAATCATTTCTCGTTCGATTTCCTCACATTTTCATGCAGACAATCGTCTTATCTTCCCTGCAGTTCCTAATTATTTCATTACTCAACGACTATTCTGTATTCCTGAATTTCCCGGAGCATTGTTGCACATCCTTCCTTCATCGACCAACTGAAGCATTTCTTCTGTAACCCATGGTTTCTTTGCAGTTACCGTAACTTCTTTGTACCTATGTTTTTCTTTCCGACTTCTGTGATGGCCCTGTTTAGAGGTGTCCATTTCTCTTCAACTGTAATGCCTACTGCGCTATTCGTTCTTTCTGTATGTATAGCCTTAGAAAACTTCAAGCGTATCTCGTCATTCCTTAGTACTTCTGTATCCCACATATTTTCATATTGAGTCTTCCTAACTAATCTCTTAAACTTCAACCTCTGACTATTACATTGTGTTCTGAGTCTTTACCTGCTCCTGAGTCTATATCTGCGTCTTATAATCCAGTATCTGATTTCGGAATCTCTGTCTGACTGAAATTTTTCCATGTCACCGGATCATGCGTTAAAGTGTATGTTTTCAACTATGATACTCACGCGGTTTCCTTTCTAACGAACAAATTCTTCATAAAGCATTTCTCAATTGTGGCTTAGACTCCCTGAACTAATCATGGACGAGTTTCCCTGCGTATTTTCAAAGTCACTATCCATTCTTTGATAAATATTCTACGCCCATTGACTGTTTTGGTTCTCTATCGCCTTCTACTTCCATCAGCCATCTTCAATAATCACCACGTGTATGTCACTCGTTGGTTCAATGCCATAATTTCCCGTCGCTGTCTTGATCTCTGTGCTTTCCAGCAGGTCACAGTTGGATCTCCCTATCATCACAATATCAACAGTCACCTTTGGTCACTATTATTCCAATTCAACAACCACATACTGCCTCGCCATCCATTACCCATTCTCATAAGCTCTTTCCAGCTTCCTCACTTACTCCTTTGCCGGCATAGTGCATACAGTTTCTGACCCAAGATCTTCACAGCTATTAAACTGATCATCCATCTGCTTTAAAGCTTTTCTCTCAGTGTACCATGTGTCTCCCCTATTATCTTCAGCCATGATGTTGACTGTATCCAATTGTTTTACCACCTGTAATATCAACAACCTCAGTTTTCACCAAAATCTGTGAAGACTCTACTTTAGGATCAGACTCGACACACGACCAATTTAACTAACTACTGTACAATCAACTGCAACAGCCTTATCACCACCAGCCTCTGCATTATCCATACAATCAACATCCAAAAAGCAACTTAGACCAAGCAAATTCACACAAAATAGTTAGTGCTGAAAGACTACCATTCCTGAAAAACGAGAGGGAAGAAGATCGAACAAATTTGTTATCTCTGAACCTATGGCACCCAATCCCACCTTCTCCAGTAAGATATTTCTTGATATTACCTTAGAAAAAAATAAAATTTCTATCCCAAAACCCATGTACTTCTAAATTAAACGTTCTTCACAAACCTCAAAATCAGTTACGAGGAAAATTCGTCGGGTTATTAGTCCCATTTTCCCCTACTCCACTGTGAACTATAGTCCTCCTACATAACTGATGCCTTCTTGCTCTTGAGTTCCGAGGTAACCTCCTCTTCATCGTTTTTATATTGTTTGCGGCCTTTCAGTCCTTTGATAAAGGCAATGGCAATGGATCCCGCATGGGAACTAAAACCCTCTGCTGACTTCCGTGTCTGACTTCCATATCTAAAGAACTCTCTTGTTCGCAAGTAGTATCTGTTGTGGTCTGGCAAGACAGCCAATCCACAATGGACGGGGGACCGAAAGGCACGCGTTTAAGCTCACGCAGACTGGCGTGAGGTCTGGAACAGGTAAAGTAATTATACTATCAATAAAAGTACGTAGCTGCTGGAATACTTAACCTTAATCCATAATTGGTGAACATCGCTCTGACGGTACATGCATCACAAGATAAATAGCAAATGATAATGGCGCCTTGCTAGGTCGTAGCAAATGACGTAGCTGAAGGCTATGCTAACTATCGTCTCGGCAAATGAGAGCGTAATTTGTCAGTGAACCATCGCTAGCAAAGTCGGCTGTACAACTGGGGCGAGTGCTAGGAAGTCTCTCTAGACCTGCCGTGTGGCGGCGCTCGGTCTGCAATCACTGACAGTGGCGACACGCGGGTCCGACGTATACTAACGGACCGCGGCCGATTTAAAGGCTACCACCTAGCAAGTGTGGTGTCTGGCGGTGACACCACAGTATCTACTTGGTTCTCTATCGCCTTCTACTTCCATCAGCCATCTTCAATAATCACCACGTGTATGTCACTCGTTGGTTCAATGCCATAATTTCCCGTCGCTGTCTTGATCTCTGTGCTTTCCAGCAGGTCACAGTTGGATCTCCCTATCATCATAAAATCAACAATCACCTTCTAAATCTCGTGACCCTTACAACTGACATCCAACGACCACTTGAGCCAAATAGCAATCGTTTAACGTATTATGGCTATCTAAAATCCAAACATCTTTTCATATAATTTCCAATCGTGCAATTTCTATAACAAATGCCATCTACAACAATCTGTCTTCTACGAATGTCTAGCTACTCCTCGCACTCCTCTCTCCAATAAACACTGACCGTCCTAAAACAAATCCTTGGTGCACCCTCACATCTTAACAACTCATTGTGGCTCACTCACATCGCTGGCAACTTTACCCGTTTTGTTATTGCTATTCTCCATATTATTAAAGTTGTTAGATGTCTCAGTATTGTCCGACGTATGACAGCGGTCGCTCATTCAATATTTCGCTTAAAAAGCATTACTGTCTAGATACTACTGTTTAATCTTATAACCTTTCAGCCACAGACAGGAGGATATACACCGACAACGTCCTCAGCAGCACAATTTTTGCAACGTCCGTAACACCCCTCTCTACAGTTCATATATCAAATCAGCTTCCTACATACCACTACCTTCCTTTAGATGCTATTTCATCAAGCCATTTAGCTTTTGAGTTGTTTCCCACAGCGTCAGGAGACCGTCTCATATGGTTTTACAACAGTACCAACATCAGCATCAGCAAGATATCAGCATAACTGTGCTCTTCAACGAATTCATCAAAAGTTTTTCAATGTATGACGTACAATCAAATTTCTTTAATAAATAACACACTGTTGCATAAAATTTCGTATGGTTGCATAGCAACCACCTTGCTGCTGCTAATGGAGCCTCAGGGATAATAAGAATCAAATACTAAATATTGGGTTGGTGTTTAATTTCTTAGCGTTTTTTCCATATGCTCAGTAAACACAACAGACACCCAACAGACTTTGGTCATCGTATATTGTCCTTTATTGTTTACACAGTCTGCCAACGCTGGGATAATTTTTCGATTTCGCGACTATGTTTCTGCTCCCTCCGCTCCTGTCAATCTATGGATCTCAAGCAGAAGAATATGTCGGAAATGTTCCGATTTTTTTTCCACTCGGCACTCTATTTTCTAATTCCCATAGCTCTGCTCATTATCTCCAAATGACAAAATGACAATTTGTAAGCCGAAATAGCAACAGTGAACTACAAATAAAAATGGCAATCGATTAATAATCCTATAATTACCGGAATATCGACATGCAAAACAAAACCAATACGAAATTATGCGCGAACCCACTATTTGTACCGCTTTGCAGGGGGAAATTATTTACCGCTAAAGCAGGTAAAACGCCTATTGATACCTGCTTCACTCTGAATATAAGCCTATAAAAGTGAATTAATACATCATTACCGGCTTCGCGGAATTGGAAAGCATCAGACGATGCCTACAAGTGAGTTGGTTAATGAATGTTCCCTTACAGCTAACTACTGTAGCGTGAAGATTCACCGGAATGAGCGACATTTCAACGTATCTCCGAATGTAACACGGTGCTCTTTTTCAGGGGAAATACGCCCACACCGCCGCGTGCCTCTGCAGCAGTTAACGGTTCGTCGCGTCCGTTTGTATCCCAATGTCCGGGAACACAGAGCGAGAATTTTTTCCACAGAGCAACAGCGTTCGCGAGATGCGGCGAAGTGCGAGCTTTGTTCCCAGAACAATAGCTGACGGCAGCGGGCGCGAAGAAATACTTTCGGAGGGGAAATGGCGACATTCAGAATTGATAACGATAAAGCGGTCGGCGTCGGCAGTTTGCGAGCCAGCTGCCGCAGATAAGGGCAGGCGGTCATGGTTGCGAACGTCAGCTGAACGCTAATCAGCGGTGTGTAGCGCAGCACAAACCGCGGAACGCGTGTCGCTTTCGCACCTGCGGGCGTCCACTGTAACTCCCAACATCAGCAGAGTGCGCCAGTTTGTGTCACACGCCCGGCCGCATATCAGCAGGGCGGTAAAGTTCCGGTGTCCCTGGCGTAGACGTTGTCAGATCATCTGCTTAGTACACCTAGCACTCACTGTTTTGTGTGGAGTAACATTTCCGGGTGGTAACTTCTTTTGTTTCAAATACTTTTGTCATGCCTGTGTTATATCACCCATTCTTAACTTTGCTCGTACACTCTACCGCACTCTATTTTATATAAAAAACGGCAAAACACATCAGCCACGATAAAAACTCGCAGCTGTACTGTTTCTCCTGGGTGGACTTGGGTTTAAAAAAATGTAAACTAAATATTACGATAAATTTTATAAATAATTGACAAGTACGTCAAAGAAGAAGAGATAGAACTACAATGGACTCTTGCGCTTATATGCATGAACTATCTTTCCTTTGTCTTTCACTTATCTTATCTGCCTCGATTCGGACCTAAGAGGACATTCTTGTCTAAAGCTCATATTGCTGTACCAGCTGATAACGTAAGTTGTACTGAAAACCCGAAAAATACAATGGTTATTTTGTCAAAAGAATTTGTGTATGTGGTCAATCAATTGGTAGTTAGGCGCCATCTTAGAAAAATCTTTAACATTTTTCTTTTACCTCATCTACGAGACGTGCCGTCGGTTAGGACAATTAACTATATTTCAGATCCCACGAGACCGGAGGCAGCTACTAATAATTTAACAATTTTACTTACAAATTTTCTTTATATAACATCCCAGGCAGAAAAGGTCCGGATACAGGATTCCAGTTCCATAATAGAATTTCATTTGTGGATGCTACTCTTGTTATCCTATAATGGGGAAGCGAGACGAAACCACGATGTTAAGTTACGTATTGCAGTAGTGTACATCGAACAGACGTGAGCCCTGTGGGATTAGCCGAGCGGCTGCCGGCACGGTAGCTCAGCGTGTTCGGTCAGAGGGTTAGCCGCCCTCTGTAATAAAAAAAAACGGAGTTAATCGATCAACAACGATCTTAAACGGATGTCTTACGACGTCCGCCCAGAGCAGGTGCAACGAACAAAAGCGAAGATAATGAGATTAAAAAAAAAAGAAAGCGGTCTTAGGCGCTGAAACTATGGACTGTGCGGCTGGTCCAGGCGGAGGTTCGAGTCCTCCCTCGGGCATGGGTGTGTGTTTTTGTCCTTAGGATAATTTAGGTTAAGTAGTGTGTAAGCTTAGGGACTGATGACTTTCGCTGTTAAGTCCCATAAGATTTCACACACATTTGAACATTTGCTTTGAACAGACATGGCGAATATTCTCTGGTGCAATAAGCACACGACTTCTCACGAGCCTGGAATAGTATCTGTAGTGTTGGATAAATAAGAAAATGACAATTAATTATCGACGATTACGTAACTACCCTGAGAACTGAGCTAGTTTACTGAGTGCTTATACACGTCGGACTAAATTAAACAACATATTACACTGTTAAAAATATTCCTACATTAGTTATTTCTCTTTTATGCTAGCCATTGCATTAATATGTGTTTCTTTTTTTATATAAGTCACGGCTTATATTCATTCTATTACATTACACTGATATCAAAGAAAAAGAGTAACAATTAATTTTTATATTATTACATTACACAGCAACGTCATTCGGAGGCTTTGTGGCACACGCGGGAGGGGGGTAAGGAAGGGGGGAGGGCGAAGTCAATGGAGACTTTGCGTACGTCAGGTCTTGCACTGTTTTTCTTTCGGCGACAATGCTTCAGTGTGGTGTAACAGTTGTACCATCCACATCGATGCGCACCTTATCAACACGATGCACATGATTAATGGTCTACTAGCCTCCTCTGCTAAGCAATGTGTACCCACCACGGCCGGCCGCGGTGGTCTAGCGGTTCTAGGCGCGCAGTCCGGAACCGCGCGACTGCTACGGTCGCAGGTTCGAATCCTGCCTCGGGCATGGATGTGTGTGATGTCATTAGGTTTAAGTAGTTCTAAGTTCTAGGGGACTGATGACCACAGATGTTAAGTCCCATAGTGCTCAGAGCCATTTGAACCATTTGAACCCACCACGAATTCGCAGTACTGAGACCATGTATAGAGATCATCACAATATATAAGAGAACAATGAACTACCCATTCACAACAACATAGCTGTCTTACGAATAAATTCGTTCGAGACAACCGCCAGTACTGTACGCTGAACAACTAGCTACAAGTAATGCAAAAGCAAGAGATCTGTGGAGAAAAACCTGCCAAACCTCGGAAGTTAGCAAGGACGGGAATGGTTTCCGAAATATAACTGTAATAGTGTAGGTGACTTACTTGACAGGAAACTGTGGGTCAAAATTGTTCAAATGGCTCTGAGCACTATGGGACTTAATAACTGAGGTCATCAGCCCCCTAGAACGTAGAACTACTTAAACCTAACTACCTAAGGACATCACACACATCCATGCACAAGGCAGGATTCGAGCCTGCAACCTTAGCGGTCGCGCGGTTCCAGACTGAAGCGCCTAGAACCGCTCGACCACATCGGCCGGCAACTGTGGGTCAAATTACATAGGGTCCTCACTGGATGTGGTTAGTTCTCTGACTCAATCTATAAATAGGGTACCATTGAGTTTCCGAGTTGTGTCTGTGGTGACCTGAAACAATTTGTTAGACATTTAAGACAGCACATGGAATGCTTGTATCAATTCCAGTGTCACAGCAGTGGAATGGAATAGAAATATAGGTATTAATATTTAGTCGATTTATTCTTGTCTTACTCAATGACATTCAATACATATTATAAATGTACTACATGTGTCTCCATTCGACTGATGATTATGAACTGCGATCGTGCAATGTTCTAGACAATAGTTGTATTGCACAACTCACGGCCCACTGACCTTAAGAAGCTATGCCCTCCAGCGGTAAGACTGAAGAAAAAGGTATTCACCTTAGAACCTCTTTTCAAGATGCTGTCCATTCCCTTCAACTCCTCTTGCAAGCCTGTTGCTGTCGCTGACATTATTACAAATTCACAGGCAAATTGAAAAGTTTTTATTCTTGCTCCCATGGTACTACTCTACAGATCGATATCGGAAACAGCGTCTTGCTGCATCAGTAAACTTCACATCATAAGCGCACTGCTTCCCGCGGAGTGCAGCCTTCATTGGGCCACACAGATGGAAGTCGGAAGGTGCGAGATCGGGGGTGTACGATGGATGAGGAAGACCAGTCCAGTGAAGTGTTGTGAGCTCTTCTCAGGTTTGTAGACTTGTGACGCCTTGCGTTGTCATGGAGAAGGGAGGCTCGTTTGCATTTTTGTGGCGACGAGTATGCTGAAGTCGTTTCTCCATTTTCCAGAGGGTACACAATACATATCAGAGTTGATCTTTCCACCACGAGTGAGGACATCAAACAGAATAACCGCTTCAGAGTTCCAAAGAGCGTCGCTATGTCTTTACCGGCTGAGAGCGTGGATTTTTGTTCGCAGGAGAGGTGGCGTGTGGCCTTTCAACGGGCTGCCGCTTTGCTTCCGGTTCAAAATGATGAAAGCATGTTTCGTCGCCTGTGATGATGTTCCACAAAAAATGGTCACGATTAGCCTCGTAAAGCGGAAGCAGTTCCGCACATACGGTCCTTCGTTGCTCTTTATGCTGATCTGTTAGGCGGCGAGGAATCCAGATGGCACACGTATTCGAATACTCCAACAGGTGGACGAGCGTGTCACATCTACCTACAGAGACGTCCAGTTGAACAGCGATATGTTTGATTGTAATCTGTCTATCACCTAGAATTATAGTGTCTGCACGTTCCAGCACTGAAGGAGTAGCAGATACACTACTGGCCATTAAAATTGCTACACCAAGAAGAAATGCAGATGATAAACGGGTATTCATTGGACAGATATATTATACTAGAAACGACGTGTGATTACATTTTCACGCAATTTGGGTGCATAGATCCTGAGACATCAGTACTCAGAACAACCACCTCTTGCCGTAATAACGGCCTTGATACTCCTGGGCATTGAGTCAAACAGAGCTTGGATTGTGTATACTGGTACAGCTGCCCATGCAGCCTCAACACGATACCACAGTTCATCAAGAGTAGTGACTGGCGTATTGTGACGAGCCAATTGCTGGGCCACCATTGACCAGACGTTTTCAATTCGTCAGAGATCTGGAGAATGTGCTGGCCATGGCAGCAGTGGAACATTTTCTGTATCCAGAAAGGCCCGTACAGGACCTGCAACATGCGGTCGTGCGTTATCCTACAATCCGACCTTTATCAAAGTCGGAAACGCTATGGTACGCATTTCTCCTCCTTACACGAGGCATCACAACAACGTTTCACCAGGGAACGACGGTTAACTGCTGTTTGTGTATGAGAAATCGGTTGGAAACTTTCCTAGTGTCAGCAAGTTGTAGGTGTCGCCACCGGCGCCAACCTTGTGTGAATGCTCTGAAAAGCTAATCGTTTACATATCACAGCATTTTCTTGCTGTCGGTTAAATTTCGCGTCTTTAGCACGTCATCTTCGTGGTGTAGCAATTTTAATGGCTAGTAGTGTATGTGCGGCCGTCCGGGAGGTGGGAGAGTTTTGCTCGATCTTGTTGCGATCATGACAGACGCCTCGCCTAATGACTCACCGTGCTTTTGTTCATTGCTAGGTCTCAGCAGTCATCCTGGAAGAGCCTATGAATATCTACGATGCTTTTAGCCAAAAGATACACAATGACAGCTCTCTCCTTCGAACACACCTCTGTTACCGACGATTTGGAGGTTACGTTTAGCGGCGCACCTATCGGAACTTAATCAAACTATAGGGGCTGAAGCGGAAATATTCTAACAAGGGAACCTCCCCATCGCACCCCCCTCAGATTTAGTTATAAGTTGGCACAGTGGATAGGCCTTGAAAAACTAAACACAGATCAATCGAGAAAACAGGAAGAAGTTGTGTGGAACTACGAAAAAAATTAGTAAAATATACAAACTGAGTAGTCCATGCGAAGATAAGCAACATCAAAGAATATAGGACTCAAGGAGCGCCGTGGTCCCGTGGTTAGCGTGAGTAGCTGCGAAATGAGAGGTCGTAGGTTCAAGTCTTCCCTCAACTGAAAATTTTAGTATCTTTATTTTCGCAAAGTTATGATCTGTCCGTTCGTTCATTGATGTCTCTGTTCACTGTAATAAGTTTAGTGTCTGTGTTTTGCGACCGTACCGCAAAACCGTGCGATTAGTAGACGAAAGGACGTGCCTCTCCAATGGGAACCGAAAACATTTGATCGCAAGGTTATAGGTCAACCGATTCCTCCACAGGAAAACACGTCTGATATATTCTATACGACACTGGTGACGGCATGTGTGTCACATGACAGGAATTTGTTGTCTACCCACCTAACTTGTACACTTGGCGAATGGCTAAAAAGATTCTTCTACCTTGCCCGATTTAGATTTTCTTGTGGATTTGATAATCACTCCCAAAAATTGATGAAAATATAAGCGTTTGTTACATAAACTGAAAATAATAAGTTACACTTTTCACCCAAGGGTAGGTTTGAACCAAGGACCTCTCGGTCCGCAGCTGCTTACGCTAACCACGGGACCACGGCGCTCCTGGGCTCACGTGAGCCTTGTTGTTGTATATCATACGTATGGACTACTCAGTTGGTATATTTTGCTTATTTTTTCATAGTTCCACACAACTTCTTCCTGTTTTCTCGATTGATCTGTGTTCAGTTTTTCAAGGCCTATCCACTGTGCCAACTTATAACTAAATCTGAGGGGGGTGCGATGGGGAGGTTCCCTTGTAAGATGTCCCACAAGAAACTCCACATTTTCTCCACCGAAAATGGTCGAGAGAAAATGTGTTGCGTGATTTAATTAAGGCCCCTCGGAAATCTAGCAGTTTCGAGGGAATATGATTAGAAAATGGTTCGTTAAAAACAGTCGAAGAATTCTGCTATTTGAGCAATAAAAGTCTGACGATGGAAAAAGTGAAGAGGATATAAAGTGCAGATTGGCTGTCGCAATGAAAGCATTTGGGAAAAATGAGAAGTTAGTTCACGTTTGTGCAAATTTATGTCTGCTAAAGATTTTCCTCTGTTTGCATGGAGTGTGGTCTTGTATGGAACTGAAACGCGGACGATAAGCATGTTCGGCAAGAAAAGACAGACGTTTTTGATATACGTACATAGCATCAACCTGATATTTACTACTTGTCTGTGCTGTTACCTTGAAAGATTTCGCATGTGTCAAGACATTTGTTTACTTTAAGGGAGTTTGAAAGTGAGGAAGCATTCAGTGACCGAGGTAGAGCTCGCTCCTAGCTCTCTGTCATGAACCAAAAATGAGTTTAATATTCTAGTCCTGTGATGCAGGACGTGGCAGATAAGAACCGATTTTTCTACCTGATGAGAGAAAGCTTAGTGGAAATACAGCTTAAGCCGTAGTGTTGTACAGAATTTTCACAACAAGTAACAACACTTTAGCGATGTGGAAACGCGTTTATGGTCCGATTTCTTCTGTGTTCGAAAAGAACTCGTATGAAAAGGAGCAAAATACATTTTGCGTGAGAAATTCAAAACGAACAACACCCCTATTTCGGATTTTTAAACTAAGGAGTGTGTCATCAGGGATGGAGCTGCAATTAGTCCAACGTGCACCGCACTGTGCCACGGCCTGCGTCGGGAGTGCTCACAAGGGGGTTGGGCGGCAACATGAAGTCAAGGCTTATGACATTCGTGTCTCACGATTGTCCCGGCAAGCCAGCTCTGCAGGTATACAAAACATCCGGTAGATGGTACTGGACTAGAATGAAGGTGATTGATCAGCTTTCGGTTTCGTCTTGAGACACCGTGTTCAGATAAGATAGTGAGCACTACATTCATAAACAAAAATATCGTAAGATATATTTCCACTGTTTCTGTTCGCTAGGATGTAACTTGTGACTTGTAAATAAGGATAAGTGTGTTTCATTTCCAAATGATGTTGCTACAGGAGTCCTGCATGTAGGGGAGTCGTGTTACAGGCCCCCCTGATCCCCTTTTTCTAAGTCCCTCTAGCTCCCCTCTCCCGCTGCCACCTCCTCTCCCCTCCTTTGTTCCTCTCAGGCCTCCCCTCCCTCGGCAGGTCCCTCCCTGCAAATAATAATTGACTTACCCTCGTACTTAAACATTAGAAAATCCAAAGTGGAATAATGACAATATTATGAAAAGGATAGATTGCTGCTCTGAGTTGTACAAGCCGTCTGCAGCCTTTGAATCTGTCCATAATATACCCTGTTGAAGCCAAACAAGGATCACTTGATAGGATACAACCTAAGGCATATAGGAACAGTCAAATAGGTAGTGGAAGGAAATGTGTGTGTATGTGTGTGTGTGGTGAAGGAAGAGTGAGGGGGGGGGGGGTGGGGTGAAGGTAGTCGTGAAGAGACCAAGCCTTGACTACAGTGAACAGTTTCTAGCACTTCTTCCTTGAGTTCTGCCACTCTGCACCCACTTGTATAGAAAAGTTACTGTTTGTGGCCAAAATGATGTTGAAACGAAAGTAAGACCAAGAACGCTTTCGAGAGCAGGGTTACACCTGGAAGGTGAAGTTGGACATGACATGATGCCATTTCCCGGTAATTTAACACTCTGCAGTGGACCCTCCAGTGATGCTGCAAAAGATGTCGGTAGGCCTGCCATAAGAAGTAGAATCACACTTCAATGACGACAGTTTCCTGTGGGAGCCAAAGTTTTAAACAGAGTTCAAAACGAGCACTAGTGATAACTTACTTTTCGGACGACTCTGAAGAAGGCTACGAGGGTTTCTGCAATACGCTCAGTTAACTGCCTGGTCACATGGACCAGCGGTTTAGGCAACACGTTGTAGCAGCACACCTCAGTGCTGAAGCATCAGAAGTTCATCATTTGTTGTGTGTGATTTTCTCTTGAGAACCAAGTAATGACTGGTGATACAACTTGAACAGTTTAGGCACGTTCTGACACTCATTTAAGTGCTATCACACCTACTAATTAAATGACTTTCTTTCATTGTGTCTGAGAGTTTTATTCAGTACTAGCTGATTACAAAGTGTTGACCGGGAATGTATTTATTCCAATCTTCTATTAATTCATCTCTTCCTTTCCCCCTCAGTCTATCTATCTACTTCTTCCCCTCCCCTCCCCCACCTCTGTCCATCTCCTCCTGCCTCTCTATCGATTTCCTCCTTCCCACTCTGTCCATCTCCTCATTCCACGCCTCTAGTTCCACTCACCTCTCTGTCCATCCACTCCTCCGCTGCACCCATCCATGTACTCCTCCCCTCTCTCGCTGTTCATCTCCTCTACCCTCCTCTCTCGGTCCATCTCCTCCTTTTTCTTTTTTCTGTACATCTCCTCCTCTTCCCTCTCTCTGTTCATCTCTTCCTCTTCCCAATGTCCATTTCCACCCCCGACCCCTCTGTCTGCCCATGCCCTCTGCTTTCCTTTCTCTGACGATCTTCTGCTCTTCCTCTCTATGCTCTTCTCCCTCCCCTTTACTCCGCCCACCTATTCCCACCGGTGTCTGTTTTCGTCTCCTCCTTCTCACTGTCAGTATGGTCATCTTCTCCTCCTTCCTTCTCTCTCCACATTATTGCCTGCATCCCATTAGGAGGCTGGTAGTTCTTCCCCCTACAGTATTTCTTTCCAGATCCTAATTAATAAGTGCACCAAATTTGGTTGAAATTATTCCAAGAGTTTAGAATGAGCTTTTTACCCGTGGCCCTGACACTGTGCAGACATGTCGAATATAAACTGAAGAGCCAAACAAACTGGTACACCTGCCTTATTTCGTGTAGGGCCCCGTGAGCACGCAGAAGTGCCGAAACACGTCGTGGCATGGACTCGACTAAAGTCTGAAGTAGTGCTGGAGGGACCTCACACTGTGAATCCTGTAGGACAGGACTGTTCATAAATCCGTAACAGCATGAGGGGGTAGAGATCACTTCTGAAGAGCGCGTTGCAAGGCATCACAGATATGCTCAATAATGTTCATGACTGGAGAGTTTGGTGGGCAGCCGAAATGTTTAAACTCAGAAGAGTGTTTCTAGTGCCACTCTGTAGCAATTTTGGACGTGTGGGGTGTCGCATTGTCCTGCTGAAATTGCCTGAGTCCGTCGGAATGGACAACGGAGATGAATTGATGTAGGTGATCAGACACGATGCTTACGTACGTGTCACCTGTCAGAGTCGTATCTAGACGTATCAGGGGTCCCATATCATTCCATCTGCACAAGCCAGATACCATCACAGAGCCTCCATCAGCTTAAACAGTCCTATGCTGACGTGCAGGGTCCATGGTTTCATAAGGTTATGTCCATACCCGTACACGTTCAGTCGCTCGGTACAATTTGAAACAAGACTCGTCCCACTAGCCAACATGTGCCCAGTCATCAACAGTCCGATGTCAGTGTTGACGGACCCAGGCGAGGCCTAAAGCTTTGTGTCGTGCAGTCATCAATGGTACACGAGTGGGTCTTCGTCTCCGAAAACACGTATCTATAATGTTTCGATGAATGGTACGCACGCTGACACTTGTTGGTGGTCCAGCATTGAAATCTGCAGCAATTTGGGGAAGAATTGCACTTACGTCACGTTGAACGATTCTCTTCAGTCGTCGTTGGGCCCGTTCTTGCAGGATCTTTTTACGGCCGCAGCGATGTCAGAGATTTGATGTTTTACCAGATTCCTGATATTCGCGGTACACTCGTGAAATGGTCGGACGGGTAAATCCCTACTTCATCGCTACCTTAAAGAAGCTGTGTAACATCGCTCTTGCGCCGACCATAATACCACGTTCAAACTGATATAATTTTGCAGGTACAATTGGTGGTATACGTGGCTGTTGTCAGATAAATAATGCAGAAAGTAGTAAAAAATTGAAACATCATGTACGATACGGCAGTTCGTCACGAATCTCTGTGTTTATGGCGTCACATCTTCTTAACTGTTCGTCGCAGAGTGATGTAATTTTTTTGATACATTCGGTGGTATATGAGAATGCTATATGCAAAATCTGTCACGAAAACAGCTAGTAATAAAAAAGTAGTAAATTAAAACATCATGCATTATGTGCAGTTCCTACTTGCTGAACAGCGAAAATGTATTGATCGATAAACATTTTCCCATTCGTAATGTTGTGGTGGCGCGCCCGCACTATCCACCACCTCAGCATTTGTATCCCGCACCAGCGGTCGCCTTGCGAAGCGAGCCCGCTGTCGTCGCCCGCAGCCAGCGCGCCAGCCGGTAAATACCCAACACTCGAGCGGCTGTGAGCCTCGTCCACTTGCGTTTTATCCGCCGTACGCTACTGCCCTCGAGTCAGACCGGTTCAGCTGCCAGTGACAGGATTCTGTACATGGAAAATTTATAGTTTTGTTAGTGCTTCTCTAATCTGGTCATTATTTGGTGTGCAATTATCACCCGACGTAACTCTTTTGTATGTTGTGATTGTCAATAAAGAGTGAAGGTACTGCAATTTTGTGAGGGTTATCAGCGAGAAAAAGTTTCGTAAAAGCTTGAAATTGAAAGTAAAGTTTGTTGCAAGCAACGAGGTGTTCTCATTCTCAAATACTTACTGAATTTATGGATATTTGCTCGTCGTAGGCTACACTTCTTTTTCACCCCACCCACACTCCTCTGATAGGTGGGTGGTTCTAACCCACACGGCGATGTTTTCCAGACAGTCAGTGGTACATCTGCCAATGTTTTTTGCAATTGGCCGAGTGATTTAGGAGCAGATGTTGAACATATATTTATCCATTTTTGTACTATGTATAGACATCTGTTTCTTAGCACGTCTTCGACTTTTTTACTTAGCTTGTTAATTTTCCCAGCTATCGAAATTTCTGTTACGAGCTAGAATATAATCTTACGCGTTTATTACGCCTGTAAGAACGACAGGAAGCTGGTGCTTGGGTAACAGTGATGACAGGAACCTGCGAAGCGAGTGCCGATTTTTGCAATTGCTAACAGCAGCATGGGAAGCTATTACTATCGCTTTTTCATACGTCGCTACAAATTTTTCAAATACACGACGTGTATTCGAAAAGTAACGACCGTTTGAATATCATTAGAGATGGAGCCCCCAAAGTCGGAATGTTTCAAAGATGGGGAAAGAGACCAGCCGTGAGCTTTCAAAAGTACAATTCGGGCATTTACCTGGAGTGGTTTAGGGAAATCGAGGGAAATCTAAATCTGAATGGCCAGACGACGGTTTGAACCGTTGTCCTCCTGAATGCGAGTCCAGTGTGCTAACTACTGCGCTTCTTCACAAGGAAAGGTAGGTGGATTGTATGATCATGAATACAAAAGCAATTAAAAAATAATTACTGGAAAAGCAATTCTGACGGTGCGCTTCGTAATGGAAGCATGGCTTAACGAAAATCAAAATGTAGTGGTTGAATTTGTCGACGTAGAACAAGCATTCGGGAACGTAAAATGATGCAAGATGTTAGAAATTCTGGAGTAACCTATACAGGGTGTTACAAAAAGGTACGTCCAAACTTTCAGGAAACATTCCTCACACACAAAGAAAGAAAATATGTTATGTGGACATGTGTCCAGAAACGCTTACTTTCCATGCTGGAGCTCATTTTATTACTTCTCTTGAAATCACATTAATCATGGAATGGAAACGCACAGCAACAGAACGTACCAGCGTGACTTCAAACACTTTGTTACAGGAAATGTTCAAAATGTCCTCCGTTACCGAGGATACATGCATCCACCTTCCGTCGCATGGAATCCCTGATGCGCTGATGCAGCCCTGGAGAATGGCGTATTGTATCACAGCCGTCCACAATACGAGCACAAAGAGTCTCTACATTTGGTACCGGGGTTGCGTAGACAAGAGCTTTCAAATGCCCCCATAAATGAAAGTCAAGAGGGTTGAGGTCAGGAGAGCATGGAGGCCATGGAATTGGTCCGCCTCTACCAATCCATCGGTCACCGAATCTGTTGTTGAGAAGCGTACGAACACTTCGACTGAAATGTGCAGGAGCTCCATCGTGCATGAACCACATGTTGTGTCGTACTTGTAAAGGCACATGTTCTATCAGCACAGGTAGAGTATCCCGTATGAAATCATGATAACGTGCTCCATTGAGCGTAGGTGGAACGAAGCTACATGGAAATTAAGCGTTTCCGGACACATGTCTGTGGTGTCACTGCCAGACACCACACTTGCTAGGGGTAGCTTAAATCGGCCGCGGTCCATTAGTACATGTCGGACCCGCGTGTCGCTACTGTGTGATCGCAGACCGAGCGCCACCACACGGCAGGTCTCGAGAGACGTACGAGAACTCGCCCCAGTTGTACGACGACGTTGCTAGCGACTATAAGGACGAAGAATCAGCTCTCATTTGCCGAGAGACAGTTAGAATAGCCTTCAGCTAAGTTAATGGCTACGACTTAGCAAGGCGCCAATTGTAACAGTGCATGTATATTACGAGTCTCATTTGTATAGTCAAGAGAGATGTACCACAAGGAGTGATTAAAAGTTAAGTATATTCCACAGACGTATTTTCTTTATCTCAGTCATTAAGTCTCCTGTTTCAGACCTCACTCCATCCTTCGTGAGTTAGCGCGTGCATCTTGGCCGCCTCTTTCAATTAGTGTGCGTAGTGTTGGCAAGTCTGCCGACACTACAATGTCCACATAACATCTTTTCTTTATTTGTGTGTGAGGAATGTTTCCTGAAGGTTTGGCCGTACCTTTTTGTAACACCCTGTATAGAACTACAGCAACGTACAATACATACAAGGAACAAGATCACAAATTAAGTGGTCCGATTTAAAATGGAGTAAGACAGAGTGCAGCCTTTCGCAACTACTATTCAATCTATACATCGAGCAAGCAATGACGAAAATGAAAGAAAATTTCAAGGTGAAAGGATACAAATGAAAAGATTCGCTGAAGAAATTGTTATCCTCAGTACAAATGGAGGAGAATTGTAGAACCTGTTGTGTCGAATGAACAGTTTAAGGAGTACAAGGTGCGCAATGAGAGTGAACCGAGGAAAGAAGTCACTAATGAAGAGAAGTATAAAATGAGATTAGCGATATACGTGACATGAAAGTTAGGGACCAATAAGTGAATGAAGCTAATTCCGGTACTTCGGAAACAAAATAACAGACGATGGAAGTAGGAAGGATAAGAAAAACAGACTATCGCAGCCAAAGAGGTTATCTCTGGCCAAAAAAGTCTACTAGTGTCAAACTTAAGCCTTAATTTGATAAACATGGCTGGCCGCGGTGGCCGAGCGGTTCTAGGCGCTGCAGTCCGGAACCGCGCGACTGCTATGGTCGCAGGTTCGAATCTTGCCTCGGACATGGATGTGTGTGATGCCCTTCGGTTAGTTAGGTTTAAGTAGTTCTAAGTTCTAGTGGACTGATGACCTCAGGTGTTAAGTCCCATAGTGCTCAGAGCCATTTGAAACATTTTTTTGAGAAACAAATTTCTGAGAAGGAACGTGTCGAACAGACAATTGTAGGGTAGTGAATCATATCATATATTTTGTGAAAACCGTAAAAAGAAAAGAAACAAAGCGTGGTGCTGTAGGGGGTGTTGAAAACAATGTGGATAGATAAGAAATGAGGAGGTTTTCCTCAGAATCGGTGAAGAAATAAATATATTGCAAGCACTGACAAGAACGACCAGAATTAAAGGATATGTGTTAAATACTATCCGTTGTACTTGAGTTTATAAACTGCCAGGAATGGGGGGGGGGGGGGTGCAGAACGCATGAAGGCAGGCAACGAATAATTGATGACATATTACAAGTGCTACTCTGAGATTACGGCATTGGCATAAGAGAGGAATTCGTGGCGTGGTGTAAGTAAGTGTGTATTAGTGCAGTCTGTAGCGCAGCAGTTGCTCATTGCTCATTTGTTTTGTTTTGAAAGCAACCGTCCGTTCGTTTACTAAGCCAGTCAGTCAGGCTCTCGGATGTGACACGAGTACGTCTACAGAGCTACAAGTTAATTGTTTGTTCTTATCTGTCTTTTCATCGTAGTATATTTATTAAATTTCTATGTTTAAGAAGGTTGATCTCGCGTTTCTGTTGAGTCCGAAGCGCAATAGTTGCTCATTGAACAGCCAGCTACGTCTGTTGGTGACACATCAGGAGGTAGCAAGTAGCATATGTAGGATTATCTTGCTGTTGGCGAACGCAGGAGGAGCTGGCCGCAGTTCGTGGACAACCAAATGTACTGTTGGCTACGGTCAGTCACCTCCAGGCTGCTGCCTCGGGGCGTAGCGATGGGGAGAATCTGGCGCGGCACATGGGACACCGCAGGTGTCACTTGTTCTGCGCACGGCTCTGCGGCCGAGGTACCTCCTAGTGCACCCGCCGCGGTATATATATAGACATGGGGCCCCTCCACGCCCGCACCAACGTGGTGACCAAACCAAAAGTTCTACTATCACATGCGCAAACATGTTAGCTATCTAGTAAGTGGATCACAGGATGCTGGGCTGTGTTGTTATCCATGCGTCTGGGTAAGACTACGCATTAACAAGGTCCATCAGGTGATAGATAGTGGACAAAACGCGAGTGAGGGTAGCGATTTGAAGAGCAGAGGGAAAAAAGTGCCAAGGCTCGTGCCGTGGGAAAAAAACCTCTGCGATAGTGGGATGGGTAGTAAGAGCAGTAGTGGCTTACTAGCTGCGATAGTTCCTGCAAGGTTGGATTTGTTAGTATGGGTATCATGCATTATTACCGTGGTAAGCGATGGCGATGTATCCCAGTTGCTGCAGCCGCTACATTCCTGGAACAATCAAGATCGTTATGCAGCAGTGGGATATCGGCCATAGATCATCACACTGTGTGGGGGATGTGTAGAGCTTGTCTGCATGCGGTGTAGGGTACTGCTTCCCTGCGTGGTGCCAGTTATTCGGCAATGTATTCCAGCTGGATATCCAGTAATGGCGTCTGATTAACAGGGGCTCACCTGTACCGTTGTGTTTGTGTGTGCTTGGCCGTAGATGTCGGGTGGATCCACCCCAACAGCACGGTGATTGGCGGGTTGTAATGCGTTCGCGTTGCTCGAGGCGGAGGGCCATTGTGGAGACTGACGGCCTGGCCTCACCCATTCACCCACTGAGTGGACAGTTGGCCGCTCCTTCAGCAGGGTCTGAGCAGGCACACAGTGGTGGAGGTTCACTGGTTATTGGGAGCTCCAGTGTCAGGAGCCCCTTAGGCTGATAGCGTTCAGGACTGGAAAAAAAGCCAACGTGCACGGCATGTCTGCCTTATGTGGAGGCGGACTTGCCTGTGGCTATCGAGCGTGCAGGTTGCAGTCAGTTGCAGGTTGTGGCTTACGTCGGCACCAACGACACCTGTTGCATATGTTCTGATTCGATCCTCAGTTCGTACAGGCGATGGGTGCACTGGACAAAGGAAACAGCTACTCTGGTAGCAGAGTGCTTGTGGAGTGCACATGAGGGTTTTTATTAGCGTAGACGGTAGTTTGAGGTCCTATACAAAACACTCGCCAGTCGATTCACAGCAAGGGAAGTCAAACGGCGTTGAGAATAAAGATATTTCAACTGTCACAATTTTATCAGTGAACTGTCGAAGTACTCGTAATGTTCCCGAATTTACTGTGCTGGGAACGTTCTCGTGCTCAAATTATTCTTGTATCGGAGAGATGGCTGAAACCCGGAGTAGAAAGCTCTAAGATATTTTGCGAGTCGTGGAACGTATATTGCAAAGACGTATATTGAGGCCAAAGCTGAGTGTGAGGGAGAAGTTATATGGTTGCGTATAACAGGTGTAGGTGAAGCAAAGTTAATTGTTGGATGTATTTACTGGCCACTCGATTTCACTGTGACAGTTTCAGAGTGATTCAAACAAAGTCTACGGTCAATAGCGTTTAAATACCCAGATCATGCAATACTAGTTGGAGGCGACTTTAATCTGCAATGTCTGTGGATTCATTGCATACAGACAGTCACGCGAAATAATTTTGAACATTATTCTGCAAATTGTTTTGAGCCACTAGCTCAGCAGCACATATGCTGTGGAAATATCTTTGACCTTACGGCTACAAATAGGCAATATCTTATCGACCATGTCAGTATAAAACGAGGATTAACGATCATGATGTCATTAAAGCAACTTTGATTACGAAAGTTAATAAATCAGTCAAGAAGGGTAGGACAGTGTTTCTACTAGACAGAGTCGATAAGCAGTTATTAACATCTCACTTAGACAGTGAACTTGCATCACTTAGATCCACTAAGATGGATCTAGAGGAATTATGGGCAAAGTTTAAGCAGATTGTAAATCTTGCTCTGGAGAGTTATTGGCCTAGTAAGTGGATAAAGGATGGTTTAATAACGAAATTCGGTGGATGCTGGGGAAGCAGAGGCTGTTACAGTCTAGGTTCAAAAGGGGCGACAAATGACAACAAGCGAAGGTTAGTGCGTCTGTGAAAAGATCTATGCGCGAAGCGTACAGCTACCACCGTCACACCGTAGCAAACTGTCTAGCAGAGAGCCCGAGAAAATTCTGGTCGTATGTAAAAAAAGTGGTCCTAAGGCTGCCATTCAGTCTCTTGTCAAGTCTGGTGTGGCAGCTGAAGATAGCAAAACGAAAGCCGAAGTTTTAAGTTTCACGTTCAACAAATCTTTGACACAGTAGAACCGTACAAACATATTGTCATTTGGCCATCGAACAGACAGATTTATTTGAACACAAATAAATCACCAGGTCCGGATGGAATCTCAGTTCGATTTCATAAAAAGTACTCTACGGCACTGGATCCTTACCCAGCTCGCATTTACCGACAGAAAAAAGGGCAGGTGATTCCAGTACACAAGAAAGGTAAAAAAATGGATCCTCAAAATTACGTACCAATAGCCCTAACTTCTGTTTGCTGCAGAATTCTTGAACATATTCTCAGTTCACCGAGAGAGGTGGCGCAGTGATTAGCACGCTGGATTCCCATTCGGGAGGACGACGGTTCAATCCCGTGTCCGCCCATCCTGATTTAGGTTTTCCGTGATTTCCCTAAATCGCTTCAGGCAAACTCCGGTATGGTACCTTTGAAAGAGCAAGACAGACTTCCTTTCCCATCTTTCCCTAATCCACTGAGACCGATGACCTCGTTGTTTGGTCTCTTCCTCACACAATCCCACCCATATTCTCAGTTCGAATACAATTTCTTGAGACTAAGAAGCTTATGTCCATGAATCAGTGTGGTTTTAGAAAGCATCTCTCATGCGAAACTCAGCTTGCCCTTTTCTCACATGATATACTGAGAACTATGGATGAAGGGCAACAGCCAGATTCCATATTTCTAGATTTTCGGAAAGCATCTGATACGGTGCGCCACTGAAAGCTGTTAACGAATGTCCGAGCATATGGAATAAATTCACAGATATGTGAGTGGCTCGAAAACTTCTTCAATAATAGAAACCAGAGGGTTGCCCTCGGCAGCGAATGTTCATCAGAGACTAGGGTATCGTTAGGAGTGCCCATGGGAAGTGTGACAGAATCGCTGTTGTTCTCTATATACCTAAATAAATCGGCGGTAAAGGTGGGCAGCATTTTGCGGTTGTTTGGTGATGATGCCATGGTGTACGGTAAGGCGTCCAAGTTGAGTGACTGTAGGAAGATACAAGACACACAAAATTACCAGTTGGTGTAAAAAATGGCAGCTAACCCTAAACATGAAAAAATGTAAGTTAATGCGATGAGTAGGAAGAACAAACCTGTATTCTTCACTTACAACTTTCGAGCTGATAGGCCGTGGTTGATGTATAAAACTCGGAGGGTGTCTCCCTGCAGTCGTAGACGAAACGTCAGGGTAGAGTTTTATACATCCACCACGGCCTATCAGCCCGGAAGTTTTAAGTGGAGACAATACCGGTCGTGAAAGCCTACATTGTATGATCAAAGCTATAACGTTCGGTTACAGTATTTCTAGTGTCCTGCTTGACATAGTCAAGTCGTTTAAATAACTGGGCGTAACGTTGCAAAGCGATATGAGGTGCAACGAGCATGTGACAACTAAGGTAGGGAAAGCGAGTGGTCGATTTTGGTTTATTGTGGGAATTTTAGGAAAGAGTGGTTCATCAGTAAAGGAGACCGCATATAGGACGTTGGTGCGACCTATTCTTGAGCATTGCTCGAGCGTATGGGATCCTTACCAGGTCTTATTGAAGGAAGATATCGAAGCAATTCAGAGGCGGGCTGCTAGTTTTGTTACAGGTAGGTTCGAACAACACGTAAGTGTTACGGAGATGCGTCGGGAACTCAACAGTGAATCCCTGGACGGAGGGCGACGTTCTTTTCGAGAAACACTTTAGAGAAAATTTAGAGAACAGCTGACTGTCAAGTGATTCCACTGCCACCAACATACGTCACGACGTAAGGACCACGAAGATAAGGTACGAGAAATTAGGGCTCATACGGAGGCGTACAGTCAGTCGTTTTTCCCTCGCTCTATTTGCGAGTGGAACAGGAGGGGAAATGATAAGTAGTGGTACAGGGTACCCTCCGCCACGCACCGTACGGTGGCTTGTGGATTATCTGTGTAGATGTAGATATCAGTCAGGAGACTGGTGACGCAATAAACAAACAAATAAATAAAATTGTCATATGACTGGGTGAAACCAATCAACAATAGTTCCGAAATCGTCAGCAACTCCAATTGCAAAGTATATGATGCAGCTCGATTTTAGTTTGCAAAAGGATCGGCAACTGCTCAGATTCGTATGGTGTTGTGCCTAGTTTTTTTTTTCTTTCTTGGAATAAGTAAAGGAAAAGAGTGAAGACTTTAATAGACCGATGAAATCAAGTAACAAGTGGATAAAAACTGCTATCTGATCGACGACTGACTGTTGGTGCTCTAGCTGACGAATTTTCTTGGGTGTACCACTACTTTACACGGTCTTCGAAGATAAGCTCGGGATCGCTTATTATGTGCATGATGGGTACCGATGTTTTTGGACCTCTGACGACAACATGGAAATGTTTAATTTCCAATATTTTTATGGCGGAGAGACCTGAATGCCAGCCGGCCTTGGTGACCGAGCGGTTCTACGCGCTACAGTCTGGAACCGCGCGACCGCTACGGTCGCAGGTTCGAATCCTGCCTCGAGCATGGATGTGTGTGATGTCCTTAGGTTAGTTAGGTTTAAGTAGTTCTGAGTTCTAGGGGACTGATGACCTCAGAAGTTAAGTCCCATAGTGTTCAGAGCAATTTGAACCATTTTTTTTTTGAAATTGAATGCCCGCGCCAATGCAAAACCAAAACAACAATCAATGCAGCGGAGCCATTCGATTTCGTCAAAACCCAAAAGTATGAAGCAACCTCCTTAATCGAATCTACTAATGATGGTTACCAGTGACTGGAATGAAAAACGTGTAATTTCGACTGATTTCAATGAACATTAGTTAACAGTTACCGTCGATAGGCCTATTTACTACGGAACGTTCACCAAACTGAGACGTGCCATCCAAAACTGACGACACGGAAAACTGTTGACAGGGATAGTCCTCCCATAAACGCTCATATACCCACCGCTGCCAAAAACAGTGATAATATTCTGCATTTTCGTTGGCAATTTTCTGCCCACCCACCCCTCAGCACGACCTCGCACATGGGTACTCTTGTAGCACTTGACACAGTAGCTTAATGGAAAATGGTTTGAAAACGATATGGAACCCTATACCGCCATCGCTTACTGGTTTAATTTCCAGGAGGATAACGTTTCTGTAGACTAGTAAGATACCAATGCAGCGTTATGAACAGTGTTTATGTCAGAAATGGTATTTACCTAGCAATGTGAAGAAGATTTGTGGGACACTAACATAAATATTAGGACCTTTTCTTCCGAATATATGTTTCATGAACGATAGACTCCCACTTTTCGCGTAAGCCTCTACGTCATTTTGATCGTCTGATGACTTTCCAAGATGGTAAATGACAGCACAATCTACAGGCAATCTAAGAGGGCGGCCCAGATTATCTCCTAAATCGTTTATGCGGATTAGAAACAGCAGAGGGCCTATAACAAATCCTTGAGAAGCGCCGGATATCACTTGGGCTTTACTGTATGACTTTATATCGATTACTGTGCGGAACGGTGTCAAAAGCCTTCTGGAAATCTAGAAATATGGAATACATTTGAGATCCCCTGTCTATAGCTCTAAACACTTCCTGCGAATAGAGAGCTAGTTGTGTCTCAGAGACATTTTCTGAATCTGTGCTGATTGTGTGTCACCTTCGAGGTGATTCATAATGTTCGAACACAGTATACACTGACCACCTGCTTAACAGTCTGTTTATCCGTCTTCGGACCTAAATACATCACTGAGTTTGCGTATCAGGCATCCGACAGATTGATGGTACGTTTCTGGATGTGTGGGGCAAGTAATTCGCATAAATAACGAGCCACTGATTTGCTTACTCGGTGATGACGCCCGATAATGATGCAGACGGCTTCCATAGGATTTACATCAGGCGTATAAGGTCGCCGAGACATCAGCCTGAGTTCACTATAATGGTCCTCAAATCACTGTAGCACTGTTCTGGTCCCCAGACACGGACAATTATACATCTGAAAGTTGACATTGCCATCGGGGATGACATCGAGCATGTAGGATGTTGGTTGTTCGCAGCTATCAGCGTGTCTTCTCTAACAACCACGGGTTACATGCAAGCGCAGGGAATATCTCCTGCAGCGTAATACTGCTCCCACTAGGCTGTGTCCATGGGGCGCTGCACGTTTCGAGCCTGCATTCGGGAGGACAGCGGTTCAATGCCGCGTCCGGCCATCCTGATTTAGATTTTGCGTGATTTTTCTAAACCGCTCCAGGCAAATGCCGGGATGGTTCCTCTGAAAGAGCACGGCCGACTTCCTTCCCTGTCCTTCCCCAATCCGATGAGACCGATGACCTCGCTGTTTGGTCTCTTCCCCCATACAACCCAACCCAAACCAATTAAAGACAGAAAGACGTTTCGAGCGGTCGTTCACCTCCAGCACGGCGTTTGCGGAGACGACCAACGATCTAGTGTAGCAAAAATGTGATTCATTCGAAGAGCCGACAGGTTTCCATTAGACGGCGAGTCTTGATGGTCCGCCGGCCGAAGTGGCCGTGCGGCTCTAGGCGCTGCAGTCTGCAACCGCGAGACCGCTTCGGTCGCAGGTTCGAATCCTGCCTCGGGCATGGATGTGTGTGATGTCCTTAGGTTAGTTAGGTTTAACTAGTTCTAAGTTCTAGGGGACTAATGACCTCAGAAGTTGAGTCCCATAGTGCTGAGAGCCATTTGAACCATTTTTTTCTTGATGGTGCCGTGCCCACTGCAATCGTAATTGACGATGTCGTTGGGTCAATATGTGAACACGTAGGGGTGGTCTGCTTCGGAGCTCCATGTTCAACAATGTACGATGAACGGTGTGCTCTGAGATACTTGTGTGTGCTCCAGGATTCTGCTCTTACAACAGAGATGCCACAGATCACAGTCTATCGTATTTTACACAGCAGACACGTTCAGTGAACAGTCGTTTACGTCCAACCACTTAGCGCCTAGTGGTAGTTTCACTGTCCTACCTCTTTCTGTAGATGCTCACGACAGCAGCACGTGATCATTCGACCAGCTTCGCCGTTTTCGAGATACTCATTCACAGGATATGTGTAATAATAACCTGCCCTTTCTCAAATCGCTTGTCTCATTGGATTTCCCCATTTGAATGCTGCTCCGCTTACACACTTTTGTTACAGCGTCACGTGCCTGCAACGCCACCAGGCGGCATGCAACGTCGCGGTGGGTGGTGATCATAATGTTTTGGCTGGTCAGCGTATGTTCCAAAATCCTACTGCAAGCCGGTGCAAGTGGCATGGATCTGTAACTCATGGGATTAGTCCCATTTTCTTTCTTTAGTATTGGCATGATCGGTGCACCTTTCTAGTCTTTTGGTACAGATCTTTCGTCAAGCGAGCGTATGTATATGATTGCGAAGTATGGGGTGTTTGTATAAGCATATTCTGAAGAAAATCTTAGTGGTTATCTGGACCGGATGACTTCCTTTCATTAACTGCTTTAAGGTGCTTCGCTATACCGCGGATATCTGCTTCTAAATTACTCCCGTTGGAAGTTGCTCTCGATTCGAATTCTGGAATATTTACTTCGTCTTGTTTGGTGAATTTAAGAAAACTGTGTTTAACAACTCCGCTTTAGTGGCGCTGCCGTCACTTGTATTACCATTAGCATTGCACAGTGAACGTATTGTTAGAGATGTTCTAAATATTTTGGAACATTTAACACATGGCACGTTTTAAGGGAAATGTGGGTAGCCGTATTCATTTATCGGGACATTTGCGCGTCAACGGCAAGAGTTCTTAGAATTAAGTTACGTATGAGGTCGCGCTGTAGCAAAACGAGTTTGACGGATCCATTTGTTTCACCAGTCATGTATTTCTTCGTCCATTTGTTTAAATATTTACGAATGTGTCTAACACATCTTAGTGCATGTTTGAAGCAGCATTTAATTAAAACTGCAATGCAGGTGACGGGCTGGGTCAAGTTGTACATCGCTGGCTGTGCGAGGCAACGCATGCTGCAGTCCTCCACAGTGACCCGTTAGCTGCGAGAACGCTTCCTCTTTTTTAATTCTTCCTCGTTCTTTCTCTGCTATTTTTTGGTACTGACGTTCGTCTTTTCCCTGTTTGTGTTTCTCTAGCCTTGTATTTTTCGGCTGGAGATTTTAATGTTTTGGAGAGCGGCTGGCTCATCCTTTTTTATTCTTGCGATCAGCCAGCCTAGGGCATCTGCTATATTATTTTAATACCATCCACCGTTTTTTCCGCTTTTAGTGCACGTTTTCCCCTTTTGGCATGCTTCTTTCGATTTGCCTTTCACTGTGGTTACCAGTTAATTTTACCTTTTTATTTTCCCCGTCTCCTTTTGGGGATAGTTGTAACCCAGGATCTGGGTGCATGAGGAAAAGAAGCTGATGACCCTATAGTCTGGTCCCTTTACTCTCCAAACGAACCAACCAATCAATCTCTAATGGTGCAGACATTATCCATGCACTATCTAGTTATCCTAAATCCACTCTGGCCTTCTCCTAACAGACCATCTCTAACGGTTTTTAATACGTTATTTATTATTTTAATACTGATTTTACATTCTTTATTGGTTCAAATGGCTCTGAGCACTATGGGACTTAACATCTGAGGTCATCAGGCCCCTAGAACTTAGACCTAGTTAAACGTAACTAACGTAAGTACATCACACACACCCATGCCCGAGGCAGGATTCGAACCTGCGACCGTAGCGGTCGAGCGGTTCCAGACTGAAGCGTCTAGAACCACTCGGCCACACCGGCTGGCCGTTCTTTATTCATGAGATTAATTCCTACGTAATTTTCACAATGAAATTAAAACAATAAGTTCATTTTTTTTATTTTTTTATGAACAGATTTAAGCTATACCTAGAACTGATCAAAAATGTCGCAGCTATAACACGGTAGAGGATGTGTTTGGTAGGAACTGAAGTGCAGTGTAATTCCTTGTACCTTGGGCCACGCACGAGGAGCAGCACTGGAAGCCCACAACAAGCTGGTGGGGTGAAGCACCGCACACAACGTGCCTCCAGGGAGCCGCCTAGTGAGCTGAGTGGTAACGGCCACGTTTAGGGCAGCATGGTCTGGAAGGGCGTTTGCGGCGTCCGACGCCTCGTTACCGCCCGCTACCTCAGCCTAATGAAGGCGTCTACATGCGCACCTCGCCGGCGCCCACGCGCACCTCCTCACTCGGTCCCAGCGCGCTACGCCGCCAGCAGCCGATTCCCGGCACTGACCTTATCTGTCTACCTTATTTAAGGTACGGCCGACACTCCTTGTACCTGCACCACACTTGCATCCCATGCGAAGCATTAATGTTTCATTAAACCTTCATTTCGTTTCTTCTATATTATGCCCACTATTTAATATCTAGCGACAACTTCGTTTTTGGTGTCCTCAGTCCTCTGGCTGCTTAGATGCCGTCTGCCACGAATTCCACTCTGTGCCAACGTCTTCTGTGAAGCACTTGCACACATCTCTGACTTCCTCTACAGTCTGACTATCTACAATCCCTCAGATACCACGAAAGTTATTCCTTGATTTCGTAACGTACGTCCTATCATTGGTGTCAATGCTTTCCACATGTTTCTCTCCTCGCCGATTCTGCACAGAATCTACACACTTGTTATTTTATCAAAAAAACGTTCAAATGTATGTGAAATCTTATGGAACTTAACTGCTAAGGTCATCAGTCCCTAAGCTTACACACTACTTAATCTAAATTAGCCTAGGGACAAACACACACACCCACGCCTGAGGGAGGACTCGAACCTCCGCCGGGATCAGCGTCACAGTCCATGACTGCAGCGCCCTAGACCGCTCGGCTAATCCCGCGCAGCTACTATTTTATCAGTCTACCTAATTTTTGAACATCCTTCTATAGCATCAAATCACAAAATATCGATTCTCTTATTTCCTGGTTGTCCCACAGTCCAAGATTCTCCTCCACACAGTGCTGTGTTCCAAACGTACAGTCTCAGCAATTTATTCCTCAAATTAATGCCGATGTTTGATACCAACAGCCTTGTTATGTTCAGCAGTACCATTTTCACCTGTGGTAGTATGTTTTCTTTTTATCCTCACAAATTTATCTATCATATGTTACTTTCATTTCAAGGTAACATAATTCCTCCATATTACCTGTTCTGTCAAATTTGTAGCTAATCTCATTTCTGCTACTACTCAATACTTTCGCCTTTTTTCAATTTTCTCTCAGCCCACAATGTGTGCTCCTTATACACTTCTTTCCATCAATATGTCTTGCAATTCTTCCTCACTTTCGTTGAGGCTAACAAGGTCAACTGAGGACCCGATTAATAATGTCTTTTCAACCTGAATGTTAATCGCTCACCTAAACCTCTCTTTTATTTCCGTCATTGCTTCTTCGATGTATGGATTGAACCTAAACTAGAAACTCCGATAAGGCCCAACGATACCAACCGACTACCGTGTCATCACAGCTGCTAGGCGTCATTGGATGCGGATACGGAGAGCCATGTACTCAGCACGCCAATCTCCCGGCCATCGCTGTTTTCGTGAGCGGAGTCGCTACTTCTCAGTCAAGTACTCCTCAATCGGCCTCACAATATTCCTCTTCCCAACAGCACTCGGCAAACTCAGTCACCAAAGTGCTTGCGTGGTCTGTTGGGAATCGGTATTACCACTACGGTAAGACCATTGGAATATGGACTAAATAGTACTAGTGGAAGACTACATCACTGTCATACACCCATTTTATCCTCGTGCTTTTCTTAGCCTTCCCCATTGTTTGTCGGACAGATTGTATATTACTAGGCTGTATCTACAGCATATACCTATTTTATAAAGTCAAACTCTCTTTCTAGGCCAGGAAATCCCCATGACCGTGTCTTGTTTCCATTGTCAGATGCAACGTTACAACTGCCTCTTGTTGCCTTTTCCTTCCTTAAAGTCAAACTTATCGTCATCTAACATACCCTCAATTTCTTTTCCATTCTTTATGCATTAATCTTGTCAGCAGCTTAGATGTGTGAGACATCCAGCTTGTGTGCTTTGTTCACACACTTATATACCCTTTGCTTATCACAGTTTTCCCAAAGTCTGACGGTTTGCCTCCAAACTCCTAGTTACCACAAACAAAGTAGAATAATGGTTTGGTTGTCACTTCACCGAATTGAAGCTATAATATGAGAATGCGGGTGCATTGTGGATCTTATTTGAGCAAGAAAATGACAGCTTTTCTCAGACAGCAAGCATTATGTATCAGCACCTACATGTACGGTGTCTTTCTACACTTCCTTTAAAGATGGGAAGATTTGTGGAAACCTATGTCCAGAAAGGAACTGTTTCCTGCTAAAAGAATAAGTGTTTAAAGAAAAGACTGATACTAACCTTTTTATGATGATGATAGTCACTACATTAACGACAGTGTAGAAATCGAGGGACTCGCTCCAGAGCCCCTTCCAACTTAAAAGTGGAGAAAATACTCGTCGTCGCTTTGAATATCGCCAAAGAATAGCAAAAAACAGTGTGTGCCTAAGATCTTCCCCGTATCACAGAAAAAAATCAGGTCTCAACAGAATAAGAACAAGCAGTGGCATATACACTGAATGACAAAATTCATGGGATGCCTCCTAATATCGCGTCGGACTCCCTTTTGCACGGAGTAGCGCAGTAACTCGACTTGGCGTGGACTCAACAAGTAGTTCGAAGTTCCCTGCAGAAATATTGAGCCACGCTGCCTATTTAGACGTCCACAATTGCGGAAGTGTTGCCGGTTCACGGTTTTGTGCACGAAATGACCTCTCGATTACGTGCCATAAATGTTCGATGGGTGGCCAGGTAATTAGCTCGAGTTCTCCAGAATGTTCTCCAAACCAGTCGAGAACGGTTGTGGACCGGCGACTTTGCGGATTGTCACCCATAAAAATTTCAACGTTGATTGTGTACATGAAGTCCATGAATAGCTGCAAACGGTCTCCAAGTAGCCGAACATAACCATAGTTGGACCAGAGAACACAGTCCACTCCAAGTAAACACAGCTCTTACCGACTGAAAGCGGGACTCATCTGGTCAGGCCTGGGTTTTACAAAGTCGTCTGTTAGCACTGACACCTGTAAGCGAAGGCCGCTGCTCCCGCTCGTTAAGTGAAGGTCATCGGCCACTGCTTTGTTCGGACTATCCAGTTTCCTAATGGTTTCCGAAATGGAATGTCCCATACGTCTAACTCCAACTACCATTTTCAGTTAAGTCTGTTAATTCCCGTGGTTCAGCCATAATCACGTCGGAGACTTTGCACATGAGTCAGCTGGGCAAAAATGACAACTCCGCCAATGCACTGCCCTTTTATACTTACTACCGTATATGTGCATATCGACGACTTTTGTCACCTCACATTGTGCAGACTCGTTCTACCAACAGCGAATGGTGTCTTCACCAGAATATCATCGTGGTGTCATGAGACATTATTTTACTGCAGAATACTCTTTCAAAATTCAGATGACTCTAAGGGGGGACTTAACATCTGAGGTCATCAGTCCCCTAGACTTAGAACTACTTAAACCTAACTAACCTAAGGACATCACACACATCCACGCCCGACGCAGGATTCGAACCTGAGACCGTGGCAGCAGTGCGGTTCCAGACTGAAGCAGCTAGAACCGCTCGGTCACAGCGGCCGGCTCAGAATACTCTTTACAGTCTCACTTTTTCACTATCACTCAAGAAGTAATCCAATATATAAAAATTCTATTGAGAATTATGTCCTTTTTTTTATAATAACTTACATACCTTTTGTTTTCTTCCGGCTACAGCTTGCATTTGATGTGAATGATCATATGTGATTTGCTGTACCATACGCTGAATAAATAAATGCAACCAACAGATCTCTAAGGGTCACATTGACGATACAGTATCATATCTGGCACGACATAATCGTCAGTCTCCTTCTTTTGATGGCTTACCTGTATTTCTACTACAATGTTGTTGTTGTGGTCTTCAGTCCTGAGACTGGTTTGATGCAGCTCTCCACGCTACTCTATCCTGTGCAAGCTTCTTCATCTCCCAGTACGTACTGCAGCCTACAACCCTCTGAATCTGCTTAGTGTATTCATCTCTTGGTGTCCCTCTACGATTTTTACCCCCCACGCTGCCCTCCAATACTAAATTGGTGATCCCTTGATGGCTCAGAACATGTGCTACCAACCGATCCCTTCTTCTCGTCAAGTTGTGCCACAAACTCCTCTTCTCCCCAATCCTAATCAGTACCTCCTCATTAGTTATGTGATCTACCTATCTAATCTTCAGCATTATTCTGTAGCACCACATTTCGAAAGCTTCTATTCTCTTCTTGTCCAAACTATTTATCGTCCATGTTTCACTTCCATACATGGCTACACTCCACACAAATACTTTCAGAAACGACTTCCTAACACTTAAAATGGTTCAAATGGCTCTGAGCACTATGGGACTTAACATCTGAGGTCATCAGTCCCCTACAACTTAGAACTACTTAAACCTAACTAACCTAAGGACATCACACACATCCATGCCCGAGGCAGGATTCGAACCTGCGACCGTAGCAGTCGCGCGGTTCCGAACTGCAGCGCCTAAACCGCGTGGCCACCGCGGTCGGCCCTGACACTTCAATCTATACTCGATGATAACAAATTTCTCTTCTTCAGAAACGCTTTCCTTGCCATTGTCATTCTACATTTTATATCCTCTCTACTTCGGCCATCATCAGTTTTTTGCTCCCCAAATAGCAAAACTCCTTTACTACTTTAAGTGTCTAATTTCCTAATCTAATTCCCTCAGCATCACCCGACCTAATTTGACTACATTCCATTAACCTCGTTTTGCTTTTGTTGATGTTCATCTTATATCCTCCTTTCAAGACACTGTCCATTCCGTTCAACTGCTCTTCCAAGTCCTTTGCTGTCTCTGACAGAATTACAATGTCATCGGAGAACCTCCAAGTTTTTATTTCTTCTCCATGGATTTTAATACCTACTCCGAATTTTTCTTTTGTTTCCTTTACTGCTTGCTCAATATACAGATTGAACAACATCGGGGAGAGGCTACAACCCTGTCTCACTCCCTTCCCAACCACTGCTTCCCTTTCATGCCCCTCGACTCTTATAACTGCCATCTGGTTTCAGTACAAATTGTAAATAGTCTTTCGCTCCCTGTATTTTACCCTGCCACCTTCAGAATTTGAAAGAGAGTTTTCCAGTCAACATTGTCAAAGGCTTTCTCTAAGTCTACAAATGCTAGAAACGTAGGTTTGCCTTTTCTTAATCTAGCTTCTAAAATAAATCGTAGGGTCAGTATTGCCTCACGTGTTCCCATATTTCTACGGAAGCCGAACTGATCTTCCCCGCGGTCGGCTTCTACCTGTTTTTCCATTCGTCTGTAAAGAATTCGCGTTAGTATTTTGCAGCCGTGACTTATTAAACTGATAGTTCGGTAATTTTCACATCTGTCAACACCTGCTTTCTTTGGGATTAGAATTATTATATTCTTCTTGAAGTCTGAGGGTATTTCGCCTGTCTCATACATTTTGCTCACCAGATGGTAGAGTTTTGTCAGGACTGGCTCTCCCGAGGCTGTCAGTTGTTCTGATGGAATGTTGTCTATTCCCGGGGCCTTGTTTCGACTTAGGTCTTTCCATGCTCTATCAAACTCTTCACGCAGTATCATATCTCCCATTTCATCTTCATCCACGTCCTCTTCCATTTCCATAACATTGGTCTCAAGTACATCGCCCTTGTATAGACCCTCTATATACTCCTTCCACCTTTCTGCTTTCCCTTCTTTTCTGCTGCTAAATAAGTGCTTATCAATCATTTCGCCATTCTACGTCAACATCTACACAAACATTGTATGCAGTGTAAGATCGAAGGAACTTCATTTGGTCAGAAACACCTTTTTTTTTTTTCTTGTTCCGCTCTCGAACTGACTGTCTATATGTTTCTGCACGTGCACTGATCTCAGTTATCTTGTTCTTTTGGCCTCCACGCGACACATACAATCGATGTAAATTAATATCCTTCCAGCAGCTCATAACTTCTTTGCGAAAATAATTTGGATTTCTCTCCAAGAATTCCAGTTAATCTTTATCAATGCATCCGTAACAATCACACACCGTTTGAACCAGGCAGCTACATGTTCAAAAGCATTCTTCTGGAGTGATTGCAATGTCTCCCACAATGTTAACTTGCGAGCATTTCAAACAGTTGATCATTGCTGAAGAAAATTTCGCAGTATAATCTTTTTGTGTCTCCTTTGAAAATGCGTGAAGACATCGTAGAATTGTCATTACAGAACCCATATTTAGAGAAGCTCCAACAAACGCCCAGGTGTTGTGAGACATTGCGAACTTAGTGAAACTGTAGCTGTAAGTTTGCAACTCCAGCCACAGTATACTTAAAACCTAGCAATTGTGAACTTACGGAAAAAAAGACACCTCTAGCTGCCAATATCATAAACTGAGAACTTGGATAGGTGTGGATGTGTGATTTTGGGGCATCTAGAGTTGCTAACTGATGCCAGTGAAAACGTATATCTTAACAAGTTTAAATTAAGACTGATGAGACTAAACCTGCGATAGATATAAAAATGTAATTTAGTACACTAGAGAACCTAAGTTCTAGAGTGAATAATGTAAATATGAACGCGCAACAACAGGAAATTTAAACCTGCTGCAGCAATAACTAATACTGGAAACGCAAGGGACTGTAAACCTGTGCCACAGGAAACTCTAAACTAATGGCCGTTAGAGAGAATTAAATTGTGACATAAGCGTGTGCGAATTTGCTGCTTATAGTATTTCATATCTTCGACAGTAAAAGCCGTAAAAATGTAACCTATGCAGATTATGAACAAACACTCATGTCCCACATATATGTGATTTACTTTCTGTATGAGAGTTTCAAAAGGCGCTAAAAATGTGACGTAAAATGGAACGCCAAACCGCATACGTGGCGTTTACAATTAATCTTCTCTTTTAAAAGTTACCGGGAGTGCTCATGGTTACAGTTTCTTCCTTCCTTCTCACAACCAGTGTGACGCCGCCAGTTAAGTATTTGATTGGTTAACTGCCCCTATAACCCATTAACAATAAAGTTTATTGTGTAAATAGTGTCATTTGAATAACAATTACATATTTATTGTTATTCCATTGTCCGATCTGTAACAGGATCTTACACTCATCTTGGCACAATATTTCACTAGTCCAGTTGTTCGTCATCTTCAGGTGAGGCCGCTATTTGCTGAATATCACGCATGTGTTTCATAAACACACACAGGTACACAGGCATCAGTACTGAAAAACTTAACACATTTGAAGACTAATTTTAGTAGTTTGTGTTTCACCATCACTTTTCTTTTCTGATTCCTAGCCTTTCTTTTCTGTTTTCGTACTTACTATTCATGACTCGATTGAGTCATGGACTTCGCCGGTAATGCGCCAGAGAGAGTTCAGTTTGGGAATGATTGAGAGGTTTACCATTTCCACAATTTATTTTACGACCAAGGGACGTATTCCGTAAACCTCGAGCAGGAGGTGGGGATGGAAATAATTTTGGCAACATGTTACGAAAAAAATAATATGCAAGTTTAGTGCATGTATATTGTAAGGGTCCGCCTACCACCTACATGTTACAGCCTCGATTAATTTTTGAGGCCAGGAGGTAGTCGGAATACTAAAAACGTCGGATAATCAGAGGAGAATGAAACAAGTCATTTACAGATCTCAAAATGATATAATAAATCAAGATAAAGTAAAAAAAAATTCCGTTTATAATTATGAGAAAAGAAAACAAGACATTATAGACACGGAAAATATATTTTAAAGATATAAATTGTTTTCTGTTTCAATTTCTTTACTTTGCGGCTGCATCACACCACTTCCTTGCCCACAGTATGTCCATAGGTGTAGCGGTTGCCTATTGTTTCACATATCTAAAGGCAGTCTCGAATGCATCCTTTGCTGCATAGCGACTGCTCTTTCGTCTTCTTCCTTTTCTTCACCTTCTAACTACTCCGGTTCAACACTATACTGTTGCGAGACAAGATCGATGAAGTGATCATCTTCATGTTCTTCATTGGTAACAGCAGTAGGGTCGTTTTCTGATAGCCATTTTCTACACCGGTAGGCTGGATATCATTTTGAATAGTTTGTAAATCAAGGACTAAATTTGCAGTGTTTGGCTCATCAGTTTCTGTAAGTCCTTGCTTCTGACTTTTAGAGGTTGGTTTTCATAAGTTCTTTTCAAGTTTGAATGACTGTGCAAATAGTATATTTTATGTTCAGGCTTTTCATTGCTTCAAAAAGATCACAACCCTCTTCTGTTTACTCTAACAATACGCTGCATTCAAGCACTTTTTTGAGCTTTGTGATAGAGAGTAAATACTGACATGTTTATGTTTTTTGAAGGCTCTTAGTTTCTTAAATTTTTCGTTTACGAACAACATCAGTTTGTGGTCAACACTTTCGTTGTTGTATGTTGCAATGGTTAGGCTGTCTTTTACTAGTGTCGTACCTGTGGTTGGTTCATTATTTGAGGCACGAGTTTTTTGAGGGAGAGTTCGTCATCAGCAGAGAGTTTTGCACCTGAAATGACAACTTGCAAAGAGCCGTGATGGTTTTTCCACCGGTGAAGTCAACTTTCACTTGCTTGTAATTCGTAACCAAATTCGTAGCCAAATTCGGCTTGGAGCACAGACGGATGGTCGGACACATTGTCGGATAATCGGAGGAGTCGTTTTCTGTGGTCCTATTCAGAATGCCTTTGTTGCTGTTTCTTGTTATTTTGGTGTCCGTTTCGCTTCCTCTGGGTACGCCTCTTGTGTGGTTCTGTTTCTTGTTTCCATTGGTTGTCTTTGATCTTGATGTTCGTTGAACCTGGCACTTCAGTTTATATTTTTTCAATAGCGCATCTTATACACCGCATCCACTATACGAAGCTGGGTGAGTCTGACCCCACTTTGTGCATGTGTGTTTAGTAGTTCGTCGCGTTGTGCACTCCTTCAAGAAACGGTTGCTTCTGTCACTTTCCCGTTTAATAGCTATTTGGTGTTCTCTTTCGCTTTTGGTCAACTCACACAGTGCGTATGTAGTCAGATTGGTTCTTTGTGGCTTGTTTCATTGTTCTGTTTTTTTATGTTGGTAGACGTTTGCTCCAGGAAGGCGTTTCTTATGTAGCAAGAACATTAGTTCTTCTTCTATGATTTGGGCCGGTAATCTCTTTTTAAAGCCTCTGAGTTCTTTGTTTGCTGCTGGCCAGTATGTTTAACATGTTGGAACGTCGCGAATCAATACGCAATAGCATTTTATTGCAGTAAGCTACTTTGCAGTACGGCTCGTAGCTTTGGCGCCATTGGTGGTGATAGAAACAGCCACTTGTATCTTAGTGTGACTCATTCGCACCAGCCGCTAGCCTAGCTGTGAGAGGCGGTACCTGTGTCAATTCGAGCGACAGAATATTCGGTCCCCTAAGAATCTAAATAAAGTATATGAAATATAATTCAATCTAGTTAAAAATCGGTACACTACCTTTCGTGATTAAAGAGAATATTGTATGAAATTTTCAGTTTTCTATCTGTCATAGTTTCGGAGTTAGAGAAATTTAATGAAAAAAATCAAAAACTAACACTCATAAGATCAATTTCAGTTAGGACCTATAACAGTTTATCTTTTGGTATCATTAGAAACCGTTTCCAGGACTCTCAATGGACCTCACTGTTTAATCAGGATTTTCACATTTAAAAACTTAAATACTTTCATTTTTTGTAAAATAAAAATTAAAAAAAATTAATCACTATTTGTTTTGTTGTTTGAGAATGAGTGAGAGTGTGTATGTGGGCTTTACATAAAATTTCAATATTATATTATATAAACTATTCCGTAACTATGTCTTGGGAAAGTTGTGTTTTATCCACGTTGCTGATGACGTATGTCTAAGTGTACTTGCTTTTGTAAGGAAGCTGCCAAAATAGCCGTTTGCAGAGTAATAAGTCTCTAAATTTATTTCAAGATTAATTTTCTAATCGTTTGGTTTTGTTAAACATTATATTAATATTTGCACATTGAAATGACCTAAATGCATCTGTGAATAGTGATTGGGGTAGGACAGATTTGGCGCGAGAATAATTTCGAAGGATAATTCTGATTGGCTGGTCATTTTGATCAACCAGTCAGAGTTAAGCAGTTCCCACACACTGCTAGGTAGTTATTCTGGGAGAGAATCAGACTGAAGAGGGGGGTCACTAGTCAGCTATATATCGGACGTGCAGGTCATGTTGAACGTTTCCGTTTTTATTATGTGTAAAATGAAGAAATAATTGGTTCTCACATCCAGATTGTGTGGCTGTAATAGCAGTTGCATTTACGCACTGTTTTGTGATGTTTGGAAGTTTTTGGATCGTTTTGTTGGAAGGAGAACCGCATGTGAACTTTCGCCCTTGGTAAAAATTCCTTGTGGCATGTTTCGTATTTCGTTTATGGAATATTTGGCGAGCAGTTTCTTTAACAGAAATCTGCAGAAAAGGACTGAAAGTGAAACTCAAATATAGTAGCGGAGTATTTGACTGTAGATCACGTAATAATTCGGGTGGGACTTAAGTGCATTTCTAGCTGCTTTGCGTGTGAAATGTATTTCATGACTGTGAACAGTACCTACGTATGCAGAGAAAAGGGGCTGGTAATCAGACACCGTGCTGAGGTAGGTGGAACTTTTGTAGTGAACAGTAGGACGAAAGACAGTGATCAAACATTTATGCCGCAATTACATTACCCGCCCCGCCGCAACGTGGTATATACTTGTTGATAGTTAAGCTTAAGGCTGTTGGAAGCTAGTGAGGGTACTAGAAATCATAGATACAATGGAGAGGGCACACAGAAGTGCTAGCATTTAGGTTACTGGAGGTAAACAGTAACGACAGAGCCCTGCGAATTGAAGACGTACCACGTAGGTATCCTGGGGTAGAAGCTCCACTTCAGAGAATTAATTGTAACTTCATACAACGCCCAGATGCTGTTGCAAGATGTCACAGTAGAAGGTGGTTACAAACAGCGTAAGCAGCAAGCTTGCTCCTGAGAACAACAATGTGTTTATACAGGTTAGGGTGAGATTGGGAACGCGTAAAACTGCAGGAGCAGAGGTTGCCACTCACAAGAGGCCTCAGGGCGTGGCCAAGTGACATAAAACACAGGTGTTGCTAGCCGTACTACGAAGGGCAGCGACATCTAGCTTCCAGCTGAATGCTGCTGCTGCCAGACTTGGAGTTTGTTAACCTAAAAGGCAGGAACATCCCTACCTACAGAATAGGAGGAGGGGAGGGCTCTGAAATGGTTCGCCAGAGGTACCCTGTAGGTACAAAGCTGTACGCCAGGTTGGTCAATGCTCGTAAAGCGCCGGTGGAGTGGCAAGCCGATTATAGGAAGAGAGACATAGGGCAACGCCACAATGCTTGAGAAACCCATGGTGTTTTGGTATGTGAAGTGTTTCACAGCCATATCGTTGGGACAGCACCTCTGTAACGCTCTTCGCCAGCCTCAGTTAAGCTCCGACCAGTCTCTTTTTCTCACTTGAAGTGGTGCTCTTAATGTTTACAGTGTTGCTAGTGATGCTACTTCTGTTAGTCCTCACCCCAGAGATTCGGATACTGATTTCTGTTGTGCAGCCAAGTGCATCAACCTGCAGCGTAGTAGTTATTCTGAAGGTAATAATTAAGTTTACTTCAGACTCTTGAGTTTCTGAATCTGCGAGTAATGTATCGAGTTTCAAAATCCGCGCCTCTCGTAGGTGCCCTGTAACAGTGTGTGGCAATCAACCTTCCATCATTGGAACTTTTTCTTTCTGCATTTAGGCCGTGTCCTACGTAAGCGAGCGACAGCGCGCGGCAGCTTCAGGCGACAAAACACAACCGCAGGTGTAGTTACGGAAGTGTCCTACATGAGCGACATATGCGTCGCTGCCTGTCTCCCGCTGCAACGGGCGACGTTTGAATTCAAACGTGTTTGAATCATTTAGCTACAGAGCGACAGCCACGTGTCTTCTTGGCAAAGCAGTTGAGCGGACGCGACGGCAACTATGAATTAGTTAACATCCGATTTTAAGAAAACTATTTGGTGAAAAAATTTGATTTTTCCTCAACCTATAGCTTCATATCCTTAAATGATCATCATCATCATCATCATCGTTTAAGACTGATTATGCCTTTCAGCGTTCAGTCTGGAGCATAGACCCCCTTATAAAATTCCTGCATGACCCCCTACTCAGTGCTAACATTGGTGCCTCTTCTGATATTAAGCCTATTACTTCAAAATCATTCTTAACCGAATTCAGGTACCTTCTCCTTGGTCTACCCCAACTCCTCCTACCCTCTAATGCTCTTGGGTAACATTACTTCTCCCATGCGTGTAACATGACCCCACCATCTAAGCCTGTTCGCCCTGACTGCTACATCTATAGAGTTCATTCCCAGTTTTTCTTTGATTTCCTCATTGTGGACACCCTCCTGCCATTGTTCCCATCTACTAGTACCCGCAATCATCCTAGCTACTTTCATATCCGTAACCTCAATCTTGTTGATAGGGTAACCTGAATCCACCCAGCTTTCACTCCCATACAACAAAGTTGGTCGACAGATTGAACGGTGCACAGATAACTTAGTCTTGGTACTGACTTCCTTCTTGCAGAAGAGAGCAGACCGTAGCTGAGCGCTCACTACATTAACTTTGCTACACCTCGCTTCCAGTTCTTTCACTATGTTGCCATTCTGTGAGAATATGTCCTAAGTACTTGAAACCGTCCACCTGTTCTAACTTTGTTCCTCCTATTTGGCACTCAATCCGTTTATATCTCTTTCCCACTGACATTACTTTCGTTTTTGAGATGCTAATCTTCATATCATAGTCCTTACATTTCGGATCTAGCTCTGAAATATTACTTTGCAAACTTTCAATCGAATCTGCCATTACAACTAAGTCATCCGGATATGCGAGACTGCTTATTTTGTGTCCACATATCTTAATCTCACCAGCCAGTCTATTGTTCTCAACATATGATCCCTAAATAATATGAACAACAGTGGAGACAGGTTGCAGCCTTGTCTTACCCCTGAAACTACTCTGAACCATGAACTCAATTTACTGTCAACTCTAACTGCTGCCTGACTATCTATGTAAAGACCTTTAATTGCTTGCAAAAGTTTGCCTCCTATTCCATAATCTCGTAGAACAGACAATAACTTCCTCCTAGGAACCCGGTCATATGCCTTTTCTAGATCTATAAAGCATACATACAATTCCCTGTTACACTCGTAACACTTCTCTATTATTTGCTGTAAGCTAAAGATCTGGTCCTGACAACCTCTAGGAGGCCTAAACCCACACTGATTTTCATCTAATTTGTCCTCAACTAATACTCGCACTTTCCTTTCAACAATACCTAAGAAGATTCTACCTTAAATGATTAAGGTCAGAATTTATTTTCGTTATTCGTCATAGTTACTGTGCTGCACGAAATTGACTACATGGCTGCATGAAATTTTTATGAATTTGTACAGGTAAAGTCACATTGTGTAGACTTTCCGTATAGTTCATTTAAGGCCATACATTATTGCATATGAAATGTAACCAATATATCTAAATATTATTTAAAGTTGAGGCCGGAATGATATCTCTTTTCATTCTCGACATATTGGTTGTTACATCCGCGGTCAGGTCACTCGCGGCGCGTCCGAACCTTTCCTACGCTTCGGGAATCAAGTGGTCGTAAAAATCATCGTGTCTCATAAAAGGTTCAAGGTATCGAAACGACGAATTTTGGAAATGACAGCACGCAGAAAGGACAATTGTATCATATGATTAACATAAGATACGTTTTTGTAAACGTGTGAGCAGAGTGAAAATAAGACTCCCTATAACTTACACCATGAGGTTTTGTCCAAATTTTCATAGCCAAACAAATGGAGGGAAACAGGTAAACGGGGTATGAAAGTGACCAGCATGATGTGCAGTTTGGCATGAAAATATTTAACTGCTTGAAAGTAGTCAGGGTAATTAACTAAAACTTAATTAACTAGCTGAGGAAAAATTGAAATATTTCACTAAAAGCTGCTGGCAAGCTATGTAAATGAAGTGTTAAAAATTTCATCTGTTCAAGATCTAACTATTCTGCACATAAAAAGATACAGTGGTGTGGTATTTAAATGTCAAAAAGGCTTCCTTCGAATCAAGTACGTTAGGAAGACAAACGAGTAGTCAGTAAGATCATGCTTTCTGAATAAAACTTGAAATTCAAAAGTGGTAGAAATCAGTCAAATATTTTATGAAATGATTTGTGTAAAAGAAATAAGTAGATCAGAGAAACGTTCTACGTGCCTTTGAATGATGCTCGAAATTATGAATAGAAAATGGGGTGCGCCAAACGTTTCCCTAATATTTTTAATTTCCTACTTTCAGACAAATCATTACACAAAACGTTCGACTTTCTTCTAAAATATTTTGGAAGCTTTACTTTTACAGACTATTTAGAGTAATTGAAACGATTGTCCTTAACACTGACTGCTGATGAATTACGTTCGCAACATCAAACATCTGTAAAATTTCATGGTTCATTGTAATTTATTAGGAATTAAATGTGTGTGATATACTGGGATAGGTGTGAAGATCAAGTTCTTTGGCAATACCATAAAATATACTTAGCGATGCAGTGTAAACAGTATACATAAAACTTAGTATACAGTATCGTAACCGTGTCAGTAAAAATAGAAACGGCCATGAATCGAATCCAGGACCTTGTCCGAATACGTAATTACGAACTACATATTGTTCACTGGTATCAGTTATGTTTGTATTTAGCGTAGTTAGTCATGTAGTAATCATTCCTCCGCATTTATTGGCTGTTAAAAGTTCTTGATCATGTAAAAAAAAACATTCGTATTTCGTTTATGGATGAGGTAGTCGAATGCTCCTCTGCTCATTCATGTGTATTCTGGTGATCTTCGTAGTTGACGATACTAATGAAATTCTCCATGAAGATTCCTCCCTTCGTAAATTTCATGCAGAACATTCCTTTTCGCTTTGTTTTCTTAAGTAATCCTAATTCTGTAGCCTTACTCTCCAGCTACCGTATTCTACAGGTTAAGGACGCCGTTTTATAGAAACAGCTGGTTGGCTCTAAGCAGCCATCTTGCAGCGCGACATGGTCGTTTGCACACGGGACACCCAGGGTTGTCGCCCGATGCTGCTCATGACACACTGGATTGAAACTGTCGAAGAAATTCTGAGTTTTACTTGATCTTCAAAATTTTCAAAATGATATTTGATTCTGCCATTTTGGTACATGGCTTTAATATTTCCCGCAATTTGTGTCTGCAACGCGTTGTTTTAGTTCCATGTACTTCTCGGTGTAATATAAGGTGATAGCTGACATACTTTGTGTTGGGCACACTGTGAATCTATAGATGTTTGGCAGTCTATTTCTCCATTTTTTTCTGTTGCTCAGTTGGTGACTGAGGTCGGTCGATATATAATTCATCTTGGGGAATAGTCGGGGCGAAACTGTCGTGTTTTTCCAGCTCCCCTGCTCCTTGTTTCAGTGGAGTTTCATTTGGATCGGCATTTGCGATGGAAAGACGCAAGTATTTCATCGTATGTCGCGGATTCTTTGTCTAATACTGCATTTTGTTTCATTTGTTTTTCTGATTCTCTTCCAGTAGGACCGAATTTTTCTTCTTGGTCGTCATATGGTTGTTTATCTCAATTTTCTCGGCCGTTCAGATATTGCCACCGCTTGTAGTCACATACTTCTTTCATGTTCTTTCCGTGCCTGGCGCGGGGGTTTAGTTTTCAGGGATGTCACATCGGTCGATCCTCTCGTGGTTGCATGGCTGTGGCTTCCTAGCCGCGGATTCCCGCCTTAAAGGAACGCTGTTTTTCCACTTGCAGGTGGAGGTCCAGTTCTTCATTGCCCACTTCTCTATTATTCAGCTACCAGTCCAGGCTACCTCGGGTGATACTGCCGCGACTGGGAATAAAGTTTCACTTTGCCTCACTTCTTCGGGAATGGATCACCTCGAACACCGCGACAGAACTCCGCCGTAAGTGCCTCTGGACAGATTTCAACCAGGATTGTCAGATGTACAGCAAAGGTCATACACGCACCATATTTCAAGTCCTGTACGATGTATGATGCTAAGTAAAGGATTATACGCGGAAATGTGATGATTTTGGAATTTTTACATTCTGAGCGAGAAACCGTTACGAACAAATCAACTCTGCATATTTAATTAGGTTGATATCAAGCGATTACGAAACACGTGCACAACAATTAAGATTATTTTGTTGAGTGTAATAACGTCTTCTGTCACACGTCGCGGGATCTCGCTTGGCGTCCATCATAGTACAGCTTAATCCTTTAATATTTAATTAACCATGGATGTCGACTAGGTGATTCCTGCAGTGTATAATTTCTTACTACACGTTGTTATACCGAGAGCTGAGCTGTGAGCTGTCTAACTATCATTATAATTATTGTGGATCCTGTAGAGGCTGCAAATGAGATTCAATCTTTTTGGACATTAACGTCATGTATTTAGGTATAGAACGTCTGGAGGCAATGAAGTCAACGATGTTTTGACCTTGGCACATGAGTGCTAAAAGGAATTCGTTAAAATTCGGTTACACGATAAATCAGTCAAATCTAAGGGCCGTAAATTCAACTAAACACCTAGGAATTACAATTACGAACAACTTAAATTGGAAGAAACACGTAGAAAATGTTGTTGGGAAGGCTAACCAAAAACTGCGTTTTATTGGCAGGACACTTATAAAATGTAACAGACCTACTAAGGAGATTGCATACACTACTCTTGTCCGTCCTCTTTTAGAATACTGCTGCGCAGTGTGGAATCGTTATCAGATAGGACTGACGGCGTACATCGAAAAAGTTCAATTTTTTTTTTTTTTTTCCTTTATTGTAATTTTTATCACCTTACATAAGGCGGGCTGGCAGCAGCTGAGTACGCCGCTCTTCAGCCTTGAGATTTACAATAAGTAAGAAATAGAGGGGACACAGAGAATACTATCAAAAATGGCGGGCAAAACAATGTAGACACCAAAAAACAAAAAACACGGAGCCGTTCACGCCTGATGAGAAAACATCACTGACACTCGTGGACACGGCGCACAAAACAGGGACGATGGCGATGGTACACGTGAACAGTGGCGGCGTTCCGGCGAACAAACACTAGACACAAACGAAGACACACACACGAGACACTAATGGCGATGACCTCCGGCGCGCGAATGTTCACTATGCGTGTGCGAGTCCGGGGACCTGCCAAGAGAGGAGGAGGAGGAAGGGGAGTGGGAGAGCGAGAGGGGAGAGCAGAGATGCCACGGGCAGGGGAGAAAGGGGGGAGGGAGGAAGGGGGAGGGGAAGCCCGGGGGAAGAGCGGTGGAGGGAGGTGACGGGGAAAAAGGAAAGAGAAGGGAAGGGAAGGGAAGGGAAGAGAAGGGAGGGAGGGTGCCTAAAGGAAAGGACACAGGAAGTGGGGGGGGCAGGGTCAAAGTTGATAGGAGGGGTAGATGGAGGGGAGGAGGACATCATCAGGGAGGGGGAGCTGGCGGAAGCCACCTTGGGAGAGGGTAAGGAGGGTGGAGAGATGGAGACCAGGTGGGACGTGGGCATACAGGCGCGGCAGCGGGCGGGGGTGGGAGAGGATCGGGGAGACGAGCGGGTGAGGAGGGTCGAGTTTACGGGAGGTGTACAGGATCCGTATCCTTTCAAGGAAAAGCAGGAGGTGGGGGAAGGGGATGAGATCATACAGGATCCGCGTGGGGGAGGGGAGACGGATGCGATAGGCGAGGCGGAGAGCATGGCGTTCAAGGATTTGGAGGGATTTATAAAAGGGAGGGGGGGCGGAGATCCAAGCCGGATGGGCATAACAAAGGATAGGGCGGATGAGGGATTTATAGGTGTGGAGGATGGTGGAGGGGTCCAGACCCCACGTACGGCCAGAGAGGAGCTTTAGGAGATTGAGTCGGGAGCGTGCCTTGGCTTGGATTGTCTGGAGGTGGGGAGTCCAGGAGAGGCGACGGTCGAGGGTGACGCCAAGGTACTTAAGGGTGGGAGTGAGGGCGATAGGACGGCCATAGATGGTGATGTAGAAATCAAGGAGGCGGAAGGAAGGGGTGGTTTGGCCTACAATGATCGCCTGGGTTTTGGAGGGATTGACCTTGAGCAACCACTGGTTGCACCAAGCGGTGAACCGGTCAAGATGGGATTGGAGAAGGTGTTGGGAGCGCTGTAGGGTGGGGGCAAGGGCAAGGAAGGCGGTGTCATCGGCAAACTGGAGAAGGTGGACAGGGGCTGACGGCGGCGGCATATCCGCCGTGTACAAGAGGTACAGAAGGGGGGAGAGGACGGAGCCTTGGGGCACACCGGCAGAGGGGAAAAAGGTGTAGGAATCTGTGTTATGGACGGTGACATAGGAAGGACGGCGGGAGAGAAAGGATCCTATCAGACGGACGTAGTTAATGGGAAGGGCGAAGGTTTGGAGCTTGAAGAGGAGACCGGAATGCCATACGCGGTCATAGGCACGTTCGAGGTCCAGGGAGAGGAAGATTGCGGAGCGACGGGAATTAAGTTGTTCGGTAAGGAGATGGGTGAGGTGAAGGAGAAGGTCGTCGGAAGAGAAGGACGGCCGAAAGCCACACTGGGTAACGGGAAGGAGGCGGTGCTGGCGGAGATGCTGGTGCATGCGGCGGGTGAGGATAGATTCCAGGACCTTGCTGAAGACCGAGGTAAGGCAGATGGGGCGGTAGGAGGAGACGGCTGACGGCGGTTTGCCAGGTTTAAGGAACATCAGGATGCGGGAGGTTTTCCACAGGTCGGGGTAGTAACCGGTGGACAGGACTACATTGTAGAGCCTGGCCAGGGTGGAGAGGAAAGAGACAGGAGCTTCACGAAGGTGACGGTAGGTGACACGATCGTGGCCAGGAGCGGTGTTGCGTTTCGTGCGGAGTGTAGCAATGAGATCCAGTGTAGTGATAGGGGCATTGAGTTCCGTGTGTGCAATGTTGTCCAAGTACTGGAAACCAGGAGCGAGGGGAGGGACAGATGTGTCAGTTCGATCGCGGATATCCGGGAAGAGGGAGTAATCGAACTGCGGATCATCGGGAATGGAAAATACATCGGAGAGGTAGGAGGCAAAGTGGTTGGCCTTACTAAGGGAGTCAGGGAAAGGGTGATCATCATGGAGAAGAGGATAATAAGGGGAGGGCTTAGTTCCAGTAAGGCGACGGAAGGCCGACCAGAACTTGGACGAGTTTATTGGTAGGGTAGCATTTAAACGAGTGCATGTCTGTCGCCAGTCCCGGCGTTTCTTAGCCGCGAGCAAATTACGAATGTGTCGCTGGAGTTGCCGGTGGCGTCGTAGTGTGTCCGGGTCACGCGTGCGGAGGAAGGCACGGTAGAGACGACGGGATTCACGGAGGAGGAGGACGGCCTGTGGGGGTAAGGTAGGACGGTGGGGGTGTATGGCGACAGTAGGGACGTGGGCCTCCACGGCCTCAGACAAGGTCTGCTGGAGAAAGGAAGCGGCATGGGTAACATCGTCAGGGTGGTGGTAGGTGAAGGGGTGGCTATCGACCTGGGTGGAAAGGGTATCCCGGTAGGCATTCCAGTCGGCACGGGAGTAGTCATGGACATACTTAGGGGGAGGGTCATTTCGAGGGTCGGGGCGGGGGCGACGACCGTCTGAAACGGTGAGGAGGACAGGGAGATGGTCGCTGCCAATAGGCTCCAGGACATCCACCGTTATGCGGCCAAGGAGGTTGGGGGAGGAGAGGATAACATCAGGAGTGGAGTTGGATTCGGGACGGGTGTGCTGGGGGATGGGAATGAGGTCGCCTTGAAGGGAGGAGAGGAACCGATGCCACTGCCGTAACTGGGCGGCGGAACGACTATGGATGTTGAGGTCGGCGGCGATCACGTAGGAGGAAAAGGTACGATCGACGTGGGAGAGGAAGTCGAAGGGAATAGGAGCGTTGGGGCGGACATAGATGGTGGCGCAGGTAACGGTAAGGCCGGGGAAGAAGAGACTAAGGATCAGGTGTTCGGTGGGGTCGGGGAGGAGAGGTTGGAGCCGAACGGGGACCTGGCGGTGGTGACCAATGGCAACTCCGCCACGCGCAATTGGGAGGGGATTATCGGAGCGGTGGAGGAGGTAGGGCGAAGTGTGAATGGTGTGGTGGGGTTGGAGGAAGGTTTCATTTAGGAGGAAGGCATCCACGCGGTGGGTGGCAAGGGTGTGCAGGAAGAGGTTCCTGTTGGCGGGTAGGGAGCGGATGTTGTTGAAAAGGATACGTTGCTGTCGCGCCATGATCGGGATTTAAACGAGGGTGTCAAGGCGGGAGAAGGTGAAATGGGCCTGGTTGTTGGAGTAGGTGGCGTACATCTTGAGTTGGAATACGGAACGGGCGGCAAGGGAGATCTGCTGGAGGGTGTGGGGGCGCTGAAAGGGATGAACATTCTGGAGGACGATGGTTAGGAACCTGATGATGTCCTCAGCGGTGGGGGGGGGGGACGAAGGGAATTGCCAGGAGGGGTGGGGGCGTCCAGGGGACGGACAGGGACGGTGAGTTCAGGAGTGGTTGGAGGGGGTCGGGCTTTACACTTTTGGGAGTAGGTGGGATGGGGGAGATTGCAGGTATTGCAGGAAGGAGGGGATTGGAGGTTAGGGCACTGCCGGAGGAAGTGCGCTTGCCGACAATGTGGGCAGGTGGGGGCCTCGCGGCACTCAGCTGTGGGGTGCGCGTTATAGCGCAGACACCTCTGGCAGCGCAGGGATTGAGGAGGGGAACGGGAGGGGTCGACCTTGTACCGCTGGTTAAAAAGGAGGGCACCCTCCTTCAGGAGACGGTCAATGGAGGGCGCGTGCTCAGAAAAAACCCGCATAAGGCGGGTGGGGCCGGCAGCGTTATGTATGCGGCGAACCGCACGCACCTCCAAATGGGGATGCGCCTTGAGCTCCGCCAACACCTCCTCCTCCGTGATCACTGGACTAAGCCGAGTGATCACGGCGGTGAGAGTTGGCGGGCGACGCGGAGGTTGGGGTTGGCGGGAGGGAGGTGGGGAAGGAGCAGGGGTGAGAGAGGCATGCGGGCCAAAGCGGGTGACAGGGATGCGGGAAAGGAGGTATGTGTGGAGGGTTGGGCTGGGGGAGGAGATGAAGACCGAATCACGGCGAGGAGTGAGGAGGGAGATGGGGGCACCAGGACAATGCTGGCGAAGGAAGAGGGTGAGGTTCCGGGCTTCAAGGAGAGAGGGATCAGGACGGGAGAGGAGGTAGCGGTAGGAGGAGGGGGTAGAGGAGGAGGAGGAGGGGGCAGGGACAGGCGGGGAGACATCCATGGCATCATGGGTGGGGGAAGGAGGACGAGGCGGAGCCTTTTTGGAAGCAGAGGAAGCAGGGGTGCCACTGGGGCGCTTGACGGCGGTGGAGGAGGTGTGGGGGACGGGAACAACGGGAATGTGGCGGGGAGGGGCAGGTCCCGGGGCCGGAGGCGGCGCTGGAGATGGTGATGGTGACGGTGACGGTGAAGGCGAAGTCGACGGTGGCGGCGGTGATGGCGAAGGTGACGGTGAGAGCTGGGCGTGGACAGTGGCCCGACGGGCCACCACCCGAGCCGGAGCTGCAGTGACAGGCTGGGGGAGTGGGGGGAAAGGATCAGAACGAGAGGGGCGAGAGGAAGAAGCGGGAGAGGGGGCGACAAAGATAGAGGGTGAAGGGAGAGTGAGGAGAGGGGGGATGGAAGGAGGGGGGTGGGACTGGGCACACCAAGTTATAGTGGTGGAGGCGGCGGAAGGGGAAGTATAAACTATGGCGGTGGTGGTAGCGGTGGCAGCGGTGGTGGGGGCGGACATGACGGTAGACAGAAACAATAACGAACAGAATGGTGAGGAAAGGACAGAAACTGGGGACAGACAAAGACGAAGACGGATGAAGACGGCCGTAGACCAGGGTCAGGACGGCGGCGACGGCGGCGACCAGGCGGCACCGGATGGCGGTGGCGGCGGCGGCGGCGGCGGGCACCGGCGGCGGCGGCGGCGACGGGCACCGGCGGCGGCGGCGGCGACGGCGACGGGCACCGGCGGCGGCGGCGGTGGCGGGCACCGGCGGCGGCGGCGGCGACGAACAGACGGACGGACGGACAGCAGACGACGGCGAACAGGCAGGCAGACGGACGGACGGACGGACGGACAGCAGGCAGCAGCGGCGGCGGCGGACAGCGAGCAGGCAGGCGGACAGACGGACGAACAGCGACAGCAGGAAGCGGCAGACAGACAGACAGACAGACAGACACAACCGCCGAAGACGGAGATCACAACCTGAGAGTAGCCCAGGCGTTGCAACCTGACGTCGTCGACTGAGGGGATCCAACCCTCTGATGAAAAAAAAGTTCAAGCACGTTTTGTATTATTGCGAAATATGGGAGAGAGTGTCTACATCGGCCCTCATGTAATTTTCTCTTATTCTAAAATGTGTATTAACTGGAATGTGGACCAGGTTTCGTAATTTATGTCTTAAGAGCCATTACTGATTTTTCTTAAGGTTTTGACTTATATACGTCCTGTGTGCTTCACTAATATGGTAATATAACTTTTATATTCTGGCTGTATATGCCACTGCATTTAACTCACGGCGGAAGCGCCACCTGCCTTTTTGATGTATGTATCTACGTTATTGTTCCTATAGCTCCCACAATGTCATAACGGGAGTGTTAAATGCTTTCCATTTATTTATTGTCACTCTATCTAAGGACGCATTTAATATTGATATTTCACATGTTACTTCAGTACGCCAATCGGCACATAGTTCGCGACCTGAGCGCCACCTGCCCTGGCCGCAGTGCTACTACGCTGGCCGATTTTACTCAGTCACTTATGCGCTCTCCAACTTCCATGTACTTATTTTTATTTGGCTGACAAACCCTGTACTCAGGGCTATATTTTATTTGGACTAATGGAGCTATGCAGATGTTTGTAAAAATGACAAAGACATATCACTCCATGTTAATGTAATACTGTAAGTACCAGGAATCTTTCTCACATTTTGTAATACAAGATGCTCCTAATATATGTTATACTTTATTCTTGCCTCATGTTTCATACCTTTTAATATAAATTATGATGTTCATTGTCCTCAGGTCGTCTTCTGAAGAAGATAGATTTAAATCTATCGAAACCTAGGTAAAGATTACTTTATCCTTTGCAACTGGTCGGCTGCTTTTAATCTTATTACGTGGAACCGTTGCTGTAGCGCAGCTATGTTTAAAATACTGTTCTAAGATGCTTTAATAGTAAGATCGTTGATGACCATGTCTGGGGGGTCGATAAAATACAAACAAATTAAAAGCAATTGGGGCCAGAGATATCAATTAAACTAAAAATTCAAAATGAAAATACCAAAATTGAATGGGGGTCGGTAAAGAGCAACTAAAAAGAAGTGCACAGTTAAAACAATTTAATAACTTCAGGGTATAAAGCACTCGATAGTGGCTAATGAATGCTTTTCATTAGATCGAATATCTCGCGTTTCTGCTTCAATTAAGCCCAACAATCGAGAATAGGTCATGGTCTAATGTACGAAAAAGTGGGAGAGACTGAGTGTAATTGAATATCACTTGCTGACATAGCCTGAGGGCGCATGTTAATCTTTCGTGAGTGGCGGCAGTGGCTGCTGTCGGCGCGAGCTGTGAACCTGAGAATCTATCCTAAATCTCTGTCGACTGTTAAACACCAGTCGGATACATTTCCTACGTCTTCGGTGAAGCTGAGACTCCTAGTTGTTCCCTTGCTAAGTTACTGGCATAGTACACGCTATTTGACTGGAATATCGTGTACGTCGTTGCCCTCAAGTCGCTCGCAAACGTTAACAGTCAGTGCTAGGCGTGATTCCTCATACTAGGAGACTTTGCAGTTTAACTCCTTACTAGTTAACACGAGCCTGTGAACAAGTGTTCACATAATGACTCTCGCAATCGTCTCAGTGCTGCTCGAGTCGCCTTGCTCAAACACTAGATGATTTGCTGCGAGATAAAAAGCGAATATTTCTCCCTGTACTTTGCCTATATCAATGCTGGTGGCCACGCATTTTCTTTCTCGCCAATCAGAGCGTTTGCACTTGTTATAACTTCACTCACTAGAATTTTTGTAGCCTATCACAGGCGTCGTTTCTTTCGTATGGCAGAGTTTAACTTCTGCTACGTAATACTGAGATAAACAGCTTTTTCTTTCATGCGAGTTTTGACACAGGTGGCTACAGTGAGTCACCATTGTTTTGTGTTTCGTTTCTCCTGACGTATATCTGCCATCTCCCGACGTGTTACTGTAAAAAGGCTTTCCCAAGGCTCGTCGTTAAAAGCAGGGACAAGAGCGGCTTTTGCACTCGCGATCTGCGCAGTTGTTCTGGCATCTCATTGCGTCTGCTATATGTCATGCTGTGTGGGTTTTGCCATCGTAAAATTCTCCTTCCCTCAGAACTGCGTCTCGTAGCTCTGGTCTGGGAAACTACTTGCGTGCAATTACTAGTGTGAGTTTTAGGATTTATATTCACCAAATGCTGGCTTGTTTATTTGCTTTGTGCATCAATAATTCGTGCATTTTCACGTGACTATGTCATGTGCCATATCGAGTTAGCCGGAATTGTTTCAGGAATTCAATGTAAGGTGTGTTATTTGTTTGACATCTTACAAAGTCTATGATAGAAAGAATGACCACTGCTCAACCCACTGAAGGATGTAGATGAAGTTGATAAGTTTCCACATACATCAGACGATTAGATTGAAGTCAGCGCCAGTGAATAGGTTCATCCATACAAGTGGAAACAGTTTTAGCAGTGATAATGTTTATTTTTAATTTATTTTGTTAAATAGTGTTAATGTTTTTTCTTATTTTTTTAACTGTGGAACACTGGCCAATTACTACGAGTACTAGCAGCATAGGCTGAGATAGTAGTAAGTAGCCAGGCTTTTGGAAAGCTAAATGTGTGATAATGGTAGTGGAAGAATGATATTTTTGTAGTGGGTAATACACTGAGGTGAAAAAAATTATGGGATACGGATATGCACTTACACAGATGGAGGTAGTATCGACTACACAAGGTGTAAAGGGCACAGCATTGGTGGTGGTGCCGTTTGTACTCACGTGACACATACGAAAAGGTTTCCTACGTGGCTACGGCCATATGACGGGAGTTCCAGAGTTTGAACGCGGAATGGTAGCTGGAGCTAGACGCATGGTACATTCCAATTCAGAAATACATCAGAGAATACAATATTCTGAGATCCACAGTGTCAGTGCGGGGAATACCAAACGTCAGGAGTCACCTCTTACCATGGACAACATAGTGGCCGAAGTCCTTCAGTTTTGCGGGGTTTGCGTAGAGTTTTCAGTGCTGTCAGACAAGCAACACTGCTTGAAATCAATGTGAGACATACAACGAACGTACGCTTTAGGACTATGCGGCGAAATTTTGCATCAATGGGCTACGGCAGCAGACGACAGACGCGAATGCCTTTGATAACGCTACGACATCGCCTCCTCTTGGCTACTGACCATATCGGTTGGACTATAGACGACTGTAAAATCGTGGCCTAGTGAGATGAGTCCCAATTTCAGTTCATGGCATGTTCGAGTGTGACGCGGACCTCACAAAGCCATGTACCTAAGTTGTCAGCAAGGCACAGTGCAAACTGGTGGTTGCTCCATAATGATTTGACTGTGTTTGCATGGTATGGTCCGACTGAAGCGCTCATTGAGTGGAAATGGTTATGTTCGGCTACTTGGAAAGCATTCTCAGCCATCAATCGACTTCATGTTCTCAAACAATGATGAAATTTTTGTGAATGACAATGTTTCATGCTACCGGCCCTAATTGTTCGCGATTGGTTTGAGGAACATTCTGGAGAATTCGAGCGAATGATTTGACCACCCATGTCACCCGACATGAATCCCGTCGCACATTTACGGGACGTAATCGGGAGGTCAGTTCGTGCACAAGAGCCTCTATCGGCAACACTTTCACAATTACGGGTGGCTGTAGACGCAGCATGGCTCAGCACATCTGCAGGTGAATTCCATAGTCGAGCTGCTGCTGCATGCTGGACGAAAGGAAGTGTGGCACAGATTTAGGAGGTGTTCGACGACTTTTGTCGCTTTAGTACATGATACATTAGCAGACTTCCTAAATTCTGTGGCACTCCTCACACTCAATGATGAGTGAGGTGTGTTATACTTCACAACTTGTAACAGATGTTTGCTTTCTAACAACACTAACACCGCTCACACTTGGTGACAGATGTGGCGGCTTCAACTTCAGAACTAATGAGTAAATTGGCATACACTTCGTGAGATGCTGAACGGCAGCTTATTTACGCAGTACAAAGAACTAAAGCGAGTGTAAAAGAAACTATCATTGTCGCTGCTTCTGTGGAAGCTGACAGAAACGAGGATCCGCTATGGACTATGTGACTCTGCCAGTTGACTCGAAGATCATAAATCATTCAGATAAATCGGAATTCTACATTTTACTTAAAGGTGTAGGCCTTGTCTTAACTTATAACATTATCTGCTAGTCTAATTTCAATCGATTCCTTTAACCGACAATCGAAAGCAACCATCTGTTTGTGTCTCATCATACAGCATGTCCGCCCCCGGTAGCTGAATGGTCAGCGCGACAGAATGTCATTCCTAAGGGCCCGGGTTCGATTCCCGGCTGGGTCGGAGATTTTCTCGGCTCAGGGACTGGGTGACGTGTTGTCATCATCATCATCATTTCATTCCCATCGACGCGCAAGTCGCCGAAGTGGCGTCAAATCGAAAAACTTGCACCCGGAGAACGGTCTACCCGACGGGAGGCCCTAGCCACTCGACATCATCTTCATCATACAGCGTACCAATGTGTGCCCATCGGTTAGACAGCGTAGGTTTTTCAGGTTCCAATAATCGTAATTGGCGGTGATAATCACCACATGTGAGCTGAGCGGCGGCGGTTGTCTGGCCAATAAATGTTTTCACACAGTGGTAAGGGAATCTGTAAACACCAGACTTCCTCAGTCATAGATCATCTTTAACCGAGACAAAGAATGTTCTAACCTTGGCTCGCGACGAAACACTGTACAAGGAAACTTCAAAAAGTGAGTTCTCCATTATTGTAATAGAACAAGTACATTACGCTTCAAACTGACACAGAGACATGATTCCATCTTTCAAAATAGTCATCTTATCTCTGTAAACAACCGGCAAAACATTCTACCAGTCGTTAATGAGCCGTGTGTGGCTCGCGTTCTTGCCGTTCATAACATGACGTCATGTAATAGCAGTAGTGGCGTCTCGATTCCTTCTCGTGTTAATGGTGCCCCTTAGTTGCTACTATTGTTTTTCTCCGCGAGAGGCAGCAGCAGCGGTTATCGATAGCCAGTACTGTGGTACTATCTTTGGTGAAACGGCTAGTGTTCTGGGTCGTCGTGTGTGTTAGGCAGTTTTATCAGACGCAGCAGCGAGGAGGTCTGCAGCGCGGGGGCAGGCCGGGACCGCTGGTGGCGTGCAGACACTGTCGGACCGAGGGGCTGTAGCTGACGACCGAACCCAGGACGTTTGAAGCTGAGTGAACCGTGTCCAGTACTGAAACCTCTACTGTTTGAGATCTTGCTGTTATTTGCGTGTTGCTGCTCCCAAGGTTGGAGAGACCAACCGCCGGCCGAAGTGGCCGTGCGGTTAAAGGCGCTGCAGTCTGGAACCGCAAGACCGCTACGGTCGCAGGTTCGAATCCTGCCTCGGGCATGGATGTTTGTGATGTCCTTAGGTTAGTTAGGTTTAACTAGTTCTAAGTTCTAGGGGACTAATAACCTCAGCAGTTGAGTCCCATAGTGCTCAGAGCCATTTGAACCATTTTTTTAGAGACCAACCGCAACAAGTGGAGTCTGTCAGATTGGCGGAAGCTATTAGCCGCTTTCTACTCCTTGATGTTAGTTGGATTTAGGATTATTCTTATTAGTGAAGTGCAACCAGCGGTATTTTCTGCCTTGTGGCCGCTGACGCCCCAGTTACCTGCCCTGGAGGTTAGCGTACTTTTCTGCCAGTGTACCTTTCCTCGTCATGTTGATGCTGTACGACACGGCGTGTAGTTCGACAGCCTCTTGAATTGTTCTGTGCATATGTTTTTTGGAGGTCTACCTTGGTCCTAGTGTTTCCTTTGGCCTTGTGTGTGTTTTTGAAGATGTGGTGCTGTCCGTCTCTTCGCCCTTGCCTAAAAATATTCCATTGTTTTACCGGTGATCAGACATTAGGCGGATTGGTTAGTCGGTCGGTGGGCGCTTAAGCTACCCCTAGTGTGAGTTGCCATCCTGTTACATGAGTACAGCTCTTGGCTGCCTGTCTCACTGCTTACACAGCTGTAGTCACCTTCCTCAGGTCGAGCCAGGGAGCACTCCATCTTATTTGAACAAGTTGTCATAACTGTTTAAAATTTACTCTAATGTTTTAACATATTATTGCCTTCCCCACTTGTAATTCCAGCCTTCAGCCGTTAATTGCTTTGTAACACTGCTTTTGGCCTTCAGCCAACAAATTATTTTCAATTTTCTCTTAATAAGACCTGCAGCCATCACTACAGCCTGTTGCAGTTAGTTAAGATGGTTTTAAAAAGGTTTTAGTATTTTGACATGCAACTGCCTTCCTTACTTGTAATTCAGACCTTCAGCCATTGAGTATTCTGAAAATTGCTTGTGGCCTTCAGCCTCCAATAGTTTTGAATCCTTTCTTAATCAGGCCTTCAGCTGTTAATTGTTTGCAACATTGCTTGTGGCCTTCAACCGACAAATAATTTTCAATCCTGTTTTAGTGAGGTCTTCAGCCATTACCACAGCTTGTTACAACTTATTAAGATTATTAGAAAGGGTTTTAGTATTTTTTAAGTGTAATTGTCCACCTTATTTGTCTTCAGCCCTTGTGTATTCCGAAATTGATTGTGGCCTTCAGCCCATGAATAATTTTCATCCTTCTTAATCGGGCCTTCAGCCGTTGTTGTGTGTAACATTGTGGCCTGCAACCGACCATTAATTTGCAATTTTTTTCTTAATAAGGCCTTCAGCCATTACTATAGCTTGTTACCATTTTGATTGTTAAGAAGAAAATATCTTAGTATTTGTTAATGTGTAACTGCCTTCCTCACTTATAATTCAGGCCTTCAGCCATTGTGTATTCTGAAATTTCTGCAGGCCTTCAGCCATTAATTGTTGGTTGAGATGCCCTGCTAAGCCTGCAGGACGGGACAGGTAGTTTAAGTTGTGGAAAGGGGCCAAAATAAGCGGACCTTTTATTTGATCAAACATTACAAGAGCCAAGAAAAAATTTTCTTAAAAAAAAAACACAGCTTTAGTATGGAACTTAATTAGCAGCTGAATGCTCTGTACAATCTTGTGCCTTAAGGGAAAGAACACTTTAATTTAAAAACAGCTGAAAGCCAATAACTTACAGCTCAACCAAAATCAAAAATTTAAAAAGCAAAACCTTATCTTAAAACAGTTCCTTAATTAGGCTGAAGGTCCAAAGAATCTGCCACTTTAAAAGCAAACAACCTAAATACAAAATCGGCTGAAAGCCCGACACTTAAGACTTAACAACATTAATTTTAGAAAATGCCAAAGGCTTTAAGTAAAACAGTTCTTAAGTTAGGCTGAAGGCCCAAACCATCTAACACTTAAATAGCAGAACAACTTTAGTTCAAAACAGCTGAGGCCCAACACTTAAGACTCAATAACATTAATTTTTAAAAATGCCAAAGGCTTTACGTAAAACAGTATTAAATTAGGCTGAAGGCCCAAACCATCTGATGCCTTAAGGTGAAAACAACCTTAATCTAAAAATCGGCTAGAAGCCATACAAGTACAAACAACAAGAACAAACAAGAAAATGCAGAACACCCAAGGGCCTCATAAGTTCCGAGGGCCAGCCTGGAATTCAAACACTAACGATCGCTTAGGTGAGACAGGCAGTCGGCCCGATCATTGACAATCCGATGACAACCCAACCGACAGACAGTCAACGGACCCACCAACAAGATAACCTCTGCTTCACCCGACCAGCGCACAACAGGGAGTTCAATGGAACAACGTAGAAGGTATTGGCACCCACAACCAATTATACATTGAGCTGCCAAATTACACACCGTGCTGGACCGCGACAACACAAAGGAAAATACATTGCCTGAATTTACGTCAATGGCCAGGGCAGGTAACCGGAACGTTAAACGGCCACAATGCAGAAGATTTCACTGGTGCACTTCAATTCAAATAACTGAATACAGCTAAACTCCACCGGAGGGTGACTAAAATTTGCCATCTAGGAAACACATGTTGTTGCTCGCCGTAGTATCCCAACAGCTAAGAACGAACTCCAAACGACACAATGTGAACAGTCGTGACTTGCTGGTAGATTAAGTCAAAACTCAACTTTCATATCCAGGATCGGTGAGCCACGAACCTCATACCAGTGGGAACAGCACCACACACTCCGACACTGCGTAGAGGCTGCCAGTGGGCCTGGCCAAACTACCCGCCACGGAGATTTCCTCGCTGCTCCACGCCAACCGACCAACTGCCCGCACACAGCCCAGCAGGAAACTATAAGCGCCAGGCCAGATATAGTGCATGGTGCGGATATCGATACACACCGCTGCTGCCACCCGTGGAAAGAGAGGATACCAGCATATTCGCGATAACCGCGGGAGACTAAACACAGAGTAGCAACCAAGTTGTAATCCAACGTATAGCATGAGCCAGCCACAGCTCATTGGTAACATTGCTTGTGGCTTTTAGCCGACAAATAGTTTCAGTTCTGTTTTGATAAGGCCTTCAGCTATCACAATAGCTTGTTACAGTTATTAAGATTGTTAAAAGGGTTTTTGGTATTTTTAACATGTAATTGTCCAACTTATTGGTAATTCAGGCCTTCAGCCATTGTGTATACGAGAAAGATAGGCCGCGGCGCATGTCATGAAGGTAGGCCGAACTCGCTTGTTCGCTCGCTCAGCTCAGTAAATAAACTGCGTTTCTACACCTGTTGACTAGTAACTGGGTGCGTATGTACAAACGAGAATTGCATCTTCTACTGGAATCCACTATTATGGAGTTTTATTGTTTAGTAGTCCCACGATAGGAAGTCCATAGGCTACTAATAAATTGTTACCGCTGTACTGTTGTTGTTGTTGTTGTGGTCTTCAGTCCTGAGACTGGTTTGATGCAGCTCTCCATGCTACTCTATCCTGTGCAAGCTTCTTTATCTCCCAGTACCTACTGCAACATACATCCTTCTGAATCTGCTTAGTGTATTGATCTCTTGGTCTCTCTCTACGATTTTTACCCTCCACGCTGCCCTCCAATGCTAAATTTGTAATCCCTTGATGCCTCAAAACATGTCCTACCAACCGATCCCTTCTTCTAGTCAAGTTGTGCCACAAACTTCTCTTCTCCCCAATCCTATTCAATACCTCCTCATTAGTTACGTGATATATCCACCTTATCTTCAGCATTCTTCTGTAGCACCACATTTCGAAAGCTTCTATTCTCTTCTTGTCCAAACTGGTTATCGTCCATGTTTCACTTCCATACATGGCTACACTCCATACAAATACTTTCAGAAACGACTTCCTGACACTTAAATCTATACTCGATGTTAACAAATTTCTCTTCTTCAGAAACGATTTCCTTGCCATTGCCAGTCTACATTTTATATCCTCTCTACTTCGACCATCATCAGTTATTTTACTCCCTAAATAGCAAAACTCCTTTACTACTTTAAGTGTCTCATTTCCTAATCTAATCCCCTCAGCATCACCCGATTTAATTTGACTACATTCCATTATCCTCGTTTTGCTTTTGTTGATGTTCATCTTATATCCTCCTTTCAAGACACTGTCCATTCCGTTCAACTGCTCTTCCAAGTCCTTTGCTGTCTCTGACAGAATTACAATGTCACCGCTGTACTGGGGTACTATAAAGCTGTCATCACGCCAAAATGATTATCAGTTGTGTCAGGCACCACATCTTGTATGAAATGAGGACTGTTACGCAGAAGAGACTAAATGCTACAAAAAACCAGTATACCATTTATGTCGAGAATTGATATTAAATTTTATTGTACGACTAGTAATCAGCCAGACTTCATAATAGCAGATTCCAGTAGAAGATTCAATTCTCATTAATACGTGCGCGTTCAGGTACGAGTTAACAAATTTCGAAAAGCAATTTGTCTGCTGAGTTGAGCGAGTGAGCGAGCTCGGGCCTACTCTCGTGACGTACGCGCCGCAGCCTCTCTTTCCCGTAGGCCTCGGCGCGAGATATACGGGCCCTCCAACGGACTTTTGACGTCACACTAGTCACGCTCGGCTTCGTACAGGACCACAGGAAATCAGTAAGTAATTCAAAAGATATCCATTAAAAGTCTCAACTTCATCATGTGCTGTCGAGAGCTTGCATGAATTAAGCGCGCAGTTGAGAACTATTAAACTCGTCTGAAATCGTTACTCACTCCCCGCCGGAGGCGGCTGCTGGCACTCGTGTAAGACCTGCAGTGTCACGTGATGTGACGTACGCGCCATGGGATGTCTTTCTCGTGGGCCTCGGCACGAGCTGCCGGCGCCACGTGTGAAACTGTCTCTCTCACGTCCCTACAAGCGTCAAGCCAACGTCTTTGTTTTCGCTCAACGTCCAGAGCCCGCCCCGTTGCCCTACTAAGAGTTTTACTCCTGGTTTCTGTTAAAATACTGTTGCTGTTTATTCTAATTTCTGACGCTTCTTTGATGACAGGATACCAACATGATGGTGTTTGAGTCGTGCCAGCTTCCAGTCAGCGATTTCAACTACTGGTGACGATAGTGGAGACCGCTATCGAAAACTCGAGTGTTTTATTGGAAACGAGGCGGCTTGTAAGCCGAGAAGAGTTTATTGAAGCATACCATTGCTGTGTGACTAAATAATGATGGAAACCTAGAGTAAAATATTGATGTAATACTGCCCCCCATTCCTATCTCCTAGCGGGAAGAACTACTCATGTGTATATAGTCGTCTGGCATTCTACGAGTCGGAATGTGGTATGTTAAAGCCCTTAAGAATTACAGAATTTAAAAAGGGAAATGTGTAGGCTGATGCCAGATACAGCCGGAATCAGTGGAGTTCCGGTGCCAGAAAGAGCAGTATTTTCAATCATGTGAGTATAAAGTTATAAACACTAAATCAAATACGGGTACTGCAGGAGTAGGTTTAATCACGACTACGAAATAGAATGCAGGTAAGCTACTATGTAACAGGATAGTGAACGTATTACTGTAGCCAAAATAGACACGCAACTACCTCACACCACAGCAGTAGAGATTTCTAGGTAACTACACTACTGGCCATTAAAATTGCTATATCAAGAAGAAATGCAGATGATAAACGGGTATTCATTGCACAAATATATTATACTAGAACTGACATGTGATTACATTTTCACGCAATTTGTGTGTATAGATCCTGAGAAATCAGTACCCAGAACAACCACCTCTGGCCGTAATAACGACCTTGATACGCCTGGGCATTGAGTCAAACAGAGCTTGGATGGCGTGTACAGGTACAGATGAACATGCAGCTTCCACACGATACCATAGTTCATCAAGAGTAGTGACTGTCGTATTGTGACGAGCCAGTTGCTCGGCCACCATTCACCAGACGGTTTCAATTGGTGAGAAATCTCGAGAATGTGCTGGCCAGGGCAGCAGTCGAACATTTTCTGTATCCAGAAATGCCTGTGTAGGACCTGCAACATGTGGTCTTGCATTATCCTGCTGAAATGTAGGGTTTCGCAGGGATCGAATGAAGGGTAGAGCCACGGGTCGTAACACATATGAAATGTAACGTCCACTGTTCAAAGTGCCGTCAATGCGAACAAGAGCTGACCGAGACGTGTAACCAATGGCACCCCGCACCATCAGTGGTCAGGTGATACGCCAGTATGGCGATGACGAATACACGCTTCCAATGTGCGTTCACCGCGGTGTCGCCAAACACGGATACGACCATCATGATGCTGTAAACAAAACCTGGATTCATCCGAAAAAAATGACGTTTTGATATTCGTGCATCCAGGTTCGTCGTTGAGTACACCATCGCAGGCGCCCCTGTCTGTGATGCAGCGTCAAGGGTAACCGCAGCCATGGTCTCCGAGCTGATAGTCCATGCTTCTGCAAACGTCGTCGAACTGTTTGTGCAAATGGTTGTCGTCTTGCAAACGTCCCCATCTGTTGACTCAGGGATCGAGACGTGGCTGCACGATCCGTTACAGCCATGCGGGTAAGATGCCTGTCCTCTCGACTGCTAGTGATACGAGGCTGTTGGGATCCAGCACGGCGTTCCGTATTATCCTCCTGAACCCACCAATTCCATATTCTGCTAACAATCATTCGATCTCGACCAATGCGAGCAGCAATGTCGCGATACGATAAACCGCAATCGCGATAGGCTACAATCCGGCCTTATTCAAAGTCGGAAACGTGGATGGTACGCATTTCTTCTCCTTACACGAGGCATCGCAACAACGTTTCACCAGGCAACGCCGGTCAACTGCTGTTTGTGTATGAGAAATCGGTTGGAAACTTTCCTCATGTCAGCACGTTGTAGGTGTCGCCACCGGCGCCAACCTTGTGTGAATGCTCTGAAAAGCTGATCATTTGCATATCACAGCATCTTCTTCCTGTCGATTAAATTTCGCGTCTGTAGCACTTCATCTTCGTGGTGTAGCAATTTTAATGACCAGTAGTGTAGTTACGCACATGATAAGCAGATTAAAGAAATATATGGTGAGATAAAAGAAAGTCAAGTTGTATAGTATAATTACCATCTTTTCCAACACTGCATTACAGTTGTGATAGACGGTAACTAACCCATAAAAGTTATATATCTGCGACTGCGGAGAAATGAGGCCGAGACAACGAAGAAGATACCATGAAAAGAAATTATTCGGATAGTGATGCGAGGCGGAAACATAAATGTAATGGGGGACTGATATATGATGGTAGGAAGTTAAGGAAAAATAGTAAGAAAACATGGACTGCGAATAGGAATCCGAGTAGAGGTCGCGCGGTAAAATGTTACACAGAGCATAACTAAATCATTACGAACATTTGGTTTAAGAGTAGTGTATGAAGGTTGTTTAAATAGATCATTGGCTGAGCATATAATGGTGATGAAAGGATAAATGTTGAATGACGACCAGAGACTTCCGGAATAAGCAGTAACGCTCATTCTGCCAACGGCATTGTCAAAGAGGGGAGGAGCGGCAGACAGATCTCTTGCCCTTGAGGTGAGAAACTGCCTCTAAAAGGCGAATGAATCAACAATGATGAACGTCGTGAGCATGCAGAAGACAACGGAAACCCTTGCATTAAAGACACATGAGGTGAATCCACATGACATGTGACGAGTAATTTAAAAGGGCTATGATGGTCTGTCTGTCCATTGGCAAAAGATTCCGGACTAGTCCCCCATTCGGGAGTCTGGTAGGTGAGTGGAAAGATGACTATGAGAAAAAGATTCGAAACCAACGATAGGGTAATTCTACGAGTCGGAACTTGGAAATTCAGAAGTTTAAATCTGGTAAGGAAGCTACTGAGATCCAAACGGAAATGCAAAGGATCAATCTACATCTAGCGGGGATCTGTGAAGTGCAATGGAAAGAAGATAACGATGTGTGGTCGGACGAACGTAGGGTAATATCAGCAAAAGCAGAAAATGGTATAACATGATTGGAATTCGTTTTGAATACGAAATTAGAGCAGATTCTGAGTAACTGTGAACAGCTCAGTGACACGGTTGTTTTATCAGACTCGACAGTAAACCAGCACCAACAACATTATTCCAGGTATACATACAGACATCGCAAGCAGAAGATGAAGAAAACATATGAGGATACTGAACGGGGAATTCAGTACGTAAACGGAGACGAAAACTTGATAATCAAGGGGGCCAGGAACTCGGTTTTATGGATGGAGTATATGAAATCGTTACTTGGGAATACGGTCTTTGTATAAGAATGAGAGAGGAGGAAGACTAATTGAGTTCTGCAACTAATTTCGACTAGTAATACTGAATATTCTGTTCAAGAATCACAAGAGAGAAGCTATCGTTGGAAAATGCCGGGAGACCGGAAATTTCCAGTTGAAATACATCATGGTCAGAAACCAGGTTCCAAAATCACATACTGGATTTTAAGGCAGATTTTAAGGCACATGCAGTGGATGACGAAGACTGTGATCTCAATTTAGTAATGAACGACGAGCGGACTAAGGTTTATGAGAATCATCTGGAAGAGTCAATGTGGAGGGAAGTTCAATACTGAGGCACGTTGAGACACTTTTGAAGCTCTATAAGGATGTGGACACTACGGTAAGAAATATGATAGTAAGCGGTTTAGCTGAAGTGTAGTGGAAATCTCTGAAAAAGCCAGTCGCAAATGCTGCACAGACGAAGACGGGCAAAAGGAAGATAATTGCGAGAAAGCCTTTGGTAACAGAATCGACAGCTACAGGAATTGCAAAAATGTTCAGGAAAAGGCAGGATTACAGCACAGCAATAAAAGTCACTTAATAGTGAAACAAAGAGCAAGTGCAGTGAAGCTAGTCCAAGTTGGATATAGGAAAAAGTGAAAAAATCGATAAAGAAATGATCATTAGAAGTACTGACTCGACGTACAGAAAAGTTAAAACACTTTTCAGTGAAATTAAAACTAAAGGCGGAAACATACAGAGTGCAATGGGAATTCCTCAGTTAAACGCAGATGAGAGGGTGGATAGGTGGAAACAGAACGTTGCGACCTCTATAACAAGGAAGAATTGTCTGATGACCTGATAGAACAAGAAGTTGGAGTGGATATGGAAGACGCAGGGATGCAGTACTGGAGTCACAATTTATTAGAGCTTTGGAAGACTTAGGTTCAAATAAGGCAGAAGGGATAATCAACAATTCATCAGAATTTTTAAAATCATTGGGGGAAGTGGTAACTAAACGACTACCCATATTGGTGCGTAGAGTCTATGAGACTGACGACATAAGTTGCCATCGCATTTTCAGAAAAACATCATCCACGCGATTCAAAAGATAGTAAGGGCAGATATGTTCGAGAACTACCACACACTCAGCTAAATAGCTCATTCATCCCGGCTACTGAAAAGAATACTGTACAGAAGAATGGAAAATAAAATAGAGGATACGTTATATGACAATTAGCTTGACTTTAGGAGAGGTAAAAGCACGAGAGAGGCGGATCTGAAGTTGGACTTGATAATGGTGAGAGGCATGAACCAATCTGCCTCACATAAATTGTTGGTGGTTTTTGCTTTATTAAGTTTGCAGACTAGCTTTTCTCCGCCTGAATTTGCTCCTATATTTTATTGTCATACACTGAGGGAAAATTACGTTAATTAATTCTTGGTGTTGGGATTAGAGTAACGAAATTCCTGGAACATATTTGTCTAGATAACAGACTTAACTAATTAACGTTGCTAGATCACAGGCTAATATAAGCGCGAGAAAAACCATTGCAAATGTAAAATGCTGACGCATTAATAACCGCTTACTACCAGAGAAAAAGAGAAAAAAAGAGAAAAATTCGGAATAGGTATTAAAATCCATGGAGAAGAAATAAAAACTTAGAGGTTCGCCGATGACATTGTAATTCTGTCAGAGACAGCAAAGGACTAGGAAGAGCAGTTGAACGGAATGGACAGTGTCTTGAAAGGAGGATATAAGATGAACATCAACAAAAGCAAAACAAGGATAATGGAATGTAATCGAATTAAGTCGGGTGATGCTGAGGGAATTAGATTAGGAAATGAGGCACTTAAAGAAGTAAAGGAGTTTTGCTATTTGGGGAGCAAAATAACTGATGATGGCCGAAGTAGAGAGGATATAAAATGTAGACTGACAATGGCAAGGAAATCGTTTCTGAAGAAGAGAAATTTGTTGACATCGAGTATAGATTTAAGTGTCAGGAAGTCGTTTCTGAAAGTATTTGTATGCAGTGTAGCCATGTATGGAAGTGAAACATGGACGATAAGTAGTCTGGACAAGAAGTGAATAAAAGCTTTCGAAATGTGGTGCTACAGAAGAATGCTGAAGATTAGATGGGTAGATCACATAACTAATGAGGAGGTATTGAATATAATTTGGTTTGCAGAGGAGTTTGTGGCACAACTTGACAAGAAGAAGGGACTGGTTGGTAGGACATGTTCTGAGGCATCAGGGAATCACAAATTTAGCATTGGAGGGCAGCGTGGAGGGTAAAAATCTGGAAACCGAGCAGGCCAAGGCAAAGTGTCGACGCTTTGTATAGCATGTTGAGTTGCAACAACCGTATGTGGGCGAGCGTTATCCTGTTAGAAACATCCCCTGGATGCTGTTTATACATGGCATCACAACAGGTCGAATGACCAGGCCGACGTACAAATTTGCAGTCACGGTGCATGGGTAAATACGAGAGTGCTCCTGCTGTCGTACGAAATAGCATCCCGGCCCACAAATCCAGCTGTAGAAATCCAGGTAGGTCGCAGACAGGTTGGCTGCACCCACTCACCCGGCCTCCTTAGAACCAACACATGAGCATCACTGGCCCCGAGGGAGAACCGACATTCATCAGAAAACACGACTGACAGTTCGTCTGGCTCGAATATGTCCTTGCAGTTTGTGACAGTTGGTTGTGTCACTGTGGTGCCAACTGCTGCTCGAATTGCTGGTGCAGATGCAGGACGATGCTTCACAACCGCATGACGAAAACGATAGTAACAGGTAGGCGTCAAGAGCATGGTGTTCTTGCGACCATTCCTTCCTGTGATCACCGCTGCCAGTAATCATGTACAGTGGCTACATTCCCGTCCTTCTGCAACATCGAGGAAGAAACATCCAGCCTCTCAAAGCCTCATTCCACGATCTCGCTAAGGGTCAGTGAGCTGTTGATAATGGCCTCTTATTCGTCTTAAAGGCGTTCTTTACTAGCATAAACTCGCTACATCCAGTCTCAAAGGTAACTGACGGTCATGACCGTTCTACTTCTACATCTACATCTGCATTTATACTTCCCAAGCCACCCAACGGTGTGTGGCGGAGGGCACTTTACGTGCCACTGTCATTACCTCCCTTTCCTTTTCCAGTCGCGTATGGTTCGCGGGAAGAACGACTGTCTGAAAGCCTCCGTGCGCGCTCTAATCTCTCTAATTTTACATTCGTGATCTCCTCGGGAGGTATAAGTAGGGGGAAGCAATATATTCGATACCTCATCCAGAAACGCACCCTCTCGAAACCTGGCGAGCAAGTTACACCGCGATGCAGAGCGCCTCTCTTGCAGAGTCTGCCACTTGAGTTTGTTAAACATCTCCGTAACGCTATCACGGTTACCAAATAACCCTGTGACGAAACGCGCCGCTTTTCTTTGGATCTTCTCTATCTCCTCCGTCAACCCGATCTGGTACAGATCCCACACTGATGAGCAATACTCAAGTATAGGTCGAACGAGTGTTTTGTAAGCCACCTCCTTTGTTGATGGACTACATTTTCTAAGGACTCTCCCAATGAATCTCACCCTGGTACCCGACTTACCAACAATTAATTTTATATGATCATTCCACTTCAAATCGTTCCGCACGCATACTCCCAGATATTTTATAGAAGTTACTGCTACCAGTGTTTGTTCCGCTATCATATAATCATACAATAAAGGATCCTTCTTTCTATGTATTCGCAATACATTACATTTGTCTATGTTAAGGATCAGTTGCCACTCCCTGCACCAAGTGCCTATCCGCTGCAGATCTTCCTGCATTTCGCTACAATTTTCTAATGCTGCAACTTCTCTGTATACTACAGCATCATCCGCGAAAAGCCGCATGGAACTTCCGACACTATCTACTAGGTCATTTTTTTATATTGTGAAAAGCAATGGTCCCATAACACTCCCCTGTGGCACGCCAGAGGTTACTTTAACGTCTGTAGACGTCTCTCCATTGATAACAACATGCTGTGTTCTGTCTGCTAAAAACTCTTCAATCCAGCCACACAGCTGGTCTGATATTCCGTAGGCTCTTACTTTGTTTATCAGGTGACAGTGCGGAACTGTATCGAACGCCTTCCGGAAGTCAAGAAAAATAGCATCTACCTGGGAGCCTGTATCTAATATTTTCTGGGTCTCATGAACAAATAAAGCGAGTTGGGTCTCACACGATCGCTGTTTCCGGAATCCATGTTGATTCCTACATAGTAGATTCTGGGTTTCCAAAAACGACATGATACTCGAGCAAAAAACATGTTCTAAAATTCTACAACAGATCGACGTCAGAGATATAGGTCTATAGTTTTGCGCATCTGCTCGACGTCCCTTCTTGAAGACTGGTACTACCTGTGCTCTTTTCCAATCATTTGGAACCTTCCGTTCCTTTAGAGACTTGCGGTACACGGCTGTTAGAAGTGGGGCAAGTTCTTTCGCGTACTCTGTGTAGACTCGTATTGGTATCCCGTCAGGTCCAGTGGACTTTCCTCTGTTGAGTGATTCCAGTTGCTTTTCTATTCCTTGGACACTTATTTCGATGTCAGCCATTTTTTCGTTTGTGCGAGGATTTAGAGAAGGAACTGCTGTGCGGTCTTCCTCTGTGAAACAGCTTTGGAAAAAGTGTTTAGTATTTCAGCTTTACGCGTGTCATCCTCTGTTTCAATGCCATCATCAACCCGGAGTGTCTGGATATGCTGTTTCGAGCCACTTACTGATTTAACGTAAGACCAGAACTTCCTAGGATTTTCTGTCAAGTCGGTACATAGAATTTTACTTTCGAATTCACTGAACGCTTCACGCATAGCCCTCCTTACGCTAACTTTGACATCGTTTAGCTTCTGTCTGTCTGAGAGGTTTTGGCTGCGTTTAAACTTGGAGTGAAGCTCTCTTTGCTTTCGCAGTAGATTCCTAACTTTGTTGTTGTACCACGGTGGGTTTTTCCCGTCCCTCACAGTTTTACTCGGCACGTACCTGTCTAAGACGCATTTTACGATTGCCTTGAACTTTTTCCATAAACACTCAACATTGTCAGTGTCGGAACAGAAATTTTCGTTTTGATATGTTAGGTAGTCTGAAATCTGCCTTCTATTACTCTTGCTAAACAGATAAACCTTCCTCCCTTTTTTTATATTCCTATTAACTTCCATATTCAGTGATGCTGCAACGGCCTTATGATCACTGATTCCCTATTCTGCACATACAGAGTCGAAAAGTTCGGGTCTGTTTGTTATCAGTAGGTCCAAGATGTTATCTCTACGAGTCAGTTCTCTGTTTAATTGCTCGAGGTAATTTTCGGATAGTGCACTCAGTATAATGTCACTCGATGCTCTGTCCCTACCACCCGTCCTAAACATCTGAGTGTCATAGCCTATATCTGGTAAATTGAAATCTCCACCTAAGACTATAACATGCTGAGAAAATTTATGTGAAATATATTCCAATTTTTCTCTCAGTTGTTCTGCCACTAATGCTGCTGAGTCGGGAGGTCGGTAAAAGGAGCCAATTATTAACCTAGCTCGGTTGTTGAGCGTAACCTCCACCCATAATAATTCACAGGAACTATCCACTTCTACTTCACTACAGGATAAACTACTACTAACAGCGACGAACACTCCACCACCGGTTGCATGCAATCTATCCTTTCTAAACACCGTCTGTACCTTTGTAAAAATTTCGGCAGAATTTATCTCTGGCTTCAGCCAGCTTTCTGTACCCATAACGATTTCAGCTTCGGTGCTTTCCATCAGCGCTTGAAGTTCCGGTACTTTACCAACGCAGCTTCGACAGTTTACAATTACAATACCGATTGCTGCTTGGTCCCCGCATGTCCTGACTTTGTCCCGCACCCGTTGAGCCTGTTGCCCTTTCTGTACTTGCCCAAGGCCATCTAACCTAAAAAACCGCCCAGCCCACGCCACACAACCACGGGTAGCCGCTTGTTGCGTGTAGTGGACTCCTGACCTATCCAGCGGAACCCGAAACCCCACCACCCTATGACGCAAGTCGAGGAATCTCCAGCGCACACGGTCGCAGAACCGTCTCAGCCTCTGATTCAGAGCCTCCACTCGGCTCTGTACCAAAGGTCCGCAGTCAGTCCTGTCGACGATGCTGCAGATGGTAAGCTCTGCTTTCATCCCGCTAGCGAGACAGGCAGTCTTCACCAAATCAGATAGCCGCCGGAAGCCAGAGAGAATTTCCTCCGACCCATAGCGTCACACATCATTGGTGCCGACATGAGCGACCACCTGCAGATGGGTGCACCCTGTACCCTTCATGGCACCCGGAAGGACCCTTTCCACATCTGGAATGACTCCCCCCGGTATGCACACGGAGTGCACATTGGTTTTCTTCCCCTCTCTTGCTGCCATATCCCTAAGGGACCCCATTACGCGCCTGACGTTGGAGCTCCCAACTACCAGTAAGCCCACCCACAAACCTAATGCGCATCTCATCTAGGCGCTAATAGCGCCACTCTTACGCAGAGGCGCGGAATTTTAATAGACGTAATCTCTCAGATGTCGACAAACGCCTAGCAAGTTCCCTTAATCTTGAGTAACCCCCTTCTTGTAATTGTTGGGATCATTTTTTTCTGCCAGTGTATTTACCGTGCCAGGGAGGAAGATCACGCTGTTAATTCGTGTGTTTCTATTCTCATTTTAACTACACAACATGTACCTTTTACCACCTGTCCCAATCATGGATGATCGCTCATTTTGAATGACTGCGGGTGTCCTCAGAATGAAATTTTCACTCTGCAGCGGAGTGTGCACTGATATGAAACTTCCTGGCAGATAAACTGAGTGCCGAGCCGAGACTCGAACTCGGGACCTTTGCCTTTCTCGGGCAAGTGCTCTACCATTTTAGCTTCCACCAGTGTCTCACTTATACCTTCCAAACTTCACAGAAGCTCTCCTGCGAAACTTTCAGAACTAGCACTGCTAGAAAAAAGGGGGGATGTTTCCTGGAGAGCTTCTGTGACGTTTGGAGGATAGGAGACGAGGTGCTGGTGGAAGTAAAGCTGTTAGGACGGGTCGTGAGTCGTGCTTTGTGTAGCTCAGATGGCAGGGCACTTGCCCGCGAAAGACAAAGATCCCGAGTTCGATTCTCGACTGTGGGTTAGTTACTGAAGTATGCAACTAGTCAAATTCAGGTGGAAGCGCTTGGTTTAGCTTTGCTATAGCACCCTGGGAAAGTAGCTGAATGCTATTTTTAAAGTCAGCTCCGATGCCGACAGTCTGTCGCGACGCATGGTCGTCACACGCAGCTGCGCATCCCTAGAAATACGGACTCGCGATTGGTCCTTTCGAACCAAGCGTCGGGACACCATCTTCAAAACTTCAGCAGTTGAAAAATTTAGATCGAAACAAACAGGTCTTCCTCTCCTTGCAACCTGATAGTCAATGGACGGCAGTATCGGTTACTATTGTGGACGGGGCCGTAATCAGTTGCTATTGGTCGCCTTTCAAAGTTACACGCATTTATTTTTAAAACTGTAATTCCAGACTCAACAATAAATAAAAAATTAATGAAGGAATAAACAACTGTGTAAATAATAGTGTTTTCAGTGCGTTACAATTTAGCAAATCACTATAAAATACAGGAACAGATAATGTTAAAAAAAAGCCACTGTGATCACGGCTGAAGGCCTTACACGCCAAGAATGGCAATAAATTAAGAATGTTTCAGAACTCTCTGCAATTACAATTTACAGATATTGAAATATTAAAGGTAAGTCGCCACAAACACAGCAGAAGGTATCAGGAATGGCAGTAAATAAGATTTTAAGGTTTACTGCTAAAATACAAATATCGAATTATTTTTTTCAAAGCAAATGACCACAATCAAGGCTGAGGACCTTACACGTTAGGAACAGCAATTATATAAAAAATTTAGAAACCTGCTGTAAAAGAGCAGATACAAGCAAAGTTTAATTAAAAGAAACAAGCAACTGAGCACCAAACAGGCGAAATAAGACGATGGTAACCTTGTAACAAAACCCTTACACTGCTAGATTTATTCCAGAGCCGACCAGAACTATTAAGAGACATACATAACCTTTAATGTAGGCATTACAAGGTATGGTAATAAATAATACAATAATAAAACACAAGGACCAGTCACAGACGGCGCTCCAGGAATCGACCTCTGAGAAGGTCCGGCAACAAACACTTTCGCGAGCGATGAGATGGGCAACCAGGAGCTGCATTCACTTCACAAGGTGGTAACTCAGACTAGTTGCAGTCTAACTAATGACTAATGATAATATTGCTGAAGCTACCTGACGTCCAAGAAACCAAATGCAAGAATGGAACAACATGCCAAAGCCGGAACAGTCGCACAACACTACACCTCCAGAATACTGTGCTTAGAGCGGCCAGAACGAGAAACGAATCACTACCACCAGAGTAGAAGAATCAGAACCGGCCTACAATCAAGAAAGCTGTCAAAACTATACGCCTTACTGGACAGCAGCGGCAAGGCGAGGAAACATACACTGCCGTTACATACACTAACCCCGAGGGCAGGTAACTGGGGCGTTAGCGGCCACCAGGCAGGAAAAATACCGCTGGTTGAACTTAACGAATTGTAACAAGCTGAACGCAGTTAATAGTAATAATAAGTCGAGGAAAGCTAAACAGATACGCTTTCCCCAAGCACTCGCTGCTCTTCGCCTCGGCGACACTATGAGCAGCAACACGAACCCAAGTCAGTGGAGAATCGCGAGATGTGACAATGGTGGAGGTTTCTCTACTTGAATTGAAATGCACTCATCTTAAAGCCTGCAGGATCTGGTTTACGACGAGGTCATGCACCCTCGTGACCACAGCTCTTCCACCCGGCACTCCATGCACGCCGCCAGTGGTCCCGGTGTGTCCTGGCTCCTCCTGAGTCGCCAACTGCACCCTCACACGACCCGGAAAAACAAAACGTCGCCCCAAAGATAGGGCAACAATTACTACATATCGATAACCGCCGCTGCTGCCACTAACGGACAGGCAACGCTTACGAAATCGAGTGGCGCCAGTGAACACGAGAAGAAGACAAACAACAGCAACCATACCAACTAAACGATATCGTCTGGCCTGCAACAGAGGGCGGAAACCTACAAACAGCACGAACGCGAGCCGCAGCCCGGCTCCCTCGTGTCCTTTGATTGGAGAAAATACTTACGACCAATAGCTTCTTGGTGACAGGCCAATGCGTTCCCCTCAGGCTTGGTACCTCTATGTGCACAGAGTCGAAGCCGTTTAGACTTGAGGATGGCTAAAAATGGTTCAAATGGCTCTGAGCACTATGGGACTCAACTGCTGAGGTCATTAGTCCCCTAGAACTTAGAACTAGTTAAACCTAACTAACCTAAGGACATCACAAACATCCATGCCCAAGGCAGGATTCGAACCTGCGACCGTAGCGGCCTCGCGGTTCCAGACTGCAGCGCCTTTAACCGCACGGCCACTTCGGCCGGCACTTGAGGATGAACTTAGGGTCGTCGACGATGCCAGTCGCAGTAAAAATCAACTGCTATGTGATCGAGTAAGTAGCGATTTTTGGATGGGAGATGGTTGGATTTTTAGTTAGGTGTCTCTAAAAGGATATACATCAGACCCGTGGTCTAGGGGTAGCGTCTTTGACTCATAATCAAAACGTCTTCGATCCTGGGTTCTATCCCCGCCACTGTCTAAATTTTGATAACCAGCATTGACGGCCAAAGACTTCCGGCATAAGAAGTTAGCCTCATTCTGCCAACGGCCTTGTCAAATAGGGCGGAGGAGCGGATATAGGTTCGGGGCACTCTCTTGTCCTAGGGGTGGGAAGTTGCCCCTAAAGGCGGAAGAATCAGCAATGATCAACGACATGAGGATGCAGAAGGCAATGGAAACCACTGCATTAAAGACACGTAACGTGTATCCACAGGACATGTGGCCTGTAATTGAAGAAGTATCATGATGATCTCTCCATTGGCAAAAGATTCCGGAATAGTCCCCCATTCGGATCTCCGGGAGGGGACTGCCAAAGGGGAGGTTACCATGAGAAAAAGATTGAATAATCAACGAAACGATAACGTTCTACGAGTCGGGGCGTGGAATGTCAGAAGCTTGAACGTGGTAGGGAAACTAGAAAATCTGAAAAGGGAAATGCAACGGCCCAATCTAGATATTGTAGGGGTCAGTGAAGTGAAGGAAGACAAGGATTTCTGGTCAGATGAGTATCGGGTAATATCAACAGCAGCAGAAAATTGTATAACAGGTGTAGGATTCGTTATGAATAGGAAGGTAGGGCAGAGGGTGTGTTACTGTGAACAGTTCAGTGACCGGGTTGTTCTAATCAGAATCGACAGCAGACCAACACCGACAACGATAGTTCAGGTATACATGCCGACGTCGCAAGCTGAAGATGAACAGATAGAGAAAGTGTATGAGGATATTGAAAGGGTAATGCAGTCTGTAAAGGGGGACGAAAATCTAATAGTCATGGGCGACTGGAATGCAGTTGTAGGGGAAGGAGTAGAAGAAAAGGTTACAGGAGAATATGGGCTTGGGACAAGGAATGAAAGAGGAGAACGACTAATTGAGTTCTATAACAAGTTTCAGCTAGTAATAGCGAATACCCTGTTCAAGAATCACAAGAGGAGGAGGTATACTTGGAAAAGGCCGGGAGATACGGGAAGATTTCAATTAGATTACATCATGGTCAGACGGAGATTCCGAAATCAGATACAGGAGCAGATATAGACTCAGATCACAATATAGTAATGATGAAGAGTAGGCTGAAGTTCAAGACATTAGTCAGGAAGAATCAATACGCAAAGAAGTGGGATACGGAAGTACTAAGGAATGACGAGATACGTTTGAAGTTCTCTAACGCTATAGATACAGCAATAAGGAATAGCGCAGTAGGCAGTACAGTTGAAGAGGAATGGACATCTCTAAAAAGGGCCATCACAGAAGTTGGGAAGGAAAACATGGGTACAAAAAAGGTAGCTGCGAAGAAACCATGTGTAACAGAAGAAATACTTCAGTTGATTGATGAAAGGAGGAAGTACAAATATGTTCCGGGAAAATCAGGAGTACAGAAATACAAGTCGCTGAGGAATGAAATAAATAGGAAGTGCAGGGAAGCTAAGACGAAATGGCTTCAGGAAAAATGTGAAGACATCGAAAAAGATATGAGTGTCGGAAGGATAGACTCAGCGTACAGGAAAGTCAAAACAACCTTTGGTGACATTAAAAGCAACGGTGGTAACATTAAGAGCGCAACGGGAATTCCACTGTTAAATGCAGAGGAGAGAGCAGATAGGTGGAAAGAATACATTGAAAGCCTCTATGAGGGTGAAGATTTGTCTGATGTGATAGTAGAAGAAACAGGAGTCGATTTAGAAGAGATAGGGGATCCAGTATTAGAATCGGAATTTAAAAGAGCTTTGGAGGACTTACGGTCAAATAAGGCAGAAGGGATAGATAACATTCCATCAGAATTTCTAAAATCACTGGGGGAAGTGGCAACTAAACGACTATTCACGTTGGTGTGTAGAATATATGAGTCAGGCGATATATTATCTGACTTTCGGAAAAGCATCATCCCCACAATTCCGAAGACGGCAAGAGCTGACAAGTGCGAGAATTATCGCACAATCAGCTTAACAGCTCATGCATCGAAGCTGCTTACAAGAATAATATACAGAAGAATGGAAAAGAAAATTTAGAATGCGCTAGGTGACGATCAGTTTGGCTTTAGGAAAAGTAAAGGGACGAGAGAGGCAGTTCTGACGTTACGGCTAATAATGGGAGCAAGGCTAAAGAAAAATCAAGGCAATTTCATAGGATTTGTCGACCTGGAAAAAGCGTTCGACAATATAAAATGGTGCAAGCTGTTCGAGATTCTGAAAAAAGTAGGGGTAAGCTATAGGGAGAGACGGGTCATATACAATATGTACAACAACCAAGAGGGAATAATAAGAGTGGACGATCAAGAACGAAGTGCTCGTATTAGGAAGGGTGTAATACAAGGCTGTAGCCTTTCGCCCCTACTCTTCAATCTGTACATCGAGGAAGCAATGACGGAAATAAAAGAAAGGGTCAGGAGTGGAATTAAAATACAAGGTGAAAGGATATCAATGATACGATTCGCTGATGACATTGCTATCCTGAGTGAAAGTGAAGAAGAATTAAATGATCTACTGAACGGAATGAAGAGTCTAATGAGTACACAGTATGGTTTGAGAGTAAATCGGAGAAAGACGAAGGTAATGAGAAGTAGTAGAAATGAGAACAGCCAGAAACTTAACATCAGGATTGATGGTCACGAAGTCAATGAAAAAAAATGGTTCAAATGGCTCTGAGCACTATGGGACTTAACTGCTATGGTCATCAGTCCCCTAGAACTTAGAACTACTTAAACCTAACTAACCTAAGGACATCACACACATCCATGCCCGAGGCAGGATTCGAACCTGCAACCGTAGCGGTCACGCGGCTCCGGACTGTAGCGCCTAGAACCGCACGGCCACTCCGGCCGGCGAAGTCAATGAAGTTAAGGAATTCTGCTACCTAGTCAGTAAAATAACCAATGACGGACGGAGCAAGGAGGACATCAAAAGCAGACTCGCTATGGCAAAAAAGGCATTTCTGTCCAAGAGAAGTCTACTAATATCAAATACCGGCCTTAATTTGAGGAAGAAATTTCTGAGGATGTACGTCTGGAGTACTGCATTGTATGGACTGTGGGAAAACCGGAACAGAAGAGAATCGAAGCATTTGAGATGTGGTGCTATAGACGAATGTTGAAAATTAGGTGGACTGATAAGGTAAGGAATGAGGAGGTTCTACGCAGAATCGGAGAGGAAAAGAATATGTGGAAAACACTGATAAGGAGAAGGGACAGGCTGATAGGACATCTGCTAAGACTTGTGGGAATGACTTCCATGGTACTAGAGGGGGCTGTAGAGGGCAAAAACTGTAGAGGAAGACAGAGATTGGAATACGTCAAGCAAATAATTGAGGACGTAGGTTGCAAGTGCTACTCTGAGATGAAGAGGTTAGCACAGGAAAGGAATTCGTGGTGGGCCGCATCAAACCAGTCTGTAGACTGATGACCAAAAAAAAAAAGAAGGATATAGCCCCATCTTTCGCAGCAGTGGGGAATTCTCGCGAGTAATGATTTCAATGTATGATTTACGTAAATTCAGATGAAACCGAACTTGGTGTTTAATCGGTCACGATGCACTTCGTATACTGTGTAGAAAATCAATTTTCAGAAATGCATTCCCTGTTGCGATTACGAATAACTATCAGCTGTAGAGGGAATGACGACAGTGGAACTCAGTGCCGGACCAGAAGCCGAACCCGGATTCCACGCTTTACGCAGGCTGTCGCCTCAATCGCTTTGGCTATCCGTGCACGACTCGCAGCCAGACACAAACATCTACACGTCGTCGTTCCTGCTTCACAACGTGTACTAGTACACACATTATTTAATTTCTCGTACAAGGGAGGACATTTTAGTTGAATGTTGCATCGAAAGATAGTAAATACGATATTGGAGTGACTGTGTTGTTAAGGAGTACGATGCAATGTTCCGTCGGACATGCTTGCATGGTCTTAGGGACAGGTACTGCGATCACTACACCCGTTCCTTATGTCATGCATGCATGTCTGAAGGAAGTTTGGATAGTTCTTCTTTACGACACGTTCACTGCATGCAATAACATACGTATCCCCCAGTACCGGCCAGAAATTAAAATGTCCTCCCCTGTACAGGGTATTTCATAATGTATGTACGAGTACAGGTTGCTACGCAGGAACGATGACCTATCGAATTTTGGGTCTGGCGCGAGTTGTGGACGAATAGCCAAAGCCGTTAAGGCGACTGCTAGCGTAAAGTTGGGAATTCAGGTTCGATTTACGGTCCGAAAAGGTTTTTTTACTGTCGTCACTCCATTACACAATTGGTAGTTGTTCGTATTCGCAACTGCGAATACACTCCATGTACAGTATTTCAAAGCGGCTGCAGTCGCTGCAGTTTTTCTTAGCAACACAGGCACTGTACTATCGTATCTTTTGATGATTCGTTTAGTAATAGAAAGTAGCTAACTTTGCTTTCAAATCAATAGATGTGAATAATTTGCACGTCCATACGGCGTTTGCCTAATCCTGTCAACATTTGCTGACAGTTCTTCGGTGTGTTATTAACGTTTGCTCTAACACCAGGACTTGCTTTTTATGTGAGTTCCATGTAACTGCAGTTTCAGGAGTGCGCTCCATGTGTTAAATAAACTGTTCACCATGCATCTACTCAGTTCGTTAAATTGCATGTGAGCACATTGTAGCTCGTCCTGCAGTCTTTAACCACCTATAGCCTGTGAGAGAAAATTTCTTAGAATGTTCAGTAAAGTCCTAGCCCTGATCTGTTGTTCTGGAGTCCACTAATTAAATTCCTGTTGTGCTGTTTTTTCTTTAGGATAGTGAGTAGGGCTGCTAATCAACTAAACTTGTATTATTGTTTTTATTAAATCGGGAACCTAGAAACGACGGAGAGGCTACAGGCTACAGCAGTCCACTCACCCACCACCGCCCCACACCGAACCCAGGGTTATTGTGCGGTTCGGCCCTCAGTGCCAAAATGGTTCAAATGGCTCTGAGCACTATGGGACTTAACATCTATGGTCATCAGTCCCCTAGAACTTAGAACTACTTAAACCTAACTAACCTAAGGACATCACACAACACCCAGTCATCACGAGGCAGAGAAAATCCCTGACCCCGCCGGGAATCGAACCCGGGAACCCGGGCGCGGGAAGGGAGAACGCTGCCGCACGACCACGAGCTGCGGACGCCCTCAGTGCCCCCCCCCCCCCCCCCACCATCCCACCCATTGAGAACGTCTCATACCAGACGAGTGTAACACCAAATGTTTGCGTGGTGGAGCGATTATGGTGTACGCGTACCTGGAGACAGTGTTTGCGCAGCAATCGCCGACATTGTGTAACTGAGGCGGAATAAGGTGAACCAGCCCGCATTCGCCGAGGCAGATGAAAAACCGCCTAAAAACCATGCACAGGCTGGACGGCACACGAGAACTCGACACTAATCTACCGGGCGGATACACTTGTTTCATTGCTGCAGAGACAACATGTTAGGCTAAAATACACGTACCATGCATTTTCAGACGATGCTGTGAGCGCTGTGTGCCAGACCTCCGATAAACGAGGGCCACTTGTAGACCGTCTAGCGCCGATAAGGCCCGAAGGCCACAGTTAAGGTGCGACTGCGTGAGTATGAGACCGCACCATTCAGTTGCGACAGCCTTGCGCTGAAGTCGAGGTCGATAACGGTACATCTTGTCGCAGAACCAGGGCCGTTCCAAGGCTAAAGTGACAAACGCCGCCGCTTAGGGCGCCAAGGTGGGAGGGGAAGCAGGAGCGGTCAGTGCAAGATATGTATACACAGCTTATAAGTATTAGTAGCGAAAACTGACACGGGTGGGGGAAAGGGGGTAGGAAGATGGGGGGAAAGTGATAAGTGTTCTCGAACCGGCCCTCCGCAGAACAATCATCTTTCCTACAATTTAGTGTGTCCAGTTTTGACCTTGCCTACGCGTACACTTTCCGTCTACATCCGTATGATTGGAAGGAAGGTATGAAAACTGGATCTGAATATCCCGTCGACATCGAGGTCATTAGAGACGGAACACAAGCTCGGCTTGTGTAATAATAATGGCGTGTGACGGCCTCCCGTCGGGTAGACCGCTCGCCTGGTGCAAGTCTTTCGGTTTGACGCCACTTCGGCGACTTGCTCGTCGGTGGGGATGAAATGATGATTATTAGGACAACACACCACCCAGTCCCTGAGCGGCTAAAATCTCCGACCCAGCCGGGAATCGAACACGAGCCCTTCGGATTGACAGGCTGTCGCGCTGACCACTCAGCTACCGGGGGGGACTCGGATTGTGTGAAGGATGGGGAAGGAACTCGCCATTCTCTTTCAAAGGAAGCTTCTTGGTATTTGTGTGAAGAGATTTAGGGAAATCACGGAAAACTTAAATCTATTTGGCCGGACGCATGTCTGAGCCGTCGTCCTCTCAAGTACCAGTCCCCGGTGCTAACCACTAAGCCGGGAAATGAGAGGGTGACAATCATGACCACTTTGACCAAAAATATCGATATTCCAGTACTTCCAGGTCTGTGTTTTATACTATATAGATGAAAATTTCATTCTAATTCGAGCTTGTTTTCAGTATTCTTACACATGAAGAGATAGGGGATGCAGTATTAGATTCATAATTAAAAAAAAAGCTTTTGACGACTTAGATCAAATAAGGCAGAAGGGATTGATAACATTTCATCGGAATTTCTAAAATCAGTGGGGAAAGTGGGAAAGAAAAACATTATCCACGTTGGTGTGAAGAATGTATGAGACTGGTAATATAATGTAACGTAAGTATTTCGGAAAGACGTCATCCACGTAATTCCGAACACAGCAAGAGCCGAAAGGTGTGAGAATTATCACACGATCAGCTTAACAGCTCAATCATCCAAGTTGCTAGCATGAGTAATATACAGAAGAATGGAGTTGAGGATCTGTTAGATGATGATCAGTTAGGCTTTAGGAAAGGCAAAAGAACCAAAGAGACAGTTCTGACGTTGCGGTTGATAAAGGAAGCTAGACTGGAGAAACACCATGACACGTTCATAGGATTTGTCTACCAGCAAAAAGCTTTCGACAATGTAAAATGGTGCAAGGGGTTTTAAATACTGAGAAAAATATATACAAGAACCAAGAGGAAACATTAAGATTGGAAGACCAAGAACGAAGTGCTCGGATTAAAAAGGCTGTGCCGGCCGGTGTGGCCATGCGGTTCTAGGCGCTTCAGTCTGGAACCGCGTGACCGCTACGGTCGCAGGTTCGAATCCTGCCTCGGGCATGGATCTGTGTGATGTCCTTAGGTTAGTTAGGTTTAAGTTGTTCTAAGTTCTAGGGGACTGATGACCACAGATGTTAAGTCCCATAGTGCTCAGAGCCATTTGAACCATTTTTTAAAAAGGCTGTAAGGCAGGGATGGAATCTTTCATCCCTACTGTTCAATCTATAAATCGAAAGGGCAGTGATGGAAATAAAAGAAGGTTGAAGAATGGAATTAAAGTTCAAGGTAAAAGGATATCAAGGATAAGATTAACTGATTCTCAGTGAAAGTGAAGAAGAGTTACAGCATCTGTTGAATGCAATGAACAAGGCTAATGAGTACAGATTATGGTTTGAGAGTAAACAGATGATAGACGATAGTAATGAGAAACAGCATGAATGAGAACAGCGAGAAACTTAAATCAGATATTGGTATCATGAAGTAGATGAAGTGAAGGAATTCTGCTACCTAGGCAGCACAATAACTCATGATGGACGGAGCAAGGAGGGCGTAGAAAGCAGACTGGCACTGTGAGAAAGGGAATTCCTGGCCAAGAGAAATTTACAAGTATCAACGAGGAGGTTCTCTGAGGATCGGCAAGGAAAGGAACGCAATGAAAACACTGACAAGAAGAAGCGACAGGACGATAACATCTATTAAGTCGTCAAGGAATAACTTCCATGGTACCGGAGAGAACTGTAGAGGTTAAAAACTGTACACTGTCCGAAGCAGGCCTTGAAAGCTCGACGATACCGACCGGTCGCCGTGTCATCCTCAGCCCTTAGACATGACTGTACGCGGATACGGAGGGGCGAGTTGTCAGCACACTGCTCTACATCTACATCTCCATCTACATGATTACTCTGCAATTCACATTTAAGTGCTTGGCAGAGGGTTCATAGAACCACAATCATACTATCTCCCTACCATTCCACTCCCGAACAGCGCGCGGGAAGAACGAACACCTAAACCTTTCTGTTCGAGCTCTGATTTCTCTTATTTTATTTTGATGATCATTCCTACCTATGTAGGTTGGGCTCAACAAGATATTTTCGCATTCGGAAGAGAAAGTTGGTGACTGAAATTTCGTAAATAGATCTCGCCGAAACGAAAAACGTCTTTGCTTTAATGACTTTCATCCCAACTCGCGTATCATATCTGCCACACTCTCTCCCCTATTACGTGATAATACAAAACGAACTGCCCTTTTTTGCACCCTTTCGATGTCCTCCGTCAATCCCACCTGGTAAGGGTCCCACACCGCGCAGCAATATTCTAACAGAGGACGAACGATTGTAGTGTAAGCTGTCTCTTTAGTGGACTTGTTGCATCTTCTAAGTGTCCTGCCAATGAAACGCAACCTTTGGCTGGCCTTCCCCATAATATTATCTACGTGGTCTTTCCAACTGAAGTTGTTCGTAATTTTAACACCCAGGTACTTAGTTGAATTGACAGCCTTGAGAATTATACTATTTATCGAGTAATCGAATTCCAATGGATTTGTTTTGGAACTCATGTGGGTCATCTCACACTTTTCGTTATTTAGCGTCAACTGCCACCTACCACAACATACAGCAATCTTTTCTAAATCGCTTTGCAACTGATACTGGTCTTCGGATGACCTTACTAGACGGTAAATTACAGCATCATCTGCGAACAACCTAAGAGAACTGCTCAGATTGTCACCCAGGTCATTTATATAGATCAGGAACAGCAGAGGTCCCAGGACGCTTCCCTGGGGAACACCTGATATCTCTTCAGTTTTACTCGATGATTTGCCGTCTATTACTACGAACTGCGACCTTCCTGACATGAAATCACGAGTCCAGTCGCACAACTGAGACGATACCCCATAGGCCCGCAGCTTGATTAGAAGTCGCTTGTGAGGAACGGTGTCAAAAGCTTTCCGGAAATCTAGAAATACGGAATCAACTTGAGATCCCCTGTCGATGGCGGCCATTACTTCATGCGTTGCACAAGAACGATGTTTTCTGAAACCATGCTGATTACGCATCAATAGATCGTTCCCTTCGAGGTGATTGATAATGTTTTAATACAGTCCTGGCCCGTCAGTTTTCGCGACTGTGGCCTCTACTTCTCTGTCAAGTAGCTCCTCAATCGGCCTCACAAGGGCTGAGTGCACCCCTCTTGACAACAACACTCGGCGAACTCGGACAGTTCCCATCCAAGTGCTAACCAAGCCCAACAGCGCGTAACTTCGGTTATCCGACGCGAACCAGTGTTACCACTGCGGAAAGGCCGTTTGGGAAGAGAGATATTCGAATACATACAGCAAGTAATTGAGGATGTAGGTTACAACGGCTACTCAGATACGAAAAGCTTGGCACAAGTGAGGAAATTGTGGCGGGCAGCATCAAAGCAGTCACGACTGATGACTCAAAAAAAAAGAAAAAAAAGAAGAATGGTGTGAGTAGGTCTACATGATCTCCAGTGAAGATTTTTATTATAGTTCACAGCATTCCAAGACGGTGTGTACGCGCAGCGTTCACCACGTCCAGAATCTTTGGCATTAGGGACATCGGAGCATCACGCAGATCACACAGATAGATGGCCGCAGTGCAATGACTGCAAAACGATACATTTCCTGAACCCATGGCAGCCATCCCATGTTGTTCTGATAAGAATTTCTAGAGTTTTCTCAAATTTTCCATTCTCTTGCCCAATTTGACGTAAGTCATCAACTTAAAAAATGTCTTTTTAAAAAGCACTCTTCACATAATCTCTCTTTTCTGCATTTAAATCAACCAGGGTGACTGCTTGAAGGAGATAACACAGGTGATTGTAACCAGCTCCATCCCTAAGATGAGATACTGCTGGAGGTTTCTGTGAGTCATGACATATCTGTGCTTATCCCCTAGCATTTTCATCAGTTTGCAGATGGTGCCTCCTCACAGAACTAGTTTCTCTAGACACAGCAACAAATCGCTTTGAGCATCATGCAACCAAAAGAGTATTTGAGGTCTGCCTCCAAAACATACCCACACCACAATCAGCTGCCGCACCATGGGTATTTTCACCTAACGCCTTGCATTCGTTCTCGGCAGCCATAGAAATTCGCCAATCACCAGCAACTGTAGCATGGAGTGTCCGTATAAGTTCCCCAAATACAAGTACATGATATATCTCGAATCAAGCGGTGCACTGAACATCTCATCCATCTGTGGGTTATTTGCCTTGCCTATGGACTCATTGGTAAAATGGTCCACAGATGCCATGTTCAAAGTAAAGCAGTGTGTCAACATGGGTCAACAGTTCGATGTGGACTTTCGTTCTCTTGACCACAGTGTCCCAGGACAACCCAGGTGCTGTGTAATAAATGGCAGCGTCCAGAGCATATGTGGTCATGCATACAATCCATAATTTCTCGGAAACATCAGCAAGCAAATGCACATCTGTGTCCATATAACGTCTCGCGTAGGCTCCTGAAGTAGAAGTACTGAATTGCTACCAAACATTCACAGCATGCACGTATTCGCTACTCGATATAGTATCGCATGTAAGGTTACTGGTGAATTCAGTTATGCGGAGTAATCTGGTTTGGTCGAGATATCCACACAATCTAGATACTCGTTTGGGGAAACCCCGTTCCTCGTCACAAACTGAAATATTGTCTTCGGAATACGCACATCGAGTGATACGCATATCCTCGTGAAGCAGAATTTCAGTAGATTTCTAGTGTCTGCATAAAATGCAGCGAGCCAAGGAAACATAGCGTTATTCTTGGCATCATTCGTCTGGAGACTGAAAAACATTACATGTAGACTTCCCAGGTTTGCCATCGGATCATACTGTGTAAATTCCACGATATATCGTCAATGCAACTGCTCGACGTCTTCAGGTGGTGGTAGTTGCTACTGTCATTGCTGAAATACACGACTGATGATAATTTATCAGCCCTGGAGCAGGCAATACACGTGCGGGGGAAGATGCTTGCAATTGGGGGAAACCGGAACTCATAGTGCGACCTGCTGGGAGCTGCAAAAAGGCCATCCGCGCCTTGCGCTGTGGGCACTGATTGTGATGCCGGACACTCCTGTGGTTAAGAGCTGAATTAACTCTCAGCAGTGCACTGTGTCGACTCATGAACCGGAAGATCTTTTTTTCCCTGTTTTGATTTAATGGCAGCCAGTGTTGGAATTCACGTGGCGCTTAACTGAAAACCTGCATCCTTATTGCCCACTCTACTGACATGTACGTCCTCCTTAACAACACAGTCCCAGAAGGATGACGCTGGATATAAAATTTTAGTACCAGAAAGATGACGCTGGGGATAAAATTTCAGTCTTTTCGTAAGACATGCGAGGCCCATGTCCAGGCAATGTTCTACCACTGCTGATTTATTAAGTTGCCCCAGTAGTGTATGACGATGGTGTTCGACGCATCATTCTGCACGGTTCGGCATGTGTGCCCAATATAAGATTTTCCACATTGGCATGAACGCTTATACATGCCACATTTTCTAAGACCAAGGTCGTCTTTGACCTAACACAATAGATTCCTCAATTTTGTTGGTGGCCGAAAGACACACTTGATGTTGTGCCTTTTGAGGATTCTTCCTATTCTTGAAGTCACGCCGCCAAAATACGGCAAGAGCGCCGTTGCTGTTCGTGTCTCCGCATCTTCATTTTCATCCCTGCTTCGAATTTGCTTAAAACGCAGTGCATGGTGTATCTATCCGAATATCGTTCTTAGGTGTTGTAACTCACCAGGTAGACTGTCGGCATCTGAGACCACATGTACTACATGCACCAGTGTAAGACGCTACTGCGTTGTGTAGGATGATGACAATTCGTGGGCTACAAATATAGCTCCGTGAGAGTTGGTTTGCGACAGACACTACGTCTCAGTGTACCATCGTATTTTCTTCTGACCATGAAGTCCAGGAATGCTAAATATCATCTTTTTCCACTTCAATTGTGAACTGTATATTCGAATGGAGCGAGTTCAGATGCCGAAAAAACACAGATATTGTCTCTGTGGGGCCACGCCACAAATTTATCGTCTACATACCGCCAGAAGCAGGAAGGTTTGGGATTTGCCGACTGCAGTCCTTTTTCCGTTAAGTCTTTCATAAAATAGTTGGCCATGGGAGACAAAGGATTTACCATGGCGACACCGTCCATTTGTTCAAAATACTGATTATTGAATAAGAAATAACTTGAAGTAAGCAAATGTTTAAACAACACCACAATGCCTTTGTCACTGGCTTCTGATAAGCTCCAACGTGTCCTGCAGAGGTACTTTCGTAAATGAAGATGCAACATTAAAGCTAACCAAAAGATCTGATAGTTGTAGCTTACTGTCTTCACGCGTCCTATGAAGTCCTCTGAATTCCGGATATCGTGGTCACACATGCCTATGAGAGGTCCCTACAGCTCCATACCACGTCCGCATGACACCACAAGGCTGCAGATGACACAGTAACTGGACGGCATCCCTTGGCCTTTCAGGGCCTGGACGATGAGCTTGAGCTCAGGTATGGTTACTTAAAAAGACGAAGGAATTTTTCTACTTTCTATGGTGACAGACCTGTACTTCCGTCGGTCTTTGAATTATGAGCTGCGACCATGCATCACAGCAGAGTATCACTATCATTCTGATGTCTGTTCATATAGTGAGCATTTTCCTATTTTTTGATGCACATGCTCCATTCTTCCGTTTACCAACAGATTCGATGGATTTATCGTCAACTTACGAATTGTAGTAAATAGCACAACTGCTTCATCACTTCTGACATAAAACTGCGACTATAGTTTGTTGGTAACATCTCTGGGAGACTGAATTTTAGTAACCACTGTAAGTAGGCTGTTTAGGTATTTGTATTGGTAACGCCACGTAGCGCTCTGTATGAAAATCACTGGCTGTGCTGTGTGCAGTCTGTGGCTGGGTGGCATTGTTGTAATAATCGCTATTGTAGTGTTAGGCAGTTGGCTGTTAACAGCGCGTAGCGTTGCGCAGTTGGAGGTGAGCCGCCAGCAGTGGTGGGTGTGGGGAAGTGAGATGGCGGATTTTTGAGAGCGGATGATCTGGACATGTGTCCATGAGAAACAGTACATTTGTAAGAATGGATGTCATGAACTGATATATATATTATATATTATGACTTTTGAACACTATTAAGGTAAATACATTGTTTGTTCTCTATCAAAATCTTTCATTTGCTAACTATGCCTATCAGTAGTTAGTGCCTTCAGTAGTTTGAATCTTTTATTTAGCTGGCAGTAGTGGCGCTCGCTGTATTGCAGTAGTTCGAGTAACGAAGATTTTTGTAGGGATTATTGAAAGTCAGATTGCGTTGCGCTAAAAAATATTGTGTGTCAGTTTAGTGTTGATCAGAATAGGTAAAGAGCGAAATGTCTGAGTACGTTCAGTTTTGCTCAGCTGTTTGAAAATCAAATAATGTAAGAGATTTGTCAGCACATAATTCAATAATTTTTCTAAGGGGAAGTTTCATCACTTCTTGACTATTGCCTTTGCTACCATGTCACCTTATTGATTTGGGATAGCTACTATTTCCCCATTTCCAGATATCGCGAAAAATGATTTCTTATGGTCAGAAAATAGCGGTTTTCTACTGGTGTTTGTCCAAAAGGCCCTAAAATGTCCACGTCAGTAGAATACACTGATAACTCAGCCCCTTGTGCACATGGTATACAGCATTTAACATACTTTTCAACATTTTTTTCTATGTGTATAACACTAATAATATTTGGTTAGTCACCATTTCATGTCCCATCATCCTGTGCCTTCTCCTTATCAGTGTTTTCTACATATTCCTTTCCTCTCCGATTCTGCATAGAACTTCCCCATTCCTTACCTTATCAGTCCACCTAATTTTCAACATTTCTCTGTTTGCACCACGTCTCACATGGTTCGATTCTCTTCTGTACCGGCTTTCCCACAGTCCATGTTACGCTACGATACAATATTGTGTTCCAAACGTACGTTCTTAGAAATATCTTACTCAGATTAAGGTTTACGTTTGATACTAGTATACTTTCCTTGACCAGGAATTGCCTTTTTGCCATGCTAGTCTGCTTTTTATGTCCTCCTTGCTTTGTTTATCATGGAATATTTTGCTGTCTAGGTAGCAGAATTCCTCAATTTTATCTACTTCGTGATCCCAAATTCCGATGATAAGTTTGTCGCTCTTCTCATGTCTGTTACTTCTAATTACTTTCGTCTTTCTTCTATTTACTCTCAATCCATATTCTGCACTCATTAGACTGTTCGTTTCGTTTAATAGATCCCGTAATTCCTCCTCACTTCCACTGAGTAGAGAATCGTCATCAGTGTATCTTACATCGACATCCTTTCACCTTAAATTTTCCAACACCATACCCTGTAATTACTGGAGTGTGTGATGGCTAACAGTGTTGTGTTCGCAACGGTGAAGTCACGTCCAAAGAGTAAATTAAGCTGGCCCTGCCTTTGACAACTGCAACTGTGAATAGCGTATGGGTTAATTCTCCAGATCGTGACAATATTCGACTCTGACTTGATCAGGATCAGTACTTGGAGTCTAATCCCAGGAAGAGTAGAAGAACTAGGTTTTAATAATACGTTTACTATAAAAATAACTCTCAGAGAAACATATGCAAAGTTATTTATTTAATCGTTTAGCTAGGGCCCCCCGTCGGACAGACCGTTCGCCGGGTGCCGGTCTTTCAATTTGACGCCATTTCGGCGACCTGCAGTCGATGATGATGATGATGAGGACAGCACAACACCCAGTCCCTGGGCGGAGAAAATTGCCCGACCCAGCCGGGAATCGAACCCGGGGCCAGAGGACTGACAATCCGTCACGCTGATCATTCAGCTACCGGGGGCGAACATATGCAAAGTGAACAAATTTAGACATATAACGTTAAGTCACACTTATTAATTTAAATTTGAGATTGGCAACACGTCTATGACGTGATTCGAAATCACACCCCCTATTGTATGGCGGAAACACCAGATCGCTGACAGTGATTAGTATCGAAGTTGAGAAGGCTCCACCCTGCCTGGCACTGACAATAAGAGACTCTGCGATTAAACACATGGAATTTAACATATATTAAAGATGCCCTGTCTGCCGAGCAGTGGAGCATATATCAGCAAATTCAGTGCTATGAAGAACAATTCTGCAGCCGTGAACTGTTCACTTCTGCCGGCAGACGAAGTGCGTTGCCTAGCTGAAAATTCTAAAAACACAGAGGACGTGAAACAGCGTCGACAAACTCCTAGGATCGAAGGTATTTCCGTACAATGCCGGCCACGAATCAAGAATTCTGCTTGCTCATAAGCCAGGCGCAGATACTTAAGCGTGCAGTCATAAAGCAGAACTTCATAGTGCCTGAATCTCCGAAAAGAAGCACAGGTTCGTATCTATGTTCACAGAGAAACATATGGTGCAGTTTACTTCATAGTGCCTGAATCTCCGAAAAGAAGCGCAAGTTCCTATCTATGCTCATGGTGAAATACACTCCTGGAAATTGAAATAAGAACACCGTGAATTCATTGTCCCAGGAAGGGGAAACTTTATTGACACATTCCTGGGGTCAGATACATCACATGATCACACTGACAGAACCACAGGCACATAGACACAGGCAACAGAGCATGCACAATGTCGGCACTAGCACAGTGTATATCCACCTTTCGCAGCAATGCAGGCTGCTATTCTCCCATGGAGACGATCGTAGAGATGCTGGATGTAGTCCTGTGGAACGGCTTGCCATGCCATTTCCACCTGGCGCCTCACTTGGACCAGCGTTCGTGCTGGACGTGTAGACCGCGTGAGACGACGCTTCATCCAGTCCCAAACATGCTCAATGGGGGACAGATCCGGAGATCTTGCTGGCCAGGGTAGTTGACTTACACCTTCTAGAGCACGTTGGGTGGCACGGGATACATGCGGACGTGCATTGTCCTGTTGGAACAGCAAGTTCCCCTGCCGGTCTAGGAATGGTAGAACGATGGGTTCGATGACGGTTTGGATGCACCGTGCACTATTCAGTGTCCCCTCGACGATCACCAGTGGTGTACGGCCAGTGTAGGAGATCGCTCCCCACACCATGATCCCGGGTGTTGGCCCTGTGTGCCTCGGTCGTATGCAGTCCTGATTGTGGCGCTCACCTGCACGGCGCCAAACACGCATACGACCATCATTGGCACCAAGGCAGAAGCGACTCTCATCGCTGAAGACGACACGTCTCCATTCGTCCCTCCATTCACGCCTGTCGCGACACCACTGGAGGCGGGCTGCACGATGTTGGGGCGTGAGCGGAAGACGGCCTAACGGTGTGCGGGACCGTAGCCCAGCTTCATGGAGACGGTTGCGAATGGTCCTCGCCGATACCCCAGGAGCAACAGTGTCCCTAATTTGCTGGGAAGTGGCGGTGCGGTCCCCTACGGCACTGCGTAGGATCCTACGGTCTTGGCGTGCATCCGTGCGTCGCTGCGGTCCGGTCCCAGGTCGACGGGCACGTGCACCTTCCGCCGACCACTGGCGACAACATCGATGTACTGTGGAGACCTCACGCCCCACGTGTTGAGCAATTCGGCGGTACGTCCACCCGGCCTCCCGCATGCCCAGTATACGCCCTCGCTCAAAGTCCGTCAACTGCACATACGGTTCACGTCCACGCTGTCGCGGCATGCTACCAGTGTTAAAGACTGCGATGGAGCTCCGTATGCCACGGCAAACTGGCTGACACTGACGGCGGCGGTGCACAAATGCTGCGCAGCTAGCGCCATTCGACGGCCAACACCGCGGTTCCTGGTGTGTCCGCTGTGCCGTGCGTGTGATCATTGCTTGTACAGCCCTCTCGCAGTGTCCGGAGGAAGTATGGTGGGTCTGACACACCGGTGTCAATGTGTTCTTTTTTCCAATTCCAAGAGTGTATATGAAGCAGTTCCTAGTGGCGAAATCAGCACATTCGAATATCATGGTGAGGCTGTTCACTAGTGTCTTGTCAGCAATGTCTCAAAGTGCTATCCAGCGAAGTGTGTGCTACCGACAGCTGCCAGAGAGCCCTATCACCGTGAAGAGACCAGTGTGGAGCAAACGTCACCTCTTTAGCGTGAACTTTCCTTGCAACCAATCACCGTCCTTGTTACACACGGAATTCCTCCCACTCTACGTCTCATGAAGGTGTCACCCTACCACGTTCAGCTCACATTCAATTCGGTGGAAGCTTTAACGCCTCGGCGTGTTCACCTGCATCTATGTCAGGCATTCCACATGCATTCCTCGTACTAAAAGAAGCTGGTCGCAGCACTTGTAAGATGCTATCTCTATGATCTTATACTTTCCGCACCAACGTCCCTCGCCTCCTTGGCGACTACAGGTCCGTTGCAAGAAGCGGCTCTCCACCGGCGTCGCTCTTGGGCAGTAAACCCCCGGCGTTCTCTTTCCAGAGCCGTAAAAACTGCCATACGTGCAGCCTTTGTTCTGAGTCGATCACGGGGACTGTGAAGGCCCACGTTTGCCCTGCTGTCAGAGCCAGTACGAAATTACACTCAAAGCATGCTCTTGTACAGAAATGTTAGCATGAGGCTACTCATAAATGATTAATAATTCAATATATAAAGGTTTTTTTTAAATGCCGCTACCAGTCACAAACTTTGTCAACTATTGTATTACTTAATTATTTAGCGTCATGTTTCGAGGGTTAAACCTCATCTTCCGGCTAAATGGCATTACAAAATCAGCTTTACGATAAGGTCATACTGATATTACATAGTCATTTCGTAAATGCTGTGGTCATCCTGTGGAAGATGAGAAAACTTAGTAAGAGGCGATGTCACTTTGGAAGCTGGACTGATGTTTGCACGAAAATGTTGTGTAACGGTCACTCACTTTGTTCTTCTGGCGTGGCAGTCTCGTTTTGATTTGTTGCGATGTATCCATTTCCGTGGCTTTCTTGGTCACTGTTCACAAATTGTCACTAACATAGGAGTAACTTGGAAACACGATAACAAACAGTTCTGTAGTGCAGTGCAGTGCAGTAATTTTTTTAAAAAAAAAAACTTTTACATATTTCTTGAGAGAGTCACGCTCGAAAAATAGTCAAAATAATTATTTAACTCCACCTTAAAAATGCGGTCTCATACTACTTACATGAAATTTTAATTGAAATATAAATTAGCAAAATTACTAATGTATGGCTGAAAAATCTTGCCACCTTACAATTTTAATCCCATTCTCGAACCATTGTTTTATTTCTAACATTGCTTCATAGACTGAGCAGTAGGGATGAAAGACTACGTTGTTTGGTTTTTGGAGCGCTCAACTGTGTGGTTGTCAGCGTCTTTACAAATTCCCAATCTTTTCACTGTCCAGTTTCGTCACGTCCCCGAATGATGATGAGGACAAAATAAACAATCAGTCCACAGGCAGAGAAAATCGACGGCGCAGTCGGAAATCGAACCCTGGGCCCTGTCATCCAGAAGGAGCAACGCTAGCCACTGGTCCACCAACTCCGGATGCACCCCTGTCTCACACAGCTTTTTAATTCAAGTACTTCCTTCTTCGTCTTACAGTCTTCTTGTTTCTTCGGTTCTTGTACATATTGTATATTACGCGTCTTTCCCTATAGCTTACCCCTATTTTCCTCAGAATTTCGAACATCTTGCACCATTTTACTATGTCGAATGCTTTTTCCAGGTCGACAAACCTACGAACCTTTTGTATGTCCGTCCTTTTAGCAGGAGGTCTCTGAGACGACGGCCGTTTACTATGGTGACAAAAAAACAAAAAACACCTACAGAAGTCCTTACGATATTATTTTATTTTGTCGCTGCCAGTTTCAACGCTTCATTGATTCATCGTCAGGCTATTTTGATGCGGTACACATTGATATAATCATGGGGGTCATATCAACCAGTACCGCATCAAAACAGCCTGAAGACGACGCAATGAAACGTTGAAACTGGTAGCGACAAAATAAAATAAAATCGAAAGGACGGCTGTAGGTGTTTTTATTTTTTGTCACGATCCTAGGAACCTGACTTCATTCTTTCCTCAATCTTGCTTCCATTGTCAACTGCAAGGTTAGAACTGACTTTCTGGTGCCTTTACCTTTCCTAAAGCCAAACCGATAATGAAATAGATACCGACGGTTCGTAATTTTGTTGTTGGTCAAACAGATGTCGTTGATTCGTGAAAAATAAATTATAATCAAGCACAGGACAGCCTGAATGAGCAATGATCTCTTCAGAAACGCACATGGAAGAGGGCTGAGTGTCTGAGCCGCGGCGTGCTCAACTCGACACGAAGATTTACGCCCGCGGCGGAAGATTGTTCCGGGGACATAAGAGCGCGTCAAAGCGCTGCTTTATGGGCCCGCGCAGGGGCGGCGCGGTGATTAAGCGGCGACCCCGGGCGAGTTTATCTTGATCAGCGGCGGCGGCCGCGCGGATCGGCGGCAATCGCCACGCGCGCGTTGCACCGCCGCGCCGTGGTCCCCGGTAGGGGCTCCGCAATTTCCCAGCTTTATGGCTCATCGCGCACGCCCCGTGTCATGGCCGCGGTCATGCCGGGCAATAAACCCGTCGCGCCACGGATACGTATTCTTGAGAACGGGAGGAGGTGATCAGCTTTGAGAAGAGAACTGTGTGCCAATACATAAGGAACTTCTGAACTTATCGTACCTGCGAAACGCTACTGGCTCTTATTTATTTACGAGGGCTATTCCGAAAGTAAGGTCCGATCGGTCACGAAATGGAAACGACTATGAAAATCCGATAAAGCTTTGCACAGATGTGTTGGGTAGTGTCTCTAGTATAACCCCAGTTAGCATCACGTCGCTCTTCTCATTTCTGAGCTCGCAGTGAGTGCGTAAAGATGTCTAGAAAATAGTGTCTGCCGCCAAGTACGGGGGCCTGGTGAGAAATTTCCCCTGAAGCTATGCAGCTAACATTACATAACTGTCGTGCTGTTTCGTCTTCAAGACAATTCTCAGCCGCATTCTGCAGGGGCAATGAAGATGCTCCTGCATCGTTTTCAAATGGAAATGTGAGATTACCCACAATACAGCCCGTAATTGTCTCCCTCTGAGTTTCAGCTCAGGTCACATGAACCGCTGGTTATGAAGACAACATTTCGGCACAAGACAACGAGCCGTAGGCCAGCGTAGAGAATTGGCGGAGAGCACTGGCGGCTGCCTTCTATAGCGAGGGTATGGGAAAGTTGGTACAACGCTACGATACACGTCTAAGTCGGGTCGGCGACTATGGAGATAAGTAGCTGCAAGGTGTATCTAACTGTTGCAAATAAAACATTTTTGATTTTTACCGTGGTTTCCATTTCGCGACCTATCGGACCTTACTTTCGGAATAGCCCTCGTACTTACCTAATGATGACAGAGAAATTTAGACAACTACACTGGTGTCCAGAATTAAAGCAACAAACTGATATTTCTCCGCTCTGTATCTAATACACGATATAATCATACAAAGCTGTCAGCAGAAGTCGTTACGATCATGTTCTGCACGGAAGATGACGTCAGGGCATCTATCTAGCGGGGTAGTGTTTGCAGGGTAGTCCCACATCCACGGTCGCTATGTTCACAGTCACAGACAGTGCAGTATGGCACAGGGAAGACGGCTGCATACTCTCTGTTGTGGAGGGCCATAGGAAGGATGGAAGAAGGAGAGTAGCAAACGGATGTGGCCCGATGTCTTAATGTCAATCGTTCTGTTGTTTCTCGGCTGAGGCGACAGTTTATAGAGACCGAAACTGTATCCTGGAGATGAGGACAGGGCCGACAACGTCTGACATCAGAAGGGTTGTTGTTTTTAGGGGAGGAGACCGGACAGCGAGGTCATCGGTCCCATTGGGTTAGGGAAGGATGTCGAAGGAAGTCGGCCGTGCCCTTTCACAGGAACCATCCCGGCATTTGCCTGGAGCGATTTAGGGAAATCACGGAAAACCTAAATCAGGATGGCCGGACGTGGGATTGGACCGTCGTCCTCCCGAATGCGAGTCCATGACATCAGAAGGAGTGGACCGTTATTTGGTTGTAGAGGTACGGCTATACCGCCTTGGTACTGCACTGCAGCTGTCATCTGACCTCGCTGCAACCACTGGACGTGTTGTATCGAGGCAAACGGTGTACAGAAGGCTTCAGCAGAGTGGTAATTATTGTTGGACATCTGCTATCTGTTTACATCTGTCGTGCCTTCACAGAAGGGAACGTCTAGAGTAGAACTGTCAATAGGCTACCTGGACGGCCGAACGGTGGGCCAATGTTCTTCTCACAGATGAATCCCGATTTGGTCTGGAGAGTGATTATCGACGGATTCGCATCTAGAGGGCACATGGAACACCGTTTCCAGACCCGAACATTGTTTAAAAAGACCGATATCGAGTAGGATCCCTAGTGTTGGCCACTCGAACACTTCTTCATGAAATTGTACGTGTGAATTGCTGTCAGGTAGCGTGAGGATACCTTGGGATCTCGTGTGCGGTTGTTGCCAGGTGATGTGGGCCCAGACATTGTGCTGATGGATGATAAGGCTTGACCCTACACAGCACGGGTGGTTGATGTTTTTTGGAAACGGAAGATTTGAATCCCATACAGCATGTCTGGGATGCATTAGGGAGACAGGTTGTATCACGTCAGCATTCACCAGCCACTCTCGAGCAGCTCTGCAGGATGAATGGCCGTTATTGTCTCAACATGAGATTGATGACATCATTCACAGCATGTCCCGTCGTTGTGAGGCCTGTATTGGTGGTCACACCTTATACTGAGCACATTAACCAGTTGTCAGAATGTGTGTGCAAATCCGTTAAGTTGGAAAAAAACAAGGAACATTTTTCATTTTTGTCCGCCGTTATGCATTCTGTATTCTTCACATTGTTTCTACTTTATTATCATCTGTTTATACTGTTTTGTGGCAAAATAAACGCAATCTTGCAAAATTTCAGTCTGACGCTTTAATTTTGGACACCACTATACTTACAATAAATATATACAAGTCCATTCAGATACATACTATCTCAAGTTTGTAATGTGTTTATCGATCCACTTTCAAGCTACCTACCGTTCCACTCTCGAATGCAGGCGGGAAATACGAGCACTTAAATATTTCTTCCCGAGCTCTGATTTCTCGTATTTTAATATGATGATAATTCCTCCCTGCGTAGGTGGACGCCAACAAAATACATACGCAACCGGAGGAGAAAATTAGTGTTTGAAATTTTATCAGGAGATCCCCGCAACAAAAACCGCCCTTGTTTTACTGGTTGCTATATTTCACATGGCAGTCTCTGCTCTCTTTCGCGATAAATCCATACGAGCTGCCCTTCTGTCCTCCGTCAATCCCTTCTCATTAGGATCCCATAGCGCACAACAACACCCTAGAAATCTCTTTTGTAGATCTGTTGCACTTCCGGAGTGTTCCGTCAGTAAATCGCAGTCTTTGGTATGCTTTACACACAACATAACCTATGTGATCGTTCCAATTTAAGGTATTCATTATTGTGATCCCCAAGTATTTCGTTGAATTTATTGTCTTTAAATTTGTTTGATTTACACTCTAACCGAAGTTTAGCGGATTCCTTTTAGTACTCATGTGGATGACTTCACACTTTTCATTATCACTTACCATTTTTTGCTCCACACACGTACCTTGTCTATTTTGCAATTCTTTTTCATCTCTGATGACTTTACAAGATGGCAAAAGACAGCGTCATCTACAAACAATCTAAGAGGGCTATTCAGATTGTCTCCTTCGTCTTTTATGTATATCAGGAACAGCATAGGGCCTATAACACTTCCGCGGGGAACACCAGCTTTTACTACTGTTTTTCTCGATGACCTTCCATCAGTTACTACGTATTGTCACCTTTCTGATGCGAGCTAACTAATCTAGTCACACAACTCAGTCGATTCACCACGGGCACGCAATTTCACTAAAAGTCGCTTGTGGGAAACGATTTCAACAACCTTCTGAGGCTCTAAAAGTATGGAAAGAATTTTACGTCCCCTATCGATAGCACCCATTACTTCGTGGCAATAAAGAGCTACCGTATTTTAGGGACTATAAGACGCACTTTTTTCTACTAAAAATTGTCTCTAAAATTCAGGTGTGCCTTGTACTACAAATTAATAAAAAAAATGTTCAGCGTTTGATTTAAAATTCCCGACAGTCTTAAAATGGCCATATACTCGATGCTGCGGAAAACCTATCTCTATCTGGCAACAATGGACTCAACTAGCAGCAGCAGTGGACCGATTGGACGAGCATGAGTTGTGGAGATTCACAAGCTTTCTAATACTGTCTCCCACCCGCCGCGCCACCACAAACCCAGAACACTGTATAGTCTATGCTGCGTCATTGCAGTCTACGGTGTCAATGAACTTGAACTGAAAGTGATTTGTGTTATCGGTAACAGTACAATATTTTTGTTAGTAGCTTGTTTCACAGTGGACCAAAATAAAAGCTATCGATATGGTGCAGACTATTAACTGAAAGTAATAGGGGATTAGCCGAGCGGTCTAGGGCGCTGCAGTCATGGACTGTGCGGCTGGTCCAGGCGGAGGTTCGAGTCCTCCCTCGGGCATGGGTGTGTGTGTTTGTCCTTAGGATAATTTAGGTTAAGTGGTGTGTAAGCTTAGGGACTGATGACCTTAGCAGTTAAGTCCCCCATACACATTTGAACTTTTTTTTTTTTTGAAGAAGAAGAACAGGGCAGCTGAGAGGCATTTCAGCCCTCCACCAACAGAAAAAATCGTTCGCGATTGGTGGGCAGGTAAAGAACTGAAAAAATGGGGAAAACTAAATGTGCAAATAGAGGATTGAGTGCAAAATGGCCAAAACTAGAAGATGACTTATTGAAATGGGGACACAGTCAAAATGGCACTGGAATTAATACAAAAACGGCTAAAGTCAAGAGAAGATATTATCTTTCCACGACTTGATAATTTAACATCGAAAGAAAACCAGTCTAAAACTAAGCCAAACAGCGAATATCGTCGAAACTCCTCTGACATTTGATGTGCCGAGTAACAGAACTGTTGCCACGAAAGGTGCTAAAACTGTTACTATAAAACCAAGTGGACAAGAAAAAATGCACTGCACTGTTATCCTTTCATGTTGTGCTGACGGTTCTAACCTTAAGCCAATGATCATTTTCATGCAGAAAACAATGCCAAAACCTTCTGAAATACCGCCAAATGTTCTTGTTTACGTACATGATAAGAGTTGGATGGACGAAGTTGGTATGAAACTAAGGATTAACAGAGTGTGGGAAAGAAGGAAAGTTGATTTATTGAAAAAGAATTCTCTTCTTGTGCTAGATCAGTTTAGTAGTCACTTGAAAAATTCTGTAAAGGAAAATTGAGACACAGAAATATAGATCTTGCTGTTATTCCGGGAGGACTTACTTCACAACTGCAACCTCTTAAAGTCTCGAGAAATAAACCATTGAAAGTATATATCAGAGAGGAATGAAACAAATGGATGATGGGTGAAATCTAACACAAATTCAAGCCGAAGGGAGTCTTAAAACGACCTGCAAACAAACGAGTGTGTCAGTGCATAAGACAGTCGTGGTCTAGAGTGAGAAGGGGCTTTATTGTTACATCTTTCAAGAAGTGTGGCATAAAAAACGCTCTCGATGGCAGTGAAAACCATTGTATATGAAGAGGACAACGATGACGACGAAGAGGAAGAAGAAGAAAAAGAAGAAAGTTCAGATAACGATTTTCAGGGATTATGAAAGTCTGTTCGGTTTCATAAAGAATTTTTTTTAGTCTGCCTTTGCAGTCTAATAGTAAAAATAGTAAAATTGCTATTTTTTAAAAAATCTTAAAAATTAAGGTGCGTCTTATAGTCGCAGCGTCTTATAGTCCGTAAAATACGGTAGTTGTCCTTCACATGAACGATGTTTTCTGTATCCGTGCTGACTATTTGGCGATAAATCGTTTTCTTCGAGATAATACATAGCACTCGAACACAGCATATGTTCCAATATCCTACTGCTAATCGAAGTTAGTGACATGGGTCTGGAAGTCTGTGGATTACTCCAATTTCCTTTCTTGGGTATTGGTGTGACTTGGGCAACTTCCCACACTTTCGGTACGGATCTTTCGACGAGCGAGCGGTTGTATATGATTGCTAAGTATGGAGCTATTATAGCAGCATACTCTGGAAGGAAACTGACTAGTATACAGTCTCGTCCAGAGGCCTTACCTTTATTGATTTAAGGTACTTTCCTACACTGAGGATATTTACTTCTAAGTTACACTGGTGGCAACTCTTCTAGCTTCGAAGTATGGAATCTTTACTTCGTCTTCTTTGGTGAAGGCGTTTCGGAAACCCGTGTTTAGTAACTCCGATTTACTAGCACTGTCGTCAGTGATATCACCATTGTTATCGTGCAATAAAGGTATTGATAGTGTGATTTACATAATACCAGAACCTCTTAGGCTTTTCTGCCAGATTTTGAGACTTAGTTTTGTTTTCGATACTGTTAAAAGGATCTCTCATTGAAGTTCGCTCTAAATTTCGAGCTTCTGTAAAACTTCGCCGATCTTGGGAATTTTGCACTTTTTTAGGCATCTGTCCCCATCAGTTCTGTTCCGATTCATTAGGCACCAGTGTCGTCGGTGTAGATGAAAACCTGCTAATGTTTTCAACAATAGATGGTGCTACATGGAAGATTGTTCCTGCCATTGATTGTTCCAGGCTTCTTGCACGTTGAAGTTCGTGTCCTGGAGGCTGATTCCTGTATACCACGATGGTTTTCTACAGCTACGCCGGGGTTCTGATGATTATATTTCTGAATGAATTGGTAATTATGGGTGTTTTACTTTCTTTTTGTACATACCTTCAGTTATGACTGCGATCTTCTTATGAATGGTAGTGTAATACTACTAAGTACCAGCAGCCAGTGCTTCATTGTGGAACGAATACACCCTGTGAGGAGGTGCATTGCTTGACTGGGTTGTGTGTCAATTACTTTAGGTGTGAGCACTGTTTAGCTACGTGGAATAGCAGTATTCTGCAGTTGAGTATGCGAAAGCTAGAACTGATGAGCTAAGGACTGTTGTAAGTTTCCAGGCGGTTCCTGTAAATGTCTAGAGTATACTGTTCCAAGTTTTGATTCTAGCTGCCACATTCCGGACGTGGATTTCGTCTGTCAAAGACCTGTCTACAGTCACTTTGGAGTGCTGCAATACTGGAGGGTCTGATCTGGAAATGTGGTGTTAGATTTATAGTTTGTATGTTTATTTCGTAGTTGGAAAGCTGATACAACAGTCTTTTGAGGAGTTGGTCGGAGAGAGTGATGTTTGAAGCATTCATACAACATATTCCGTTACGATGTTACTGTTGCATCGGCTTTCCTAAAGCTCTGATCCTGAGTGATCACGGTTCCTTAGTCACACCAAGTAATGAATGCTATCGACAGCAGATCTCAGAATGATTCCATATTTCTAGTTTTATAGATGGCTTTTTACACCAACCCTCACAATCAAATCAGCAACCCCCTTCTCACTCCTCGTTCCATTAAAGAGTCGGAAGCACATTTATGAAAGAGCTTCAAACTTACGATTACTTTAAAATCAATTAACTTGTTAAGCATTTGACGTTAACCGTGTAAAGCTTTCCAAGCGTGGAAAGGTTTGGAAAAGATTTGAAATTTTGTTTGAAGTTTGTTGGTAGTCGCTAAGTCCTCTCATTATCAAACACTGGAAGACTATACTTGCGGTAAATTGCGCTCCGTTGGAAGACAAGCTACTTTTTCACGAAAATCATCATTAAGATCTCATATCTCCTGGACTAGGTATCTCACAACGGTATAATTTTGCGGGTATGATCGATGACATATGCAGATACCAACTGCAGAGTATGTTGCTAATAGTGTTAGTAACACACAAGTATAAAACTAAAACTTCATGCCTAATGCTGAAGTTTTACTTGTGAACAGCGAAAAAAGAGTAAGCAATAAACTTTTCGTCTCTCATTATTTTGTGGGGAGTGTCAGAGAGAAAACATTTATAGAAGGTTGTAAATTGTTTGTAAAATTTGGTGGATGTCGCTACGTGCTTTCATTCTCAAGTACTTGATGAACGCAGTCTAGGCAATTTGTGCCCCGTGAGTGGCTCTTTGTGGCATTTATGCTACATCTCTGCCTGTATTTTCTTACGTGTTGTCGGTAGGCCGATATTACACAATCAAATTCTCTTTCACAATTTTTTTGTGAAATAAAATTAGATAGAATAATAACGAACTTTGTCAAAGTTAGGCCTTGGCCGAATTTTCTTTGATCAAATCTAGAGCATCGCCTTGGATATCATCAAAAGAAGAGTGAGTCTTCTCTTTACTGAATGGAGAAATGTAACCGCTTGGAGCGTTACCACCGCTGCAACTGTCTCACACAATGATTGTCCGCCCCCGATAGCTGAGTGGTCAGCGCGACAGAATGTCAATCCTAAGCGACCGGGTTCGATTCCCGGCTGGGTTGGGGATTTTCTCCGCTCAGGGACTTGGTGGTGTGTTGTCCTAATCATCATCATTTCATACCCATCGACGCGCAAGTTACCGAAGTGGCGTCAAATCGTAAGACTTGCACCCGGCGAGCCGGCCGCGGTGGTCTAGCGGTTCTGGCGCTGCAGTCCGGAACCGCGGGACTGCTACGGTCGCAGGTTCGAATCCTGCCTCGGGCGTGGGTGTGTGTGATGTCCTTAGGTTAGTTAGGTTTAAGTAGTTCTAAGTTCTAGGGGACTTATGACCTAAGATGTTGAGTCCCATAGTGCTCAGAGCCATTTGAACCATTTTTTGAGCACCCGGCGAACGTTCTACCTGACGGGAGGCCCTAGTCACACGACACGACACAATGTTTTATCAACAAGGCTTCGTAATTTACATGGTGCGTCGCTTCTACAACTAAATTGATAAAAATGCACAAGGCAGATAAAATACTATATAACTTGTGGCATTCCGAATACAAACAATAGAATAGGAAGAAGGAAGAGCAATTAAAAGAAATTGCGGAGGCCATTAAACGTGAAATACAGCCAGGATGTACACTTTCCCCCCCTCCCCCCCCCCCCCACCCAGGATCAAGGGAGAACACCTGCAACTTTTGTAGGAATAAAAATATTTATTAATGGTATTTCGCCGGCCGCTGTGGCCGAGCGGTTCTGGGCGCTTCAGTCCGTAACTGCGCTGCTGCTACGGTCGCAGTTTCGAATCTTGCCTCGGTCATGGATGTGTGTGATGTCCTTAGGTTAGTTAGGTTTAATTAGTTCTACGTCTAGGGGACTGATGACCTCAGATGTTGTCCCATAGTGCTTAGAGCCATTTGACCCATTTAGTGGTATTTCTAAACTGTTATTTGCCTTCACATATTCCCGTGCTTTGTAAATAGCTTCACACGTGTCTGGTATTATTTTCCTCAATGTGCACTACGGTATTCGAGCGCTGTTCTGTACTCCCAACTAGAGTAACTGTCTACTGTTGCAAGAAATCGCTGTGTTCCGTTAAGTCTGTCTTTTGCGCATATATAATTTTTGAAACGGCTGTTCTGCTTCGGAAAATGAGGGGCACTTTCTTGAGCAGATTTCCATTTGGAAATAATTTTCATACGACTTAAGTCCTTGACTTGCAGCTCCCGTAACATATTGTTTTGAAATCTTTTGGCATCACGCCGTGAAACCCATGGCTTCAGGCAAGTGCGTATCCTTTTTCTTATCTTCTGCTCCTCTTATAAATGTAAATATACTACTGTTGTGGTACACGCAACTGCAGAATACAGCAATAAGTCTGTGTCGGCCATTCTGAAAGAACTTAGATGTCAAAATACCTGTCAAAGGAAATTTGAGAACAGCGTAATATCTCTATTTGCGCCACATCAAAAAATATCTTTGACAAAGGAAATACTATGAATATCATATTTCTTTGTCACAGAAAATTTGATAGTGTAATACCAAGCTTACGTTTTAGCGTACCGTATAAAAAGATCTTTTTGTCACTGGAAGCTAGCAAGAAGGTAGGATCATGCAGAGTACCCATCCCAATACGCGTCAAACGAAAACTTGAGAACGGTGGGGTGAATGGAAGCTGTGTTCCGCCAGAGCATAGACAGCAGTGATTCGCCAGTGAGGCTATGCGCCAAGAATTTTTTTTTTCCTTTATTGTATTTCAATGCTCCATCTGGGGCGGCCTGACAGCAGTATATGCGCTGCTCTTCAGCCGAAAGACATTAATTATACAATAGACGACATTTAAAATTACAAAGGAGAAAATATAGCGTACATAAATTTAAAAAGTGGGAACATAATGGAAGAGATCAGACAAAAAGGGGCGACTGTAAAATGGAGTTTAAAATCTTAAAAATGTATGCACACGAAAAACCTCACACTGGGGCTGTTAAAAGAACACAAGGCAAAGTATGGCTGGAGCTTAAAAGTAGCGATGGACAGCGTAACACATAACGATCACTGACAGTAACACTATGTAAAAGTCCAGCACACAATTAAAATTACAGCTCTGGACCCACGGGAGAACAGCACACAACACTGACGTAGCACACTGACGACGATGAGTAAACACAGGATCTGCCAGGGGCATGGAGATGAGGGAGAAGGGAAGTAGGAAGGGAGGGTGGAGAGGGGGGGGGAGATGGGCGGGGGAGCGTCGAAGAGAGCTGGGGAGGGAAGGACGTGAGAGGAACACAGTTGAGGAGGGGGTGCGGGGACTCTCGGTGGGGAAAGGAGGAAAATCCGCTCTGGGTGAAAGAGGGGAGGGGAGGGAAGAAGACCAGGTTGCAGTTGGAAGGAAGGGTAGATGTCACAGCGATGTTCAACATCCAGGAGGAGAAGGTGCTGGAAATTGCCCTGATGATGGAGATGGAGGGTGTGGAGGTGGAGAGAGGGAGGGATACAGCGATAGAGGAGCAGCAACAGGTAGGGGTTAGACAGGAAGGAGGAAACCAGGGGGTGAGGGGGATCCAGTCTGCAGACAGTGCAAAGGATACAGAGATGTTGGAGGAAAAGGAGGAGGTTGGAGAAGGGGATGAGATCGTACAGGAGTCGTGTGGGGGAAAGAAGGCGCATATGGAAGGCAAGGTGGAGCACATGGCGTTCGAGGATTTGGAGGGCCTTGTAAAAGTGTGTGTTGGGGGGGGGGGGCGGAGATCCAGTCAACGTTGGCATAACAGAAGATAGAATGGATGAGGGATTTGTAGGTGTGGAGGCTGGTGGAAGGATGCAATCCCCATGTCCGGCCAGACAGGAGTCTCAGGAGGCGGAGGCAGGAATGGGATTTCTGCTGGAGGGTCAGGAGGTGAGGGGTCCAGGTGAGGTGAGACGACAAGAAGCGTACCTTTCATTATTTATATTTAATTTTTAAATGTTGATATACCTCTCGAACTGTGCTGCTGACGTTACTTTCACTGAGAAATTATTAACAATAATTTCTATAACTTTCAGTTTGGCTTTAGAGACTGTGCTGGCGTAATCTGTCGCCATCCCAATGGTAAGCAAAGAGGTTGCGAGAAGATCGATAGCAGGCGCAAGTAATGTGCCTGTCAGGAGAGACACCAAACAGACAATCACAGACAACGCGTTGCCAACGCCCTCGCGACCGCTAGTACGAGATCAGTTCAATAAGTAATGCAACACATTTTTTTTCTCGGCCAATTTTGGTTGAAAAAACCGGAAATTTCTTGTGGAATATTTTCAAACATCCCCGCTTCGTCTCGTATAGTTTCATTGACTTCCGACAGGTGGCAGCGCTGTACGGAGCTGTTAAAATGGCGTCAGTAACGGATATGCGTTGCAAACAACGGGCAGTGATCGAGTTTCTTTTGGCGGAAAACCAGGGCGCTCAGATATTCATAGGCGCTTGCAGAATGTCTACGGTGATCTGGCAGTGGACAAAAGCACGGTGAGTCGTTGGGCAAAGTGTGTGTCATCATCGCCGCAAGGTCAAGCAAGACTGTCTTATCTCCCGCGTGCGGGCCGGCCGTGCACAGCTGTGACTCCTGCAATGGCGGAGCGTGCGAACACACTCGTTCGAGATGATCGACGGATCACCATCAAACAACTCAGTGCTCAACTTGACATCTCTGTTGGTAGTGCTGTCACAATTGTTCACCAGTTGGGATATTCAAAGGTTTGTTCCCGCTGGGTCCCTCGTTGTCTAACCGAACACCATAAAGAGCAAAGGAGAACCATCTGTGCGGAATTGCTTGCTCGTCATGTGGCTAAGGGCGACAATTTCTTGTCAAAGATTGTTACAGGCGATGAAACATGGGTTCGTCACTTCGAACCTGAAACAAAACGGCAATCAATGGAGTGGCGCCACACCCACTCCCCTACCAAGAAAAAGGTTAAAGTCATACCCTCAGCCGGTAAAGTCATGGTTACAGTCTTCTGGGACGCTGAAGGGGTTATTCTGTTCGATGTCCTTCCCCATGGTCAAACGATCAACTCTGAAGTGTATTGTGCTACTCTTCAGAAATTGAAGAAACGACTTCAGCGTGTTCGTAGGCACAAAAATCTGAACGAACTTCTCCTTCTTCATGACAACGCAAGACCTCACACAAGTCTTCGCACCCGAGAGGAGCTCACAAAACTTCAGTGGACTGTTCTTCCTCATGCACCCTACAGCCCCGATCTCGCACCGTCGGATTTCCATATTTTTGGCGCAATGAAGGACGCAATCCGTGGGAGGCACTACGCGGATGATGAAGAAGTTATTGATGCAGTACGACGTTGGCTGCGACATCGACCAGTGGAATGGTACCGTGCAGGCATACAGGCCCTCATTTCAAGGTGGCGTAAGGCCGTAGCATTGAATGGAGATTACGTTGAAAAATAGTGCTGTGTAGCTAAAAGATTGTGGAATAACCTGGTGTATTTCAATGTTGAATAAAACAACATCTGTTTCAGAAAAAAAATGTGTTGCATTACTTATTGAACTGCCCTCGTATTTAGATCGCCGCCGCAGTCATCCAGTGAGTCACCAAGTCAAGTCATCAGTCGCAGCCCAGTCACTTGCAGTCGCAAACGGTCGCAGGCTCCATCAGTCTCAGCCTCAGGCACCTTACAGCAACCAGCATAGTGGGACTTGTACTTCACCAGCAGTGAGGCTAACGTAGACCATTACGGAAGAGGTTGCACCACAACAACTAGCTTAAGATAAGTAGCTTTCTTACTCTTTTGAAAAAAGAACCCTGTGTTACAGAAAGAGTATACAGGCCACCAAACACCCTCCTCTCCCCACTTCCCATGCTACAAGCCTACAGTGACAACGAGACGACACAAAAGAGACTAACTACTAATTATATTTCTATTGACGGTCATTGGCAGTTACCAAGAACCAAGCGCGCACTGTGCGGACAGGCGCTAAACGGTTAAGATAGCTCACTACTAGTCTACTGTACGGTCGGTTTACGAGGAGATAACACGTGAATCCGAGTACAAAATGTGATCTCGCGTAAAGACAGAACAACTTACTTAAAGTGCCTCGCATGGCGTACTTGTGTGATCTTGTCTTAATCTGACGAGTCTCCGATCGTTTTCAGGAGGAGGAAACAAGTGATTTATCATATGAAGTGTGATTTCGCGTAAGGTCGGATAGAACTGTTAAAAGCTGCCTCGAAAAACATATCTGTGCGATCATGTGTGATTTCTAAGATAGTCGGGAGCATGTTGTTGTGACTTTTTACGATGCTTTGTGTAATGGTTCTTTATTTACGTGACCATGACGGCACTCCAACCCCAGATCTCGATACCAGTAATATCGTACTACTTTTCTGCGAAGTAACAGACATATTTTTGTGACAATATTCACATTTGGTTTTATTAATGTATAGGCACTCTGATGTATCGATAAATTACAGTGATATGGTTCTTGTGTGTATTCATTTCTGTGAGACTGTCATAATCTTTGACTTACTTGTAACCGTTTTGGCGCGAATGCGCACAGAGCAGTCTTTGTTTCACTTTGCAGAAGTTGAGTTGTTAATTCGCTTTGTAAAAGAACAGTCAAGTCTTGTGTTTAGTTAAAGTGGAAATTAAATATATGAAGGTTGAATGAAAACTGTTTTCTTGATGATGTGACAATTAAGAAGAAGTATATGTGAATTTACAAGAAGTTTAAAAAAATTGTGGATCGTGAACACCAAGTCAAAAATTATTTCTACCATACCATTATTCTGATCTGGGATTGTTTGATCATTAAGAATTTCCTGAACAACGCATTTGTTAGGTCTTCATATATTGCTAAAATACAGATCTGGACCTTCTAGCAGTCAAAGTGGAATCACCCTAGAATCAACAAGATGAGCCATAACAACTTCGACGAAATCTACGTGGGAATCCATTCAAGATAAGTGCCAAAATTAATGACTTTTTTACAGTGACTTCATTATTTCCATTCTGACGATACCATCCACAGCCAATAACTTTGTTGTTGCCGGATAAAGCGAACATTGCTGCGTGAGCAACATTGTTAATCTGATTTCTAGCCCACTTTGCAAGTGGTGATATTGTCAGATTTGGAAGTAATTAGCATCCGGAGGCAGTGCTACGCGTATTAATACTTGACTGGCCCTCGGACGCGTTTTCTTGATTTTGTGTTTCTACCAGTATAAAGAAAATCAAGTGTCTTCCCAGCAACTTCATTTTCCCATAGTGCTGAGAGTTCTCCCATTTGTCACTTCGTTATGCACTGTTTATTGCATGTACCTTAGCTTCCACGGGCAGCATAGAAGAAAACAATCGGGGCGACTGCTACTAATCACCTTTACCAGACAAGAGGTAAGTAAGTTGCCTTCCGTTGTACTGGCAGAAAAGAGCGCGGATATTACATTCAGAAATCCACCGTGTTCGTTGCACTTGGCACATCTTGTGGCGGTTCCACCTGGTTTTACTTATTCGCTTCACTGCATTGCTACACTAATCACCTTTACCAGACAAGAGGTAAGTAAGTTGCCTTCCGTCGTACTGGCAGAAAAGAGCGCGGATATTACATTCAGAAATCCACCGTGTTCATTGCACTTGGCACATCTTGTGGCGGTTCCACCTGCTTTTACTTATTCGCTTCACTGCATTGCTACACCTTTACCAGACAAGAGGTAAGTAAGTTGCCTTCCGTTGTACTGGCAGAAAAGAGCGCGGATATTACATTCAGAACTCCACCGTGTTCATTGCACTTGGCACATCTTGTGGCGGTTCCACCTGCTTTTACTTATTCGCTTCACTGCATTGCTACACTGGCTGAAAATATGGGTTGTGGATTCCGACGCTGACTACTGTAAATTATGTAGCCGACAGGTGCACAGTTGTGTTTCATAGTACTTTAATTTCACTGTTCTCAACCCCGCAACAATACACTGTTATATGACCAGTGCACTACTGTTTAACTTGAGATAAACCTCATTAATAGTTTGCAGGTGGAACTCCACGTACTGCTACGATAGTTTACTGTTCAACAGCTACGACCAGTAAAACATAACCACAAAGTTCACGGTTCTTCAAGAATAATCAGATACGTATGCAGCAGACACTGGCTCTGTTTTTACACAGGGCCTTATTGTTTAACACTTGTTCCACAGTTAATTTGGATCTTTGTTGTTGTTCTAACCAGCACAGGTTACTCATCTGAAACTCGGCCGTGGACTGACTTACTCGTGCCCAAAAATCGGGCCCTTATATATCATCACTATAATCCGTACTGAAACTACACACTGATCGAAGTTTAATTTACAGAAATTACCATTACAACTGAACTCATTAAAATAACTGACTACATCGAAACATTGGTTCTTTCTATCAGTTTCTTCTGCTGCAAGGGTGAAGACGAATTGTTTGTTTAAATCATGAAATTAACAAATACAGTCACCCAAACAATACTTTTGATAAAACTGTTAATTACCTTGGAGTTAATTCAGAGCTGCTTTTGCTAATATGTTTTCGAATAGTGCCAAATAGGTACTTTAAGATTACTATTATTTCGTCTTCCAAATGTTTATAATTAGTACAGAATATATATTTGTTTATACGTCAACAATAGGATCTAAGTTACGAAACAATTACTGATTTCACGCTATAATAAATGATACTAACTAGGAATAACCAAAATAAATTAGAAAATCAATTACCTACATAAAGCTAAAAACAAAATTTGATCTGGCGTTAAATCCTTTAGAACTGAAGGCAACCTTTCTCTTTTACGAAAATACAGATTATATTCACGTCTGTTAATGGTGAATTGTAAAAAGCCAAAAGAAAAAGAACAATTTAAGGAGGCAGATGGTAAAACAACAGGGGCTTAAAATTATCCCAGCTTTCTTCGTCAGAATCTCTCTTGTGGGAAGTGCTACATTCACGAATCCACCATGTAGCATATGATGGTTGCAGTTTGCACTTGCCGTGAATCTACTAATAGTTTGAAAGGCTGAATGTTTTAATTATTACAAGCCTTAATTACTACACTTGGCATCTCCTACACACACATATCCTTAACACTTGGCATTCCTTGTTCAGGGAAGACGCCGTTAAAAAGCGTTTAATCTTAACGGGATCCATTTACACTCATTGTTACACTTGCCATCTGTGCGTGGACCTCTAATTAGTGTGGCGGACAGTATTTTGAGCAAATTAAATCCCCTCATTAAACGTTGGAGCTTCTTCAAAATATACACACAGTTCCTAATATTGGTATTTAACTTGCGTTAAATCTTTAACATAATACTATACCTGTTAACGAGCAGGTTATGAGAGCATTTTAAATTTTTAAATTCGCTCAACAATTTTAGGAAACTAGCGACCCGCCCTGGCTTTGCACGGACAGCACTATGTACGGACGGCGTCCTCGTTAATTAATCTAACTTTATCAAAATTCGTATGATAGTTCCTGTTCCTCAGATTAGTCTTCACATACAGAGAGAAAAACGCATTGGGAAGAAGAAGCTACTATAGATATATAGATTGTGGCAATAATAATTTCGTGTGACTCACTGGTCCGGTGTAACTCTTTCAAGTGGATGTCACTTTGGCTAGCTGCACGTCCCCTGACCCCCTATTTATCCAAATGGGGAAAGAGGACCTATAGTTTAACGTTAAATATGAAACACGTTACGTTTCCGAAGGATTGCAATGTTGAAAGGTCGGTTGGTCTGTTGGTTGATTGATTCGGCGGACTGGACCAAACGGTGAGGTCATCGGTCCCATGGGTTAGGGAAGGATGGGGAAGGAAGGCGGCTGTGCCCTTTCAAAGGAAAGATCCCGGCATTTTCTTGAAGCGATTGAAGGAAATCGCGGAAAACCTAAATCAGGATGGCCGGACGCTGGTTTGAACCGTCGTCTTCCCGAATGCTAGTCCAATTTGCTGATCACTACGCCACCTCGCACAGTGTTGAAAGGTAGACTAAAGAATCCGTGGTCCCAAAAGAACTCGTTCCCACGACCTTTCCGTGTCCACATACGTACAATACCGCAAGACCACCAGCTCCGAAGTAAACTCTGGTCAATTTTCGGTGTCGTGGTGGCTGTCATTTCATTCGTTTTCCCGATACATACCGCCCCTCTAAGTTGCCACGAGATGTCACTTCAGACGGCAGTACATGCACTGAGATGACCAAAGTCATGGGATACCTCCTAATATCATGTCGGACCTCCTTGTGCCTGGCATAGTGCAGCAGCTCGACATGCCATGGACTCAACAAGTCGGAAGTCCCCTGCGGAAATGTTGAACCATGTTGGATCTATAACCGTCCATAATTGCGAAAGTGTTGCCTGTGGCCGGCCGCGGTGGCCGTGCGGTTCTAGGCGCTGCGGTCCGGAACCGCTGGACTGCTGCGGTCGCAGGTTCGAATCCTGCCTCGGGCATGGATGTGTGTGATGTCCTTAGGTTAGTTAGGCTTAAGTAGTTCTAAGTTCTAGGGGACTGATAACCTAAGATGTTAAGTCCCATAGTGCTCAGAGCCATTTGAACCATTTTTGTTGCCTGTGCAGCAGTCATGGCTCATTGTCATCCATAAAAATTCCGTCCTTTTGTGGGAAAACGACGTCCATGAATGGATGCAAACTGTCTCCAAGTAGATGGACATAGCCATTTCCAGTCCATGATCTGTTCAGCTGTGCCGGAGGACTCAGGCCATTTCTTGTAAACACAGACCACACCATTATGGAGCCACCACCAGCTTGCACAGTGCCTTGTTGACAACTTGGGTCCATGGTTTCGGGGGGTATGCGCCACAATCGAACCCTACCACCAGCGGAACTCATCAACACGGCCACGTTTTCCAGTTGCCTAGGGTCCAACCGACATGCTCACGACCCCCGATACGTTCGTCCTACGCCAGCCACTGATTTCTGTGGTTATTTCACTCTGTGTTGCCTGTCTTTTAGCACTGACGACTCTATGCAAACTTGATGTCTCGGCCACTGCGTTGTCCGAGGCGAGTGGTAATGCCTGAAATTTAGTACTCTCGGCACACTCTTGAAACTGTGGATATCGCAATATTGAGTTCCTAAACGATTTCCGAAATGGAATGTCCCAAGCGTCTAATTCTAGCTATCATTCCGTGTTCAAAGTCAATTAATTCCCGTTGTGCGGCGACAATCACGTCTTTAACCATTTTACACGAATCACCTGAGCACAAATAACAGTTCAGCCAATGCACTACGCTTTTATACCTTGTGCACGAAATACTAGCGGCATCTGTGTTTGGGTAATACTGCTATCCCATTTTCAGTATTTGGGTTTCCTCGAGGCAGTTTTGTAGGCCACTTGCTGTTCTTACTCGATATACACAGTTTAGGAGATAATATTAAAAACCGCTTAAATTATTTGCATATTATGCTTTCCTTCACCATCTAGTAAAGTTATCAAATCAGAATTACGTAGGCAATATACAGGGTGTTTCAAAAATGACCGGTATATTTGAAACGGCAATAAAAACTAAACGAGCAGCGATAGAAATACACCGTTTGTTGCAATATGCTTGGGACAACAGTACATTTTCAGGCGGACAAACTTTCGAAATTACAGTAGTTACAATTTTCAACAACAGATGGCGCTGCAAGTGATGTGAAAGATATAGAAGACAACGCAGTCTGTGGGTGCGCCATTCTGTACGTCGTCTTTCTGCTGTAAGTGTGTGCTGTTCACAACGTGCAAGTGTGCTGTAGACAACGTGGTTTATTCCTTAGAACAGAGGATTTTTCTGGTGTTGGAATTCCACCGCCCAGAACACAGTGTTGTTGCAACAAGACGAAGTTTTCAACGGAGGTTTAATGTAACCAAAGGACCGAAAAGCGATACAATAAAGGATCTGTTTGAAAAATTTCAACGCACTGGGAACGTGACGGATGAACGTGCTGGAAAGGTAGGGCGACCGCGTACGGCAACCACAGAGGGCAACGCGCAGCTAGTGCAGCAGGTGATCCAACAGCGGCCTCGGGTTTCCGTTCGCCGTGTTGCAGCTGCGGTCCAAATGACGCCAACGTCCACGTATCGTCTCATGCGCCAGAGTTTACACCTCTATCCATACAAAATTCAAACGCGGCAACCCCTCAGCGCCGCTACCATTGCTGCACGAGAGACATTCGCTAACGATATAGTGCACAGGATTGATGACGGCGATATGCATGTGGGCAGCATTTGGTTTACTGACGAAGCTTATTTTTACCTGGACGGCTTCGTCAATAAACAGAACTGGCGCATATGGGGAACCGAAAAGCCCCATGTTGCAGTCTCATCGTCCCTGCATCCTCAAAAAGTACTGGTCTGGGTCGCCATTTCTTCCAAAGGAATCATTGGCCCATTTTTCAGATCCGAAACGATTACTGCATCACGCTATCTGGACATCCTTCGTGAATTTGTGGCGGTACAAACTGCCTTAGACGACACTGCGAACACCTCGTGGTTTATGCAAGATGGTGCCCGGCCACATCGCACGGCCGACGTCTTTAATTTCCTGAATGAATATTTCGATGATCGTGTGATTGCTTTGGGCTATCCGAAACATACAGGAGGCGGCGTGGATTGGCCTCCCTATTCGCCAGACATGAACCCCTGTGACTTCTTTCTGTGGGGACACTTGAAAGACCAGGTGTACCGCCAGAATCCAGAAACAATTGAACAGCTGAAGCAGTACATCTCATCTGCATGTGAAGCCATTCCGCCAGACACGTTGTCAAAGGTTTCGGGTAATTTCATTCAGAGACTACGCCATATTATTGCTACGCATCGTGGATATGTAGAAAATCTCGTACTATAGAGTTTCCCAGACCGCAGCGCCATCTGTTGTTGAAAATTGTAACTACTGTAATTTCGAAAGTTTGTGTGCCTGAAAATGTACTGTTGTCCCAAGCATATTGCAACAAACGGTGTATTTCTATCACTGCTCGTTTAGTTTTTATTGCCGTTTCAAATATACCGGTCATTTTTGAAACACCCTGTATCTGTATTGTACAACAAGTGGCAATTGTCTCTGCACAATAAGACGTGTAAATTCCTCCACGTGAGTGTATGGTTTGTTTTAATGATTAGTAAATGGTTACAGTAAATTAATTTTTCATCACCTTTTTTAAAAAAATTGTGATATTGCCAAACGAAAGTACGAGACCTTTTAAATGATTGTGATATCTGATGGATATAACGAAAATATAGTAGAGACGATACAACAGAAAATACACGTCAGACAGCCGAAAATACCCGAAAGGAGAACTTTTGCGAAGATGCTGTATATGGGAACTATATCAGATAAGATAAATAAACTGTTCAAGAATTCGGATGTTACGATTGCTTTCTCTACAAATACCACAGCTAATAGTCTTAGGCATAGTATAGGAGATGATAAAAATAAGATTCTTGCTAAATCAGGAATTTATAAATTGACTTGTAAAGATTGGAGCAAAATTTATATCGGGCGAACAGGGAGAAGTTTTAATACCAGATTTAAATAACATACTACTGGAACAGCACGTAATAAATCACTCTTCGGACAGCATTTAGATATGGAAAAACATGCAGAAATCAATATAAGGGAAAATCTGAAGATACTGCATGTAACCCAAAAAGGACCTATGATGGATATTTTAGAGAGCCTGGAAATTTTTATACATAATAAACGGAATCCGGCAGCGATGCTGAATGTACAAATAGAGAGTCACGATAAAAAAAATTTCCAGCTATTTGAAAATATTATTTGTACATAATGTGCTACTTTTCCTTTTATTATTTTAATACTTTAATTCCTTTAATGGGTACTACAAACGTGCCGTAAACTTTTATCCTATTTTTAGATTTTTTAGGTTATTCTTGATTGTCGATATTTCACAACCTCAAATAAGTGACAACTTCTCTGTGGATGAAGAGCAATGACATACCGCTACCACGGCAACGGACGCCGTGGCCAGGGCAAAGATAACACCACATGAACACACCAGCTGCTACCATGACGACGGTGTCCTCGCTCCACAGACTAGATGGCGCCTGATATGTGGTTTGTAATCCTTGGCAACGGCGTCCTCGCCACAAGGAGTAGAGGGCGTTGAAGTCCTTTCCATATTAACCGTTTTAGTAAATTGACTCAAATGTTTTCTACGTAAATGTATGAATAGATATATTATAATACAAGACGACACCAGTTTTTGTCTGTCACAAATTGTTTTACTTTATATTATGGCACATAATGTAATATACTGTTACGAATTTTACGAGTTGACTACGGAACATTTATTATTATTTTATAATTAACACTATGATTGTAACTCTTTTTAAATGGAATGGTTCAGTTTACTGTTATTTACTGTCACTTAAATTTATGTTAAACCAAGGTGACTAGTAATTACATATAACAAACTGTATTAAATGCCGTTGATCGCCGCTGGGGGTGTTGCCGTCTATTCACGTGCTCTCAGTACGCTATTTAAGCCCATACGAAGGGTTGGTCTCGCATAGTTTCCTGTCGTTATGTAGACAGGAGTGACACCACCAGCAGTCGACCAATGGGTAACATATTTTAAATTTGCATAATCTTAGCTGTTGTATAATAGTCTTTCTGACGGATATCTATAATTTCACAGTGTAAACGTCCAGAAGATGACGCCTACGTCGGGTTGAAACCGGTTGGCGGTATAATATTAATAATAAATGCGATTAAGATTGTTTTTGAATAACTGATTAATCATACTAATCGCTGCTTCATCTCCACAACCATGTGAATTGCCTAAGACTTGCACAGCAGATATTGCGGAAACGGAAAGTGCAGTTGATGTGTGGTTCTCACAGAATGGATTGATAATCAGGGGCTAGCATTGTTGGCCAATAAACAGATCGTAATAATACTTAGAAAGCATACTTTTTGTTCAAAATTACACTTTTTAAAAGGAAAAGTACTTACTGACATTAACAAACGAAAGTTAGGGTAAATTAGAAAGTTAAAGGTGTTCGTTGAACGACTCAAATGCGATTCATTTACGAGATATCGTACTTTGAAAAGCGACACTTATTTGTGTTATTCATCCTGCGAGGTTGCTAGGTACGTTTTTGTTATGTTTGCTTATAGTGTGCTTTTGTGTTCCTTGAGTTCACTGCGACTTGCTAGTCAGTTAATGTGTCACAGTTCAAGCAGTAGACCGTAAGTGGACGATGGGATTTTGCAATGAAGAAAACGCCGACGTGCTCATGGTATATGGAGAGTGTAGGAAGGATATTGTTCGTTCTCGTACGGTGTATACGGCAAGATGTCCCAATAGACGTCAACCATCTAGGAAGTTACTTATCAGTCTCTTCACTCAGTTACGTGGAAGTGGTAGTGGAACACCTAAACAACGTAAAAGGAAACAAGTGACGACCGAGAGCGGGAAATTAATGTTTTTGCTGCTGTTTCAGTTTACACGGGTGTAGCTCTCCCGCAATCGCACGAGGAAGTGGCATGAGTCAAGCAAGTGTCTATGCATTGTTCAAATGTGTCTGAATTCCTAAGGGACCAAACTGCTTAGGTCATCGGTCCCTAGACTTACACACTACTTAAACTAACTTATGCTAAGAACAAGACACACACACACACACGCCCGAGGGAGGACTCGAACCTCCGGCGGGAGAGGCCGCGCAGTCCGTGATATGACGCGTCAAACCGCGCGGCCATTTCACGCGGCTCCTATGCATTGTCCGTGGACATAGGCTCCATGCCTATCACATCTATCTCCATAATAAGTGCATGGAAACGATTAGGAGGATCGTGGTAACTTCTGTACATGTTCATAAAGCCAGGATACTTCAGATGTATCCTCTATTTTGCCTACTGATGAAGCCACATTTACCAATCATGACCAGATAAACCACCGAAACATACATTACTTGTCTGTTGACAAACCCCCTTTTCTTCCTCGCGTGAAACGACAGCATCCTCGGAGTCTAAACATGTTGTGTGAGGTAGAGAACCATCAGCTCATAGGCCCATATTTTATATACTGAACACTCAATAAGCGCAAGCATCATAGCCTCCTAACAGACCATCTTCCACAGATTCTAAAAGACGTCCCTCTGCAGACGAGGAAGCACCGGCGGTGCAAACGTGATGGCTGTCCAGCTCATAGTATACGAAGTATTGCCGCTACCAGTGGACATTTTGAACACAGCCTGTGATGGTCAGTTGTCTCGTTACTGGTCAGAATCCACATACATAGTGTATGCACTTATGTTGCGTTTTAGTTTGAGCTACCACAGGTACGGCACAAGTGTCTGTGTGGGAACTTTTCAAAATAGGTTATCTCGCTCTAGAATCCTGCAGCAAACACCACTGACATTTTAATTTACCCTGCTTTTAGTTTGTTAATGTCAACAGGCGTTATTTAAATAAGCGCACGTTCCACGAAAAACAGACTCTCTACGTATTATTACAGTCTGTTGATTGGCTAAAAATACGAGTCTCTGACTACCAGTCCATTCAGTGAAAACCACGCATCAATTGCACTTCCCATTTCCGCAATACCTGCGGTGCAAATGTTATGTGATTCACCCTGCATAATTCATTTTACGCAGTGTGAATATCACAAAGCGGTAGAAAAACGAGTCTTAGAAATGTTCACGGTGCATAATTGACATTGTTAAATGTCATGACGAAACTGTTAGTGGTTTAAACGCTTATGAAGATGGTAATCATTAACCGAAATTGGTAATGTCATTATTGTCGATCTTGACGTGATGAATTATTACGTTACCATTAATTGATCGAATGCTTGTCCTACGTGTTTTAGTTAGGTGGATGCGTATGTTGTGGACTGGTAGAGATCATAAGTGTGTAATGATCAAGTAATTTTAATTATTGACTGTCTTTTTGTAGTATTGAAGGAGAGTAGAGTGAAGTGTGTTTGATGATTTTTTACACGGGTATCCTGGGGATTAGAGAGTGGCTTTTGTAACCTGTGTTTGTATGTTCTCATTGACTTATTGTATTTTGTGTACTGAAGAAAAGATACCGATTAACTATGTGCAGTCGATAAGGTAGTCAATAATAAATGTCGCAAAAATGTTACATTACTCAGGTGGACTTGAAGGTATTGTTGGGGTCGTATGGAGAGTGCAACCTACCATGATATGACGGTGTCGTCAGCTTATTAGAGTACGTACATGGGAGGACACGAGTTTGGGACTTGGGCTCTGTGCGCGAGGTGAAAAAAATTATTGTAGACTATACCTTTGGGACACATCTTTTGTTAGATGCAGACTTTTGGAGAGGTTTTTTGTTGCTCCGTATGATGAAAGGTTAGTTAGAAAGAATGCAGTTGCGTGAAAGGGTACAAAAACTAAGCGTGGTGCAGGTGCTGGTGATCTGCAGGGATTTGGCCAAGTACAACAGTTGATGACAACTAGTATGTCATATCTCTTTTGGAACATAGCTTGCCTTCCTCCAACAATGCGTAATATCATAGATTCCACGAGAGTGGAGCTCCACATTTCTAAATTTAAAAAATGTGTAAGTTAATAGTAAATAATTAGCAAGGACTTCCCTTTTAACTCACTAGTTGTAAGTTTCATATGATCCGTACTGATAAATACGTGTACTGCGCTCTATGAAACGGAGCGAAATTGTACATCAAGATTTTTTACCTTTTGTTTCATCAGAGAAAGGCATCGACAACAATTTCTCTGGATAAAACTGTACAGACAAAAAAATCGAATCTAATTTTAAAGGATAACTAAATAAATCCTACTAAAATGAGGGTAACATGATTACCTTGAATACTGCACCGATCCAATATTTAAGGGTTCGTAGAAATGAAACAGCCCTAGTTCGAAAATGTGTCTCCTATGTAAGATTGTTTTAGCTTCTACGAATTCTTCAGTAATAACAATACTAATCAATCCCCTCCTGTCACAGAGACGGAAAGTGTATGTGATATTTGTGGTGTCACTGCCAGACACCACACTTGCTAGGTGGTAGCCTTTAAATCGGCCGCGGTCCATTAGTATACGTCGGACCCGCGTGTCGCCACTGTCAGTGATCGCAGACCGAGCGCCGCCACACGGCAGGCCTAGAGAGACTTACTAGCACTCGCCCAGTTGTACAGCCGACGTTCATAGGAATGGTTCACTGACAATCACGCTCTCATTTGCCGAGACGATGGTTAGCATAGCCTTCAACTACGTCATTTGCTACGACCTAGCAAGGCGCCATTACCAGTTATATTGAACTTATTATACTTTTGTATCATCAAGAGCGATGTACTCCAATTATGGATTAAAGTTAAGTATTACATCATCTACGTACTTTATTTGCAATTCTCAAGACATTGTCCTGTTCCAGACCTCACGCCAGTCTGCGTGTAATTAAACGCGTGTATTTCGGCCTCCTCTAGCAACACGGTGTTGGCTCTTCTGCCAACACTTGAATATTACACTAGGATGTGTGGATAGGAATATTTCGTTTAGTGTCTTTAAGGATAAATGCAGAAAAAATTACAATGAGGACATTGCTGAAGACTGAGGTACTGGAACATTAACACGAGATGTCATCAGGAAGTTTGTTTAATTCCAGGAGATAATTTTTTGAGGTCTCTAAAGGCTGTAGGTTGAAACTAACGATGATGTTACATGGGGCTGCTAGAGATTCTGGGAAAGAGACAGGTATATCTCAAAATCACAGAACGTGATGGAGTACTGTCTGTGCCCTGCATTGTGCTTTTCCACCATGTGTTATTACTGGTTATTTTTCAATCTATACATTCTGTGTAGTGTAAATACTGGGAAGTGTCTCTATGGCCATAGATTTTCGTGGTCATGGCGTTCTAACAGCTTGGATTTTCAATCAGCGTTGACGTAGCAGTCAAAAAGATTGGCCTTACGTAAACTGGACAGGAAGGGATTGTTTGCCGTGGTGGAGGAGCTAAAATGCGGTAGGCTTGTGATTCTGGGCTGACTGAAAGCCTTCCAGTGCTTACTTCAGTTAATAGGTAGTGTTGTGTCAGATTAGTCATCTTTTTCAGCGGTCCCAGTGTCTTCTTGCCTTTAACAAATTGCGAACGTGCGTCTGTAATTGCCAGTGGCTTATCTGTGAGCCTTGGTCATGGAGTGGAGAAAAGTGTGGTAGGTAAAGCCTATAGGTTCTCTGAGTATTCCTAGAACTCGTTTGGAGGGGCAGGTCAAATAGATGCAACCTGAGACAAGTGTTATTTGAAGGAAGCAGTGCTAGGGATACCTTCAGGTTACTGAGATTAGCACCGTGCCCTACCCAGACGGTTGGCCCGCAACTACTGAGAAAACTAACTGGTTGTCGCCTCTCCACAGATAGCACACCGATGTGGCTGTTTGTATCGGTCAGACCACACCATCACGGCAAGGTACATTTTTCGTGGGAATTGTGAGTTTGAATGTTTCTGGTATTACACGAAAAATTTCAAAATTGAGCGAGAGTTGCTGAAGGGACACATCCAGGACTCCAAAGACCGACGTCAGCGACGAACCAGAAGAGCGCGGTGCTGCATCGAAAGGAAGTACCGTTGGTCCAGCGTGACAGTAAACGCCAATGAGTACTTAACCGTTTCTCAAATTGTTGTGTAAGTTATTGTTTATCATCAGAGGAGAACAGCTCCGTTTGATTCTCTCTTTTTCATGTATAACATTTAATTACAACTGTAAAACGGAAAATAATCGCAAAACCTAGAGGGAGTTGTGTGACATAAGCGGAAGTTGGTAGGCGCATTTCTACATCTGTAAGATATTGTCTGTTCATACTTCGTGCCAGTGGCATAAGAGTGGTGCTATTAGATGCAAATCAGGTTTCCTTTAAATACAGACTGTAACTGTAGTGAGCATTACTTACCTTTGAGATTGATCGTGGTGAGTTAATGTTAGTTAAGAATGCCTTTAAGGAAAGAAAGACCGTATTATCAACAAGATCGTGTAATAGCGCAACGAGAAACTGGATGCTCCTTCTGAGATACTGCAGAAAGACTTGGCAGGAATGTAACTACTGTACATGATTGCTGGCGGCGGTGGTCACGAGAACATATGAAGACCGGTCTCCAGACGACCACGTGGCACTACCGAGAAGGAAGACCATCGTGTTAGGCGTATGGCTCTGGCGCAACTGAGCAGCAGTTGCCACCACAGCGACACATGAACTGTTACAAATCGACTACTTCAAGGAAAGCTCCGAGACAGACGGCCTGGAGCGTGCATTTCACTGGCCCCAAAACACCGCCTTTAGCGACTTCAGTGGTGTCAAGCGGTAGCTCGTTAGAGGGCAGGACGGAAGTATGTTTTTTTTTTTCTTGTGAATGATGGTTCTGTCTCGGTGCCAATGATGGCCGTGTGTTGTTTGGATGGGAGACAGTTGAGGGCCTGCAAGCAACCTGTGTGCGTGGTAGGTGCGTTGGAGATACACCTGAAGTTATTATGGTCTGATGTGCTGAAGCAGCAGCATTCTGGTGGCTGCCCTTCGCACCATGACTGAAAAATTTGCATGACCATCTGGTGATTCCACCTTGTACTCCCATTCATGGACAGCATTCCAGGGAGTATATTCCAATAGGGTAAAGCGGACGTGTAACGCTGTTGTAGCCCGATGTGCTCTGCAGAGTGTCGACATATTGCCTCGACCTTTCCTTGGCATTGGCCTGCTCGATCTGTCTCGAATCGAGCACATATGGGGCATTATCGGACGACAGCTCCATAGTCATACATAAAAGATATTAACCGCGCATGTACTGACAGACCAAGTGTAACAGGCATGGAACTCGATTCCACAAACTGACATCCGGCACCTGTACAACACAATGTATGGACGTTTACATGGTTGCAAGTCGGCCACTGTGGCCGAGAGGTTCTAGGCGCGCAGTTTGGAACCGCGCTGCTGCTACGGTCGCTGGTTCGAATCCTGCCTCGGGCATTGATGTGTGTGATGTCCTTAGGTTAGTTAGGTTTAAGTAGTTCCAAGTCTAGGGGACCGATGGCCTCAGATGTTAAGTCCCATAGTGCTTACAGCCATTTGAACCATTTCGAACATGCTTGCAGTCCACATTCTAGCGGGTACACCGCTTATTAATGTACCAGCACTTCATATTCACAATGGCTTACCTCACGCTTACATTATCCTATCATCCTGCAATGTTAATCACTTAAATGTTGTGTGTGTGTGTGTGTGTGTGTGTGAAATCTTATGGGACTTAACTGCTAAGGTCATCAGTCCCTAAGCTTACACACTACTTAACCTAAATTATCCTAAGGACAAACACACACACCCATGCCCGAGGGAGGACTCGAATCTCCGCCGGGACCACTTAAATGTTACCGGCGCATATATAGTCCCGAAATTTCATAAATGTATATTAATTATTTTTTTATGCTGCCATTTTTTTTCCTTCCGTGTATTTCATGCACTGAAGCAATCCCACTTACATCATTCGCTCAGGTGTGGACGACGTAAGTTAGGGTGCTATCTCAAGCTGCATGAAACATTTCCTGGTTCGGTTTCATTTTGCCTACTCTGTACAAAATGTATTACGGTCAATGCTCACATAAACTGAAAGGCTATGCTGGCTTCGACTGATGAGTCATTATCAGCACCCCCATAAATACAGCTAGGTCGATGGCAGTGTCAAAGCACGACAGGGGTAAAAACTTCCTACTCTCTATTAAACAATTTATGCAACTATTGACTGAAATAATCTTCGTAGTTAAAAGTAATGCGCTCACTCAAGCTATAACAATAATATGGCAAATATGAACAAAAGTTTGTAATCGTGCATTGTTGACTCAATAAGTTCTGTGGAAAAAAATTTCATGTGAGAATTAATTGGTGCTGTTGCGCGAAAAAAAAAGGAACCATGTAGACTGTAATTTCTTGTACTATCAGTCATTTTTGTTGTACAGTCTGTTTTGTGCTCACGAGATCTGATATTGTGCGTGTTTATTATCTGTCTTTCTTTCCCGACCCACAACAACGGTCTTTTGCGCCTCTGCTTAGCCGTGTGACGGATAACACTGTTCATACACCTCCATGCCCCACCCAACGTCAACACCTGTTTCAGGCAAGCGGACTTTATTGTTTTCATGTTCTTCCCTAGACTCAAATATCCGAGACATGTGGAAAATTTTTGGGGTTATTAAGTCGATTCAAAGAAATGCGACACCGGCTGTGAAAAGTATTCTAGTCGATGCTTTTGCCAAGGTGTTCCAGAACCTCTATCGGTGCTGCAGGTGTGTGGCAAACGGAGGACCATGTGTATAAAACTAATACGGCAATAAATTTGTCTGGCGTCAGTTTATATTTTATTGCCAGGTGACTGCAGAATTTTTGAACCTAACTTACTGTACATTTCAGCAGACGCACCGCTTGCACTCATGACTTTAAAGAAACGAAGGAAGTCACCCGTCAATTTCCAAGTATCAAGAAAAAAATATTTAAAAAGGACATAGAGTGGCGAAGTATTTACTGCCGTTGGTAACAAAATAAATCGAAGTTTCGAAGAAGACGATTTTTGAAACTTACTGTTCAGAAAGATTTAAATTTCTCTCGCGCTATGCAGAGATGACATGAAACAACTCCGGTGAAGGAAAGCCTTATGTATAAGAATTACCATTAAAAAGAATTAACAGTACATTACGAGTACATCTAACTGAAGTGCCAAAAGCCGGGCTATCTCAGTATGGATATCGTCGAGTGGCACTCATTTCACTTTGAAGACGTGTAAACAACCGGAGAGTTATCAGTTCTTACAGTTGGACACTTTGTATCGGTAGCGGACCGTGTGACTCTCATATCTCGGGGAGGCAACTGAATTCATACTCACGTTATGCTGATACCGATTCCAGCAGAATGCTCACAGCACCAACGGTCACCTGATCGCATTCTGACATTTAGTAACAGAAACTATGAAAACACAAAAGGTAAAAGATTAATAAATTAGGGAATAAAAATTTTTCTATCAGTATAATTGGGAATAGCGTGTCAGTTAAAAGATATAATTAATTACTTCTTCTGCAACTACATGTACATACATACTACGAAAGCCACTAAATGGTGTTTGGCGGAGGGTACCCGATCCACTTGCAAATGGATCGACGGAAACAGGCATGACTACATCCTTCCGTAGCAGCTGCACTCTTATCTTCTCTTCCCCGTTCTTGCGTGAGATGTGCGTTGCTGGCAGTAGAACTGTTCTTATGCCAGTTGCAAATGGTTCTATAAACTTTCTTGATAGGTTTAGACAAACAAACATCGTCTCCGCTGCATGGATTCCCATATAAGCACACGGAACATTTCCATAATACTCGTGTGTTAATCAAACCCACCTGTAACAAAAGTAGCTGAATGCCTTTAACTTGCTTCAATCTCCGCCTTCAATCTGACCAGGTGGGGATCCCACACACTCGATCAATACTCCAGAATGGTGGTACACGTGTTCCATACACCTTTGTAGAATAGCCACCCTTTCCTAGAATTCTCCCAATCAACTGAAGTCGACCATTCGTGTTCCCTACAACCAACCGTATGTGTTCGGTTCATTTCATATTGTTCGGCAACATTACGCTCAGATATTTAATTGACATGACTATGTTAGCTGCACACTGCTAGTACTGTATTCGAAAAATATGAGCTTGTTTTTCGTAGTCACCTGCGTTAGCTTGCTTTTTACTACAGGGTGATTATAATTAAAATTCAACTTTCAAAACGCTATAGGAATACCACCACTGGTCACAGTGATGTCAAATTGCAACGGAATATTATCGGAGAAGGGGGAAAACGTATGGCAGAAGAAAAAATAGTGCGAAAATTGATCAATAGATGGCGCTGCATGTGTCAGAATACGTAAATGAAAGCACCTGTCGTGCGCACTCACCATTGAAGGTGGTATCACGGCGGGTACACGGCTTTTCCTCCTTTCGCTTCTGCGACGTTCGCCGTAACGGTCTCAATGCAGGATCGCGCTCTGCTTGTAAAGCTGTATTACAAGAATGATGACTATGCACACATCGCCCTGCAGAAGTTCCGCACTCTGAGGGGTTTTAAAAAAGGCGTTGGTCCGATGACTGCCGAGGATCTGGAGAAAATGATTCGGAAATTCGATAAGACGAGTTCTTTTTCTGTGCAACCTGGTAGAGGTAGGAGACAAACTGACTCGACGTCAGTGGAAGTAGTGGCCACATAAATGCAGGAGGAGACGATTGGTGGTGTGTAAAGGTGTAGTGCACGGTGAATTGCCCCAGCACTGGACATAACCGTGAGCACGGTGCGTAAAATCCTACGTAACATCCTTCTTTGCTATCCATTTGAAATTACCCACGTGCACGAGTTGCTTCCTGTTGACTTTCCAGCAAGAGAGACGTTTGCTTTAGAATTCCTTGCTCGCATGGAAGTGGACAATGATTGGCTGTGGAAGAATTTGTTGACAGACGAAGCCCACTTTCATCTGACAGGATATATCAATACACAGAATTTCCGAATATACTCAACTGAAATTCCACACGCAAATCAACCATTACCACTTCATCTTGAAAAGGTCACTGTGTGGTGCGGGTTTACGGCATCTTTTTTCATAGGCCCATATTTTTTCGAAGAGGCAGGTGCTTCCGGTCCTGTTACCTGTACCGTCACCGGTAAGCGCTATGAGAGTCTTTTGCCCAGCCACGTCATTCCAGCTCTCCACAGCGTAGATGTGTAGACGGGATCGTTTTTATGCAAGATAGCGCACCTCCACACATTGCAAACACAGTTAAGTAGCTGCTGAAGCGCCATTTCGGAAATACTAGAATTATCAGCCGCCATTTCCCTACGGGCTGGACGTCCCGAACAGCTAATCTTAATGTGTGACTTCTGGCTGTGGGGCTATTTGAAAGATGTTCTGTTCAGTGTTCCAATTGCAATCTTAGCTGCATTGAAGGCACGCATTGCGCAACACATTCTGAAAGTGAGCCCGGAAACACTTGGATCAGTTGTGGAACACGCTGTTTCTCGATTTCGACTTGTTGCAGAAAACGGGGGACAGCATATTGAACATGTTTTGCGCCAGTCACATGGAAATTATTAATCCGCTATGATTTTGATTGGTGCTTTTTATGCGGTTTTTGGCCTCAGGACAAATAAAAACAGAGATTATTGATATTTTTATGCGGTTTTTGGCCTCAGGACAATTAAAAGCCGATTTTTCCCATCCGATGTGGTATGACCTTGCCATGGTAGACGGGCTTACGTAACTAATAGTATCACACCCGTACACCCATGCACACTGAGCAGTACAGTTTGCTTAACTTCAAACATACACCTTAGGCATTGTTGTATGATTCATTTGTCATTCGTAGTCGACCACTATTAAATTACGATGCTTACAGCGCCATCTATAGCTACATTTTGTTACTATATTTTAGCCGCGCGGGGTAGCCGTGCGGTCTGGGGCGTCTTGTCACAGTCCGCGCGAACCCCCGGCGGAGGTTCGAGTCCTCCATCGGGCATGGGTGTGTGTGTATGTGTGTGTGTGTGTGTTCAGTAGCGTAAGTTAGTTTAAGTTAGATTAAATAGTGTCTAAGCTTAGGGACCGATGACCTCAGCAGTTTGGTCCCATAAGACCTTACGACAAATTTCCAAATTTGTAACTATTTTTCTGCCGGCCGGTGTGGCCGAGCGGTTCTAGGCGCTTCAGTCTGGAACCGCGCGACCGCTTCGGTCGCAGGTTCGAATCCTGCCTCGGGCATGGATGTGTGTGATGTCCTTAAGTTAGTTAGGTTTAAGTAGTTCTAAGTTCTAGGGGACTGATGACCTCAGATGTTAAGTCCCATAGTGCTCAGGGCCATTTGAACCATTTTTTGAACTATTTTTCTTCTGACATACATTTTCCCCCTTCTCCGATAATATTCCGTTGCCACTTGATGTCATTCTGACCGTGGTGTTATTTCTACAGCGGTCTGAAAGTTTAACTTTAATAACAACCACCCTGTACATTACGATCAAGCTCACAACCATCACACATAAGAGAAATTTTTTATAAGTCATCGTGTATCCTCCTATAGTCAGTAAACGGTGACGACACACTCCCGTACACGATAGCGTCATCGACAGATAGCTGCAGATTTCTGCTCACCCTATCCGTCAGCATCTGATGAACACTCGCCTTCCTGGGAAAAGTATGGGGTTCTAATACCGAAGAAGCCTTAGAATCACTCGCATACCTAAGAACCTGTTTCATCAGTAGTGGGGCACTGAATAAAATGATTTACGAAAATCTGGGCATAGGAATCTGCCTGTTGCTCTCCATCCATGGTTCGCAGGATATCGTACGAGAAAATAACAGAAAATAACAAGCTGAGCCTTGTACGAGAGGTGTTTTCTAAATCCCTGGTGATTTGTGGATAGGTTTTCTGTCTCAAGGAAATTTATTATCTTCTTACTTAGTATATATTCAAGAATTCTGCAGCAAATCATCGTTAAGTATACTGGTTCATTCTTTTGATTTTCTTGCGTACTGGAGTCATCAGCCGTCTTGTTTTAGTGCAGCAGGCAAGAGGTACGCAATAAGTGCAATGGACCAAGGTTGAAGAGCACTCTCAATAAAACCGAACTGAGAATCTATTCTGACTTGGTTACTTATTTATTTTCAACTCTTTCAGATGCTTCTCAACGTTTCGGATACCTCCGTAGAAGAATTTGTGTTGACGATCAAAGGATGTTTATGTATATGAGCCTATTTCTCGAATTATTGATTATGCTCGGGACTTGAAGTTCTAATATTTAAGTTAGGTCACGAACCAAGATTCTGTAAGTAACGTCCACGTATTCGAGTGAAAGACTCAGCACAACCAGGAGCACCTCCGAAGATCTCCTACGTAGCCTTGGACGAAACGTCAGGGATAGAAGAGTTCCATGGACCACGGCCAGGTATTCGAGTGAAGGACTGGATTTATAGTCACAAAATCTGCGAAAAACGCGAATTACTGCTTTGCATCTAAATAACAAAATGGTAGTTACACATTGCAAGTAGAGCTGCTCATGACATTCCATCATTACGTTCGCAGGACATTCTTAATGACACGAAGTGAATGACACCAGGTTACAGTTACGCAAATTTACTCAAGAAAATTAAGCATAACAAGGGATCGCGAAACATATTCTTCACCTCTGCTAAGAAATGAAAAATTTTCTGAGACTTTAGTTTAAACTAATCTACCTGGTACTGCGGTAGAGTGTCTCTAGTTCCCTTGCACATTCCGTGTGCAGGAGTTACTAACCATAGTTCATGTGAGCCGTACAAAAATACACCTCCGGAATGGCCCAGTGACCAACCTCTCTGGTTTCAGCATCTACAAGGTAAGTTGTTGTTACCATTCCACCGTTTTGTGATAACTATGGTCATACTGGAGCGAGATTCAAAATACTCTAATTCGCGGATTTACTCAGTCGTACAGGTTAAAGTGGAAAACTAAACGGACTGTCAAAAGAAAAATAAATTACCATAGATGCTATTCCCTTTTCGGCAACCTCTTCGGCTAATATGTGTGTGGAAGTTGTAAACTTAGCGCACTTCCTATAGATGCGCGAATCTCTATTAACGTTTTCCTGTAGACATTGCTGCTTACATTTTTTATGCGGGGGTGGGACACTGTGTTTTTTCTCAGTTTTTTCCGAATTTTGTTACTAAACCAAGGTGGGTCTCTTGTGTCCTTACTCTTCACATATATCTCCAGAGCGCGATTTACAAACTTTGCCCATCATCCCTCACGTCCATCACACTGAATTCAAATGATGTCCATTCATTAAGTATGATGCTAAAGCTCCTTATCTGCTCTTTCCAGCACAAAAACTTTCCTGGGTGCATCTCCTAAGCAACCATCGTCGCTATGGTGCCATGCTCACTAAAAGCTGTCTGTTAACTGACACTATCTGTAAGTTCAAGCATGTTTGTAGCCACAGCGTCCAAAATGTTTCAGTTTCGTGCTGGTTGTGGATTAGCTCCTGAAAAGAGTTTTCGTGGAGTATGTTCAGAACTGCTTCACAAGACTGTCTGTCCGGTTCACCTCCAATAAATCCATAGAATTCCCAGTCTACATTCGGTAGGTTAAAGTCGCCTCCAGCTAATCTACATCTATATCTACGTGATTTACAAAACGAGCGTCTCTCATCCTCCAAAGCAAAAATTCTTACCCTTACAGTGCAATGAAGGAGAACTAGGACGTGATATGTACAAAAAATGACATTATATTTTTTCCCTTAGTTGAAGTTGCTTCGTTGGTTAACGATCATCGACTGAGCTTAATGGGCTCTTATCAGGAGTGATAAAGCACAATGAGGCGACGTAATCCAAGAAACACCGGCCACGGCGTTCCAGTGCTGCATCTAAGGACCGTAGGTGTTTGGATCGACTTTTGCCCCTGCACGAGGTGCGTCGGACTGTCTGGAAAGGGACGAGCAGGTACATCAGTCAGGCGGCCGCACGCATCGCTCCTGAGGTCACAGGGCCCTCTGGGAGTAACGCCCCAGTTCCTCAATTAGCTTCGGATGGGTATCCGTTACAGGAAGCCAATAGTCGTACGCTACCATTCCGCCATTCTTCCAACTACTGGGAAAATCTCTCAAATTACGAAACTGTTGGCTGTGCCCACGTCGAAGACTGACCGTCCGACGATTCTAGCTGATGGGAGAGAAAGCAAGGAGGTACAAGCACGCACAGTAAGTTTGTCTTTCGAATCAGCCAGAAGTAAAGCAATCATTCTGATTTTCCTGTGCAGTTTCTTTTTTTGGGATGTTCGGCTATTCACATGTAGATAGTAGAGGAGAGCAACTGCCTCCACGTGTACGTATGGAAAAAGTAATTCGCCTAAAGGTTCTGGCAGTTAGATGGGTTAACCTGTTGTATTAAGTTGTAAGTCAGACGAGGTTAGAAACAGTGCGACAGAACAGCAGTTACTACAGAAAACCCTAGTGATTTCGCATGGGGCGAAAAAGGTACTAGGTTTTGTCCCATCTTTTAATTTTGTTGAACAACGCTTGGAAATCGTGGCAGCACATGTGCACACACATGCCATCTAATTACCATAAATTCCTGGGAGGGGGGCAATGAGATTCGACGCCAGGCTCAATCACATCCAAGATGTGTTCGATTGGGTTCAGATCTGGTGAGTTTGGAAGCCAGCACATCAACTGGAGCTCGCCACTATGTTCCTCGAACCACTCCATAACACTCCTGGCTTCGTGACATGGCGTATTATCTTGTTGGAAAATGCCACTGCCGTCGGGAAACATGATCGTCATGAATGGCCGCACTTGGTCTGCAACCAGTGTTGTAGAGTACCTACATCATATAAAGCTTGTGCTTGTCTGTGAAAATTGACTCGATAAGCAACCTGAGCTATCCGTAATCGGAATCTAACCTGCATAACACTGGGTGCGTGTTGTATGAGAGTCAGTTTCACTGTCATTCAAGCCCTCAACAGATCGTTACATGAAAAACTTAAAACTAACATTTGGATAAGCTATCTGACTGCGTATTTGAATAAGAATTTACAAGTGATACAGAATCTGGATTGTGCAACGGAATTTACTGGCTTAGAGTACATGACATATTGTGGTGTGTGAGTGTTTCTGTTTTGGCCCTAAGTTTTGCACTTACAATCCAGAGCAGCATGCAGCAACAGCGTCTAAAGCTTATGTTACTAAGAATGAATTTGATAAAAAGGAGTTTGTTTGGGTTCTGTTAACTACTAAATAACTTGTAAGAAGAGATACCATAAATTAAGTCTTTTTAAAAATTTCAGAAATCATCATGACCAATAACAGTTTGACAAGTATTAATAATGGCGAAATGCCTGACAATGACCTTATAAGTATCAATAATGGCTGAGTGGCAGATTAACAAGTTATTTCAATTTCAAAGTTAGATTAACATTTAATAACCACAGCATATTTATGAATTAGATGTGGAGAATTATTATTATTATTTGGAGGATAAGGAGGCTTCTTTAACTGACAAGAAAAACATGGGATTATTGCAAACTCGGACTAACAATGACGACCCTACCCCTGTAATTGCGCTTTACGCTATGCTTGCGAATTTTAGCTTGAATTCCATCTTCAAGCGTAGCTAAGCCATCTAAGTCTCTCCTGGCCACATAAATGAAATCAGGCCTTGAGTGTAGTTAGATCTGCCATCACCGATGTGAGGGCAGCATGACAAGTTTTCTGTCTCCGAGCTCTCGACCTACACTACTGAAATTTTACTCTCGCACTCTCACACCAACTCTTAGAAACGCGCTCCCATGTTTCACCCTCAGATTGTTACTGTCGATATCTGAGTACTTATTTATTTCCATAGAGAATGGCAGAATCTTACAAAATGCAAAGAATAGCCTTAAGCTGGCTATATTGTTTTCGATACTCAATGTATTATTTAATCAATGTACTGGAGATTTCTAACACACTCCTTATATTGTATGATACTCCTTGGCCGTCATGGTGCCATGCTCGAGCTACGCTGGACCCATGGATTCCTATGTGAATGTTTCCCAGAGTATAATGGGCCGCCGCCAGCTTTTCTCCGCCCCGCAGTACAGGTGTCAAGGAGTCGCCATAATGTTCTGGCTGATCAATGTAGATAAACGCATGTAGAAGTTGGGTTTGGTGAATCTGAGAGATTGCGGTCGTACTAACGTTTCTGACACTAGGACTAAAACAAAAACTCTATCGAAAAGACATTCACTGATTACAAATGTATTGTAATATGAGTTACCTCCTCAGATATGTGAATTGTTTGAAGACCTTTGACTGAATGAAACAGTACTATTCAGCAGTAGCACCAGGTGTGCCTAACAGGACCATTAATGGTCCGAATATAAAGTAATGGTTCGGTACTGTCAGCAGCTCTCTCGAAGGATTCGCTGTTGCGTACATTAATGTAAGGTCGTTGAAATGTAGATCAGTGTACGCAGTGTACCAGTATTTCCTCCTGCACTGAAACTAAGCTCTCCTTGAAAGTCAACAATTTCAGGGTAAAATATTATATTACTAATTTCAGAATTAGTGGTAAGCTTGTGCAGCACATCAATTGGTGCTTAGTAACATTCAGAAGAATTATCAGATGAAAAGAATACATGAACCAAGTAATTGATAGGGAGAATGGAAGGCTTACATCCGTTGAGATAATTCTGATATAGTGAGTGGTATTTGAAGAAGGGTGGAAGAGGGTAGAGTGGGAGGACGAAGATGAGCCAAGGTAGTGAACTGTAGATGCAAAACAAGACGAAGGAAGGGAAGTGCGTTGCTAAGGAGTCTAAGAAAAGAGAGAGCTAGCAGAGAAGAAATGGAGAGAACAGTGCGAGAAAGAGAGAGGAACTGCTGTTGTTGCATTTTAGTTTTTAATTTTAGTAAATGTAAAGCCAGTGTGGGCACTGAGGACACACAACTGAAGGATTTAATATACCAGTTGTTTCCTTTACTTGCTGAGTTTTGTCTCTTCCGAGCCAGTATGCGCCATCCCTTCTCCTGCCACGTAAGTCAATCAGAAAAACAGTCCTAGTATCATAAATATGTTCAGTAGCAAGCAGATATTGGATGCTTCCGTTAGAGTTGAAAAAGTAGAAGAAATAAATCAAATATATTCCGACCATTTCCAAAATTTTTGCTGGACATCTCAAAAGTGTTTCATTACTCTGTTAGACAAATCGAAGGTCATAGTTCAGAGAAAAGCAACGAACACCGGCCCGATGAGATAAAAGATCTGATCGTTCCGACGTGCTGTGGAACCTGTCCAACTGTGTCGGTGGGTTGAACGATAGACATATAAGAAGCAACTGCACCCTTAAGTTCTGGACACCTTAACGAAATACATCTCATTTTTTGAGAAGCGAAGTTTAACATTCGCAGATATACTTGTAGCAGTGGAGGTAGGTGAATACAGACTCATTATCGATGGACGAACGTTTCATATTAATAATTTTTTAACACAGATGGGTATGGTTTGTATAAATTTCTGTCTCGATAACTTTTCGAGTAAGTAGATTATTCAAACAGAGTTATTCACGAATAAGAAAATGATAAATATAATTAATCTCCAAACACAAATAATTATTTGTTATTTATTATTCGTAACGAAACGTAGATTGCCACCGTATTTTCTCTGTTACTTCTTGTACAGATTATTTAACTAGTTTTCTTTCCCTTGGCACAGTGCAGTTTCTGATTCATAAATAGAGAGAAATTTGGCTCGGTGGCTCAATGGATTTGAATTCCATGAAGAGCATAAGACAAATTTTTGTCAATATATTAAAAATAATATTTCGTAGTCAAGGAATAAATTATTTTTGTAACAAAATTAAAGCAGGACACAAAGTCTGATACTAAAAATATTGAACAAGCATGAACGTCACGTATTGCAGTGTATATCATCTGTGTAACATACTCTACCAACATCCATGAACTATGTTCACTGCATATTTTACATTTCCTCGATCCTTGTTTAAATTACTTTAGGTAGGTGATTTAACACTTATTTAATTCACCTCCATTCCATGGCATATACAATACCGGAAGAAGGAATTAGTACACCTTGAAAGACAACGTTGACTTTGATCCGATGACGGCGTATGACAGCCGGCCGTTGTGGCCGAGCGGTTCTAGGCGCTTCAGTCCAGAACCGCGCTGCTGCTATGGTCGCAGGTTCGAATCCTGCCTCGGGCATGGATGTGTGTTAGTTAGGTTTAATTAGTTCTAAGTCTAGGGGACTGATGACCTCAGATGTTAAGTCCCATAGTACTTAGAGTTCCTTGAACGGCATATGTTAGTAGATGTACTGATAATGGTTTCAACGTCGTCCGCCAACAGACAGCGTAGTGGCAGAGCTACGAGAGAGCAATCTGTGTCTACCCTTTAATAGGGAATGCTCAAAGCCAGAAGGCCCCGTATGGTGCAAACGTATGAACAAACAGGCAACCATGCTACGGAAACACACTCGTGCTTCCTAAAGCCTAATGAGCGAGTTTGAAAGAGCCTACCCCTGTAATTGCGCTTTACGCTATGCTTGCGAATTTTAGCTTGAATTCCATCTTCAAGCGTAGCTAAGCCATCTAAGTCTCTCCTGGCCACATAAATGAAATCAGGCCTTGAGTGTAGTTAGATCTGCCATCACCGACGCGAGGGCAGCATGAAAAGTTTTCTGTCTCCGAGAGTCATTCTACTCCTTCGGAGAATGGCCACACAAATTGAACATACCGCTTCAGTAGTGCAACGATACTGGTATCAGTTGACATGTGAAAATTCTCGCACCCGTAGAAGGGGCTCTGGACGTTCACGCAACACAGTCGCCCGCCAGGACCATCGTATTGTAAAGGTAGCAGTGGCAGGTTTAACAGCTACCACAGCACAGATAGCAGGGCCTGCGGGGCTTGGCGTGCCAACATGAACTGCTGCGAACCGGTTATTAGCAGTGACGGGCACGGCTCGGCTGGTGCCATCAGAGGATCACTTGGAAGATGGAATGTCGCGCCGTGGTCTTCAGTGATGAAACCAGATTCTGCCTGCACGTAAGTGATGGTCATCTACGCTACGATGTACACCTGGTGAGCGGTCTCGTTGAATGTACTCGTCCAAGACACACTGGTCCCACCCCACTCACGTGTACCCCACATGCAATGTTGGAACGACAAATCTTGAGTGAATTGGAAACCTCTGAAAGGCTGCACTAATTTCTTTCAGGCATTGTATTAAGGACTTCAAATATAAAATATATATACAGGGTGTTTCACTAAATGTGTTTGCCCCTGTAAGTTACGAAGTAATAGGCGACGGATATATTTATTGCGGTATGTCACCATAAGAAACGTTACACTGTCTGCGGAGATATGAACATAGTTTATTGTGTTATTATCCAAAAAGTTACAGCAAAAAGATACAATTTTAAAGGGAAAAATAGTTGTTTCTATCATGCACTGGAATCAGTACCACCAGCTGTGTATACACAAATTTAAATTACATTCCTATCACTTTTAGTTTGGGAGCTACGACCCTTCAAAGTTTCAGGGGCAGATACCACACACGCTGCGCATAACGCAATGCGCCTTCTAAACGTGGTGCGACCGAATTGCAACGTCGCCGGTGTCATGGAGCGAGAAGCTTCCTCGATGTGCTGTTAGACTGACGACTGTCGCCGCGCACGACCGTATACCCGACAGTTCGACCCACACAAACAGACGAGGTTCAATATACCACATTTACTGACATCGGATAAAGATGGCATACACGAACAACGAATACGTCGACATATTGCTGACGCTCGGCGAGTGTTGACACGATACCACTGAAGCAGCCATGGTGTACGCCGTGAGATATCCTAGGCGAAGAGCTCCCGCAGCCATTACGTTCTTACGTGCCGAACAACGACTTCAGGAAAGAGGCAGCTTGGTAATGCGCCGCAGTAACAGACGAAGAACTGCAAGAAGTGTGGAGACGGGGGTGTTTGTTTTAGCTGCAGTACGCCACGATCCTCATGTCAGCTTACGAGCCGTTGCTGCGGTCGCTGGTGTCAGTCTCACATCTGTTTGACATATAGTACACGGCCAAAGGCTTCACCCATACTGCCTGTCACTGACACAGGAGCTGCATGGGAACGATTTCCGTGCGAGAGTTACATTCTGTGAATGGGCCATGCGTAGAAATTTCACGCAGGAGTCTTTAGAAGGTGTTATGTTCTCTGATGAGTCCACGTTCACAAATTATGGTGCCTTGGTGGGTACGACCTGTAAACCGTCAACGGAGGTGGTCTATTACTGTATGGTGTGGAATCCTTGAGGATGAAATTATCGGTCCACACTAGTTCCCAAGTATCCTGACGGGTGAGATACATCGCGCGTTTATAGTCTACAGTTTGGGTGGTCTTCTTGAAGATGTGTGTCTACACACGAGAGTCCATATGTGGATGCAGCACGATGGTCACCCAGCCCATTCTGCGCGTGCTGTTGTGGAAGAACTAAACAACAGGTTTGCAGGAAGGTGGTTGGGGCAGCATGGTCCTCATTCATGGCCTGCAACGTCGCCCGGTTTAACACCATTAGATTTCTTTTTATGGGGATATCTAAAGGATCGTGTTTATGTCACTGAGCCCACATCCCCAGATGATCTAAAACGGCGCATCGAAGATGCAAGTTACTCCGTGACACCGGCGACGTTACATCTCGTCCGCAGATCCTTTAGAAGGCGCATTGCATTGTGCACTCAGGAACATGTACACACATTCGAACATCTCATTTAAATCAACTTCCCACCACCAGAAAATCCATCACCCAACACACAGCCATGTATTATGTACAGCGTGTGTGGTATCTGCTCCTGAAACTTTGAAGGGTTGTAACACCCATTTTAAAAGTGATAGTAATGTAATCTAATTGATGTATACACAGCTGGTGTTACTGATTCCAGTGCATGATAGAAACAACTATTGTTCCATTTAAAAAACTGCATCTTTTTGCTGAAACACTTTGGATAATAACACAATGGTCATAGCTCCACAGACACTGCAACGTTTCGTATGGTGACCATCCGCAATAAATATTTCCGTCGCCTATTACTTGGTAACTTAGAGAGGCAAACACATTTAGTGAAACACCGTGCATATATATATATTGATCGTGACCAGGCCAAATATCTCACGAAATAAGCATCAAACGAAAAAACTACAAAGAACGAACTTGTCTAGCTTGAAGGGTGAAACCAGATGGCGCTGTGGTTGGCCCGCTAGATGGCGCTGCCATAGGTTAAACGGATATCAACTGCGTTTTTTTTAATAGGAACCCCCATTTTTTTATTACATATTCGTGTAGTACGTAAAGAAATATGAATGTTTTAGTTGGACCATTTTTTTTTGCTTTGTGATAGATGGCGCTGTAATAGTCACAAACATATGGCACACAATTTTAGACCAACAGTTGGTAACAGGTAGGTTTTCTAAATCAAAATACAGAACGTAGGTACGTTTGAACATTTTATTTCGGTTGTTCCAATGTGATACATGTACCTTTGTGAACTTATATTTCTGAGAACGCATACTGTTACAGCTTGATTACCTGTAAATACCACATTAATGCAATAAGTGCTCTAAATGTCCGTCAACCTCAATGCATTTCGCAATACGTGTAACGACATTCCTCTCAACAGCGAGTAGTTCGCCTTCCGTAATGTTCGCGCATGCATTGACAATGCGCTGACGCATGTTGTCAGGAGTAATTGGTGGATCACAATAGCAAATATCCTTCAACTTTCCCCACACAAAGAAATCTGGGGACGTCAGATCCGGTGAACATGCGGGCCATGGTATGGTGCTTCGACGACCAGTCCACCTGTCATGAAAAATGCTGTTTAATACAGCTTCAACCGCACGCGAGCTATGTGCCGGACATCCATCATGTTGGAAGTACATCGCCATTCTGTCATGCAGTGAAACATCTTGTAGTAACATCGGTAGAACATTACGTAGGAAATCAGCATACACTGCACCATTTAGATTGCTATCTATAAAATGGGAGCCAATTATCCTTCCTCCCATAATGCCGCACCATACATTAACCCGCCAAGGTCGCTGATGTTCCACTTGTCGCAGGCATCGTGGATTTTCCGTTGCCCAATAGTGCATATGATGCCGGTTTACGTTACCGCTGTTAGTGAATGACGCTTCGTCGCTAAATAGAAAGCGAGCAAAAAAACTGTCATCGTTCCGTAATTTCTCTTGTGCCCAGTGGCAGAACTGTACACGACGTCCAAAGTCGTCGCCATGCAATTCCTGGTGCATAGAAATATGGTACGGGTGCAATCGATGTTGGTGTAGCATTCTCAACACCGACGTTTTTTGAGATTCCCGATTCTCGCTATTTGTCTGCTGGTGATGTGCGGATTATCCGTGACAGCAGCTAAAACACCTACTTGGGCATCATCATTTGTTGCAGGTCGTAGTTGACGTTTCACACGTGGCCGAACACTTTCTGTTTCCTTATATAACGTAACTATGCGGCGAACGGTTCCGGACATTTGGATGATGTCACCCAGGATACCGGGCAGCATACATAGCACACGCCCGTTGGGCATTTTGATCACAATAGCCATACATCAACACGATATCGACCTTTTCCGCAATTGGTAAACGGTCCATTTTAACACAGATAATGTATCACGAAGCAAATACCGTCAGCGCTGGCGGAATGTTACGTGATACCATGTAGTTATACGTTTGTGACTATTACAGCGCCATCTATCACAAAGCGAAAAAAGTGGGCCAACTAAAACATTCATATTTCTTCACGTAATACACGAATATGTAATAAAAAATGGGGGTTCCTATTAAAAAACGTAGTTGATATCCGTTTAACCAACCATGGCGCCATCTTGTTTCCCACTTCAAGCTAGACGAGTTTCGTTCTTTGTAGTTTTTTCGTTTGATGCTTATTTTGTGAGATATTTGGCCCCGTCACTATCAATGGACCACCCTGTATATGCAGAATGTTCATTGTAACTGAAGACGTTGAAATAACTCAAAAACTACACATCGGATCAAAAAAAGAAAAAATAGTTACTATTCTAATCTGTCTCAGAGGGGGACATCCAATGATAACGGACTCCATCCCCGCCCCATCCCGTGCATGCACGGGTGGCGGGGGACAACTTTGAAATCTTCACGGTGAAATCTGTATACTTTTTTTTTATTTTTTTAATGTCACTACCGCCATTAGACTGCTTTTATTTTTGCAGTGTTACATTCACACAACCATGGTTTCGGCTTCAAAGTGCCATTATCAAGTGTTTTAATGTTATTCAGATGGCATATTGTCGTATTTAAAATACACGACAGTATGCCATCTAAGGCACTGTATAACATTAAAACGATAATGACACTTTGAAGCCGAAATCATGATAGTGTAAATGTGAAACTGCAAATAAAAAACAGTCTAATGCCGACACTGACTTTAAAGAAATATATTATGTCTGTGGTCCCAGATTATGAAAAAATTACCTATCCATTTTGTCTGAAGCATTTTCTTCGTTTCGCAACAGATGGCGCTGTAACCGGAGGGATACAAATTGGTACAAAATCGTAATTTACAACATGCTATTCAATGGCCCTTGAATATACAGTGGCACGTGGGACCCACCCTCCATGCTGCGAGGGTAGGGCCATTCAGTATTTCGTAACTTCTAATTGGAAACCCCATTCGCAACGTTGAATTCGTCCGACATATCGAACAGGGGACTGCGCGACCCGCCACTGTGGCCGTGTCTCGAAGCAAACGCTCCTCTACTTTTCAAATTAGGGTAAGTGTTCAAACGTAGTACCGCCAACTTCAATACTTAGTGATCCGCTTTACAAAAGAACGTACACAGGGCAGAAGCATATCTGCGGGAATGTGAGCACAGGCGTTTCTGATGCGGTCGACCATCTCTTCACGGCCTATTGCCTCTTCTTGATACACCTTATCTTTTAAATATCCCCACACAAATAAATCCATTGACGTCAAATCCGGCGACCTAGCTGGCCTATTAATAGGACCACCTCTGCCGATCCATCGACCAGTGTGAATAGAGTCTAATACCTCCCATGCTTCAATTGCGTAATGCGTTGGGCAACCGTCATGCTGAAACCACGTACGTTGATACATGGTCGAACGTCCAGGGCAACATCCTGCAGTAGTACCGGTATTTCCTGTTCCAAAAACGTTCGAGTTTTTTGTTCATCCAACGCTCCGTCGATTAAGTACAGACCAATGAGTTTGGTCCCCATAACGCCCACCATACGTTAACCGACCAGGGACATTGATGGTCAACTTGCTGTAACCAGCGACCGTGGTATGGATGATACTTACGACGATGCAGTATTGTGACAATACTACCTATATACTTACCGGATTCGAGGTGTAATTGCCTGGCGCTTATCCATGGGTTGTGGTGCACTGCTGCTAGTATAACTAATTCATTAGCTCCTCCTGTAACACGTTTGCTTCGTTTCCTTTTGCCGGCCTGTACGCTGCCATTAGACATTAAGGCTTTCGCAATATTATAAGAGAACGAACGAGAGCAAATTTTCTCTGGAAAACACTCGGCATACGAGGCAACAGCAGCCTCAATATTTCTCCTACATTCTCCGTAAATCAGGATCATGTCAGTTTTTCTTCTGTGGTTGCAACATTCATTGTCCACTTGCAAGACTGCTCTCCGAATGATAGATAGTTGTGCTGGCAATAAACACTGCACAAGTGTTGTAATGTTTAGAGCCGCTATCGGTTATACGTCTGCACGATACGTGAGCTCAAGTCGCTACACGGCGACGATGGCGCATCAAGTAGCCTCCTGTTCTATATGTCGGAGGAATACAACGATGCGAATGGGGTTTCCAAATATAAGTTATGAAATACTCTCCTTTCCTACCCTCTCAGCATGGAGGTGGGATTCCACGTGCCATTAGATATTGAACAGCCATAGAATGACATGTCGTAAATTACAATAGCTTACCCATTTCTAGTTCTCCGATTACAGCGACATCTGTGGCTAAACGAAGAAAATGCTTCAGACAAAAGTATGCAGACTTTGCTATAGAATAGTAATCTGCAATAAAAAGAAACTGTGGTTCCCACTGAAGATTTCAAAGTTGCCCACCGCCACCCACGCACTGGGTGGGGTGGCGGGTAGACTGTGATATCGTTGGATGACCCCCTCCAAGACAAACAAATTGGAATGATAACATGATTTTACCCGATGTACAATTTTCGAGATATTTCAATATCTTCAGGTAAAATGAACACCCCATATATACTGGGCGAAGAAAAATTCACGCACTCGGACTTCTCAGCGTGATTCCTCGCGTACTGGCAACACAAAAATGTCTGTCGCAGAATTTCGTCATTCGCATATTTCAGGCAGTAAATGGACGTTAAAGATTGGCAATCGGGCAACATTGTAATCACGTTTACGGTAACTACATATGCTATTAGAGCCAGTACTATTGTGGCCATGGTGCACTGGTAAGTATTTTGTGTTTGCATGCAGGAGGTCTAGAGTTCGATTCTGGGTCAAGGCTTATTTGTTTTTATTTGCTAAAAGTACGAGGGTTGTTTTTTAAATAAGGGCCGTTTTTATTTTTAAAAAAAGATACAAATACTTTTAGAAAAAAGCTTTTATTTTCTGATTCTACACACTTTTACCTATTTTTCTACATAGTTGCCTTGTTTATTTAAGCACTTGTCATACCGTACAACTAAGTTTTTAATTCCGTCTTCAAAGAATTCGGCCGCCTGCTCCGACAGCCAAGAGTTCACGGCCGCTTTCACTTCATCGTCGTCATTGAAGCGCTGCCCGCCAAGATGGTGTTTCAGGTACCGGAAAAGGTGAAAATCGCTAGGAGCAAGGTCGGGGCTGTATGATGCATAGTCCAAAACTTCCCAGCCAAAATAATCCAATCCCGAGTCTTTTGAGAGGTGTGAGGCCTAGCGTTATCGTGCAGGAGCAAAACTCCTTTTGTCAGCATGCCGCGCCTTTTGTTTTGAATTGCTCTGCGGAGCTTCTTTAGAATTGCACAGTAGGCATCTGAGTTGATTGTCGTTCCTCGTGGCATAAAGTCCACTAGCAAAACACCGCGCCGGTCCCAGAACACAGTTGCCATAATCTTGCGCTTTGACAGCGTCTGTTTGGCTTTGAGCTTGACGGGTGAGGTTGTGTGTCGCCATTCCATCGATTGTCGCTTGCTTTCGGGAGTGATATGGGATACCCATGTTTCATCTCCAGTGACAATTTGGCTCAACATGTCATCCCCTTCTTCCTCGTAACGAATCAAAAAGTCCAATGAAGTGGCAAATCTCTTCCCTTTGTGGTCCTCTGTGAGGAGTCTGGGTACCCACCGAGAACACAGTTTCTTAAAGTTTAGGTTTTCAGACACAATTTTGTACAAAACCGATCTTGAAACTTGTGGAAATTCCAAAGAAAGAGTGGAAATTGTGAATCTTCTGTCCTCACGAATCTTTGTTTCGATTGCAGCCACCAAATCATCAGTGATCACAGAGGGCCGGCCTGAGCGTTCTTTGTCATGGACGTTTTGACGGCCATTTTTAAACTCTCTAACCCATAGACGCACTTTACCTTCACTCATTGCATTCAAGCCATAAACTTGTGTTAACTGACGATGAATTTCTGCAGCTGATAGGCTTCTCGCGGTCAAAAAACGTATCACTGTCCGTATCTCACACGCGGCGGGCGATTCAATAATCGTAAACATTATAAAGTAGCACAGCGATGCATGCACATCAGCTACAGAGCTGCAACTTGCATCAGTGTGAACGGGAAGGATGCCGGCAAGTGGCGCGGTGGCTTGTTGCGGCGTCCGCGAGAACTACGGGACTATACGCGCGAACGGCCCTTACTTAAAAAACAACCCTCGTAGTCTGCGTGGTACAATATTTGGCGTCTTAATCATCATATAGCGATTACAGTCGGTCTTCTACGAAACATTGGCAGTTATGTACTACGAACACACAAATGGAAATACAATTGTTTTCATTGGACAGCTTCTAAAGAAGCCTTTTGCACGTCGTGGACGCGAACTGTTTCATGCCACTACACTACTAGATTCCAAACATTTTTTCTGTGTGCCCTCCCGAAATGGTCCCATCGAAATTATTTGCAAGGCACCTTGCTAGCCCTACTGGTGACGTAAGGCCCTAACGGAATGTAATAGAGCTGAATCTGGCAAAAATAGTAATTGATATTAATCGATGGGACCATTGGGGAAGGGTACACAGAAAACAAGTTTGGAATCTAATAGATGCAATGGTGCCAAACAATTCACATCCATGACAATAAAAAGGTTTCTTCACAAGCTGACCAATGAAAACGACTGTATTACCATTTCTGGGTTCGCAGTACGTAATTGGAAATAATTTTGAAGAAGATCCACTGTAATCGGTGTATGACAATTAAGACGCGAGATATCGTATCTTACAGACTACCTTTAGCAAATAAAAACAAATAAGCCACAAACCAAAATTGAACCCTCGACCTCCTGCATGCTAACCCAAAACGCTAGCCACTGCACCAACTGCACAGTACTGCCGTACGTGCTGTCGCAGGTAGTTACCGTATACGTGATTACAGTGTTAAGTCCAACTACTCCCCCAAATATGCACAGGACTAAATTTTGTGAGAGGCATTTTTATATTACCAGTATGTGAGGAATCGCGCTGTGAAGTCTGAGTGAGGGAATTTTTATTCACCCTGTATATATACTCTCCGAAGAATATGATAAAATAAAGACAATAAAATGTATCGTAGTATGTATTTCAATTTCTGTTCTTTCTTAAAGAAGACGACAGCGAAAATGGAAACTTCCTTTATGTAGATCCAGTTGTTTGAAGGAACAGAATTTGACTATCATTTTAGGTCATCTGTATAAGCAATGGTTTATATTATCAAGAAGCAATTACATTTTTATGAAGAAGCAAATATGTATGTTTATGGAAATTGTTCTGCCTATTAATTAATCAGAAATAAACTCATAACCTGGGAGAATGGGCAAAAAGTGGATTAAGTTCCAGACTGCAGATCTGTGAGTTTTACGTTATATCCCCCTTTTGTCTCAAGATTTTTTCTGCTACTTACAGCTTCTTTCACCTCTAACGATGATGAAAATGTCAAGTCAAATTGCTCTGTGTTTTGGATTACATGTTGATCTGTCGATCCACTTCCAACCGAATACATAAATCGGTTCAGAGGTGGGGGAAAGCCGAAGACCATCCCTTGTACACCACTGTAGTGCTGAAACCAATCTTCGGGTTGAGCACAGCTGTACAAGCTTTATAGCGTAACAAATGTAGCGTAAAAATGCTTCGTAGACGACTGGTCGTAGCTGTCATACTACCCTCGCGGTCACATGCCAGTACCTCCCCTTCCCCCCCCCCCCCTGCTATAGCATGAAAGTATACCTCCCCTTCCCCCCTGTTAACACATGGAAGTACTCTACGTAAGCAGTCAAAGATGAGATTGCAGCCAATAGAAGCTTTTAATCTGTATTATCTTCAACCATTGTACCAAGGTTGCTAATACTATCGGACATGGATGTCTTTCTGATATTGTTACACAATTCGTTCGTGCTTGTAGTGCTACAATATGAGTGAACAAAGTAAGAACTCATTGGCTGCTAGTGGATAGCATCAACAGTCTTCAAATTAAAGTCTCTTACACCGTTTGTGAAATGCTGCCGGACGTCCAGAGTCATCCGAAGATGTTGTAGGACTAATTCTGAGTACGTTTTGTATAAGAAGAATAGTGTTTCGATCCGACATACTACTATGAAGTTACATAGAGCTTTGAGATCGAAAAATTTCGGAAGAGACAGTCTGAGTACACAAAAGAGCTCATAATATTGCAGCACACTCGCAACGGTTTAATCGAGAAAGTGTCAAGAGAGAGTTGGAAAACTTTCGTCGTCTTTCTATACCAACTGCAATTATTGCACCAAAGCCTTATCCATTATCTAAAAACAAATTAGTTTTGGAAACGGCAATCGTTCTAACGACCTTTGTTTCTTTTCTTTTTTTTCAAAAACGTGTTTCAGTGCTACTGCCTTCTCGGTACTTTGTTACATGTCTGTAGGTTTGATCCTGGCACCAAACAGGGAAGAATGTCTTTCAGACATGCTTTAATAGGTAGCGCAAGGTCTTCGTGTCAAACTGTACTTCCCTCTAGAGTTCCAAAATTAAAGAGATGTGAGAAGTGGTTTATTCTGACTGCAGTTCTATTGGTTAAAAACTTAATGCTGTGCGGTATTTGTATTATCACAGATAAAACAAACTACTTCAGTATTAACAGCACGCCCGCAGCTCGTGGTCGTGCGGTAGCGTTCTCGCTTCCCACGCCCGGGTTCCCGGGTTCGATTCCCGGCGGTGTCAGGGATTTTCTCTGCCTCGTGATGGCTGGGTGTTGTGTGATGTCCTTAGGTTAGTTAGGTTTAAGTAGTTCTAAGTTCTAGGGGACTGATGACCGTAGATGTTAAGTCCCATAGTGCTCAGAGCCATTTGAACCATTAACAGCACATTCTTCCTGTTCTTTCTTTTTTTTTTTTTTTTGTCGAAAACAAACAGTTTAGGGTCCAAGGCTGTTTGCAAAATATAAGTTATTCCTTAGAACCAGTACATTTCCTGGTATGAGACTTAAAACGATCTTAATGCCGCATTTCATTACTAATTTGTGTCACTCATTTTTGCGTTATTGGTGTGAGCTGCATAATTCAGTCTTACCTAAAAACTATCGCAAATGTCTGAATACAAATCAGTTTTGTTCACACAAAGATACACCGTTTTCTTCGTTATCGTCGCAACTGTCTTGATGAAGAAAACTGTGATCTGAAAGACTTGTACCGTTATCCTGAAACAAAGACGATTTCAACAGGTATATCAAATCGATATCCTCTTTACTTGATATAATTCTTTAGGGTGTCGGAATGGCACATCTTCGAGCACCAAATAAATATTCTCATGAGATGTTTGAAAAAAGAATTGTCTAAAAACTAATTTAAAAGCAACAAAAAGTACATTTGTTTAATAAATGACAAAAAATTTTAGCAATAAATGTCAATGGATTTCAAATTTATCTACGTATTATACGTAAAGCTCTTCATTATCAGATGACAAGTACAGCTTTTGTTCGTGTAAACGAATAGCCTTTGGAATAAACAGTTTTATTTGTTGTGTGAGAATAACAGATAATAATTTTTATCTGGTATCGTTATTGCCGGCCATTGTGGCCAAGCGGTTCTAGGCGCTTCAGTCCGGAACCGCGCTGCTGCTACCGTCGCAGGTTCGAATCCCGCCTCGGGCATGGATGTATGTGATGTCCTTAGGTTAGTTAGGTTTAAGTAGTTCTGAGTCAATGGGACTGATGACCTAAGATGTTAAGTCCCATAGTGCTCAGAGCCATTTGAAACATTTTGAGCATCGTTATTCATCATTGGAACCAATTATCACCAACTCTGTTTTGGATGAGCTTGGCAACATGAACACCGTAATTTACGATTATCATTTCCATTACCAGATGTATTGCGTAAAGTATCGAATCGTCAAGATTGGTGCTACTTGCGCCACTATGAGGTTACAAATCAAGTTTGCTTTAAATACGTGCTGTAAGGGTAGTGAGCGTTAGTTACCTTTGATATTGGAAGCGGTAAGTTGATGTTAGTCAAGAGTGCCTTTCAGGATGCAAAGACACCTTTATCGACATCTCACCGAGTTTGAACGAGGTAGTGTAAGAGGGATACGAGAAGTTGGATGTTCCTTTGCGATAGTGCATAAAGTCTTGGCAGGAATGTAGCCACTGTATATGATTGCTCGAAGCGGTGGTCACGAGATTAAACGGTTCAGAGAGACCGGACTCCGGACTGCCACTTGTTACTATCGAGAGGAAAGACTCTCGGTGTTCGATGTATGGCAATTTGGGGAGCCGTTGGCGCTACGGTGACACAACCAGCTGTTACTTCAAGGAAAGCTCTGAACCAGACGCCTTGTCCTGTATCTTCCACTGACCCCAAACTACCCACACGAACGACTTCAGTGATGTCAATCGAGATCTCATTGCGCGGCAAGGAGAAGGTCTGTTGTGTTTTATGATGAAAGCTGGTTCTGCCTCGGAGCCAGTGATCGCCGTGTGTTGGTTAGAAGGAGGCCATTTGAGGGCCTGCAATCAACCTTTCTGTGTGTAACACGCACTGAATCTACACCCGGTGTTATGGTCTATGGTGTGATTTCCTATGATAGCATGTGGATTCTCGTGGTTATCTCACACATCTTTCGGTAAATTTTGTACTCCTGTATGGTGATTCGACCTTTTATGCTGCCATTTGTGCTGACATGTTGCCTTGCCCTGTTTGGTAGGCACATCTATCATCAATCGAGCATATGTGGGACATTATCGGATGACAACTCCAACGTAATCCGCACCAGCGTTGACCGTCTCCCTGCTGACCGACGCTGAGCAACAGGCAAGGGACTCCATCCCACATACTGACATTCAGCAGCTGTCAAACACAATGCATGCACATGTTGTATTCACGTCGCGTCTCCAGCCAGAGGATACCATCATCTGGACACAATATTTCGGAGGTCCATCTGGCCGCCATCTTCAGTTGAGTAGGGCGACACTCGCCAGAATTGAAATCAGACACGCCGCGGCGTCTCCTTTATACACTGACGGTGGGTCCAGCGCGCTTGCGCGAACGTAACTGCCCCCTAACGCCATGCACAACAGCCCACCGGTAGTGAAAGCTCGCGAAAACCATAAATCGATATCAAATACTATTGACAGTGTTTGATGATCGAAACAAGGACAGTTATTTCTTAATATCAAACAGCACAGGGTTCCAACTCTTACTTAAAGGACACCCCTATATCTGTTTGTAATATTGTAAGATAGCCGGATTTCGATAGGTTCTTTCACAATACAGTGCCAGTACCGCGACGCAGGGGCAAACACATGTGTCTCATCGTACAACATTTTATGTACTTCAGTAGGACAACATTCAGCCACTGCTGTTTTTTCTGGCTGAAATAAATGCGTGTGGCGATGATGGTCCACGCAACGATCCTGGAGCGTATGACTCATTTGTCCAGTATAGTGTAAGACTTCATGGTCTCCTGACCTTCATTGCTTACATATTCCGCCCTCACAATCATATTCCGCACATCAAGACGCTTCATTCGAAACCAAACTCGATAAGATAAAGTCAATGTTGTATGAATTCATATAAACGATACGCAAATAACAAGTGCACACCGGGGTTGAGATACTCGAGGCTGGCATACACACACACAATCAAGACACGGTGGCCACAAGAGCTTTTAGTTCAGGAGAGGCGGACCACACGCCGAGAGGTCGGTCCTATCAGAGGACGATTCAGCCTATCTACATCGGATGGCGACCGCCCATGAAGCGGACAGCGTTGGCCTGAGTGAAAGGGGAGAACCTCGTGTTCGGCTTAAAAGCAAATTCCGCTACATTGTGTGGGAGGGCCCAGCCTACGCATTCTTTACAAACATAGCACGCAGTTTCAGAGGTTTTTACAGTGAGACAGCAAACGCCAAACGCCAAACGCCGATGCTACAGATTTCCGGATTGGTCGCCTTAAACGAAACGTCATTCTCGCATTTTAGAAGAGCAATGCTGATTGGCAGACGATATTCCTGACGCCTTGAGCTGAAGGAGTAATGGAAGAGATTGAAAGATATACCCCATCAAGTATGGCGTGGAGAGGGGCAATTCCGTTGTCGGTCTTGGAGCGAGAACACGTAACAAGAGCATGTGCGCTCGCACGTGTACTCAAAGAGCGAGGAACAAGTCTCTCCTCAGTACTTCACTGGGAGAGTACCTTTGTCGAGAGCGAATCAGAGTGCGACTCTATATTGAGTCCTTGCGATTAAGTGTTGTTCATTGTGTTGGCCACCACACTTATTGTTATATATGTTATATGACCAGTGTACCACGCCAATAGTTAGACTAGGGGCGAATAGGAGTCCTTGACTTCATCAAGGTGTAGGGAGAGTTTGATTGGCAAAGGTCAATCCAGATAGAACGAGAGTTATCTTATTTGTCAGCAGCGAGCAGTGCAGACATCAGTCATGGTAGCTTACGGTATTGTGTGCTACAGCTCTTACGGGCCCCATATTTCCTCCAAAACAGTACACTTCACTGCATATCACACGTGACAGCCTCGACCGTACCTAGCAACATTTTAACGGATAATTATTCAAGTTGAGTAGGTGCGGCTCTCAGCCATTCTGCCAAGTCAATAACAATCTTAAACTTTGTATAGAAATTTCAATAGCGAATCCTATCCTTAAGAGGTAACTTCCCATTCCGAAAATAACCCGGAAATAACTTGTTCAGTTCATAACTGAAAGTGCCATTGTGATTTCTCAGAATTTTTGCAAAATAAATAATAATTTTCGTCAGTTTCATGTTTTTCTTATACTAACTAGCACTACTCCAGTATCCAAGTATCCCACTAGTTACGTAAGAAATTTTGTGAATTTTTGTGTCACATCCTTACAGCGGACGACTCCAGAAGATATTTATTGCTGAAAGTTTTTCAGGCATTTCTCTTTAGAACGTTAGGAGCGTCTGTCTGACTTCCGTAACAGTGTGGAGGTGGAAATTGCATCTTGCAGGAGCCACAGGGTAAAGGGTACATCTCAGATTAATCCGTTGCGCAGAATGATAGAAATGCATCCACACCACCACAGAATAGGCTTCCCACAATGACAGGCAATCTTGTAGTTCCCGAGCTTTCTCAAACCCAAATCATCCTTCACTGAGCCCAGCAGTGATCTGGTCTTAGTTGGCGGATGGAATATACTTTTAATACCAAATTTCTTTAAAATTCTTGCTATTTTTGAAGATATGCTCCCCGCAAAAGGTAGGAATGTCACTGATTTGCCAGTATCTTCTGTTGCTCCACGTGAACGAGGTTGTATGCGACTCGAATGCAGATTATGTCACACAACTGATGCGTCTCGAAAAAAGCAAAGGAAAAAATGACCAAATGACCTAGAGTGACACGTTCCTCTCTCTCTAGAATGCATCACCAGTCTACCATTAAATCCTACCTTGTTTCAACTCCATCTCACCGAAGCACTCCGTCCACTCTCTTTTTGCCAGGAAAGGATCAGTGACAGCAGTCAACCCGCGCGTTTCACTATTACCTCAATAGCCATACAGTATAATGTTGCCTCGACGAAAAACAAAAGATTGTATCCCCGGTTCACGCTCGTTCCGTATTTCAAAATTGCTTGTAAATGTAATACAACTGCCTACACCTAGCGCAAATGCTCTGTAACTGTTCATACCGTCGTCGTGTTGCAGGAGCAGGCTTCATTTGATGCTGACCTTACACATCGTACACGGGTGGCGGAGCTACAACATGTTCCCACTTCCACCGAGTAGTCAAAACACGCTCTTATAGCATTAACTCACCTCATTCAGTTTTTAAACAGGTTACAGAATGTGTTGGATATTGCTCTCTCCGACTTCTGGGTAAAACTGCTAAAACTGATCTCGCTATCAACTGTGGTGTTTATTACAGTACATCGCTCCATATCAATAGCCTCTTTCCAATCCCGACCGTCCACTCAGTACACTGGTTATTACAGCATAATGATTGACTGACACCACTCCGTTGAGATGGAGAGAACCTTGACGGAAAACTGGATATCTGTCACTTGTCACTGCGGAACATGGGATTAAGTGTGGAGGTCATCACCTTAATACAGCTGTTTGGAAGCATTCCTCATTCCTACAGACTTGCCCTATTTCCGTATGCTGCGATACCCTACACGTTTCTACTTTTTTTTTTTTCAACAGTAAGATACAGTACCTCTTTCTATTTGTGCTACCTCACGCATGTTGTGAACGGCACCTTCCAGCAATGATCAACACCGGAACAGTAATCACATACATGACTGGAAAATAAAGGAACAATGCTTTTCGAAACGGAGCACCGAGACATCTGATACCCTGTCAACGGGAAGATAATCACCTTCGAATAGTTGTTGGAAGCGCTCTACAACAACGCAAACTCTTCCAGTTTCCATAGGTTGGAGTTCTTCCAAATTTTTGTAAATGAGAAACATAGTGTCTATGTTTTATTTCTAGCAGCCTGTGGTGTGGTAGCTGTATAGTTTATTCCATGTGATGTTCAGTTTTCTGTGGGAGCCAGAGGGTCCAAACGTGTTAATGGCAGTTTAGCAGCATCTGACACGGGTCTCTAAGTCATGGTAGAAAAAACAAAGTGTATGACGCTGTAAACTGATTGGGTGTGTTACAAAGAAAAAAAACAATGTATTAAACTGCTTATGCAGGAGCAATACAGGAAACCTCTCGTCTGATTGATAGTCTGTGTGATATGGTCTTCCTACAGGACAGGTGACGAAACTTTACACCAGTCTCTGGGAGGGACTTTGATCACGAACCACCTTCTCCAACGGATAAATACGTGTATGTTTAATAGGATCGCCACTTATGAATGGGTGACAGACATGAATGCAACCTGAGAGACACAGATCTCGTTCGGACTACCTGTATGTTGTTTGGATATGTGTCGCCAAATCTTCGTCCTTCCTCCAAGCCATGTATGATGTGTAGTCTTCCTAATTTTCCCAACAAGAAACACCACCGTAACTCTCGTACTGTCTCTTCTACCACATCATGTTGAAGGGAAATCTTCATTTGGCGCTGGCCTTACACACTGTACAAGTTTGGTGAAGCTATGATACCATGTTCCTATTTCCACCTAGTGGTCAAAACGCGCTCCTGTCGCATTAACTCAGCTGGTCCTGTTTCCGCACAGGATGCAGAAGGTCTTAGATATAGTGATCTCCGACTTCCACACAGATCATACTTAAATTGTGACGATCACATGGACTAAGCTGCTGAGAGGGCAGGGCAGAGACTTAGGAGCTGTTACAAGATGCAGAGGGACTGTCTAAAAACAGCGCTGGAATTCTTGATGTACGGGATCCTTAGAGATGGGTTCGAAAAAAAAGGTGATTCGTTTCGAGATACGAGAGTGGCACGAATATGATTCACCAGTGGCTGTAACTATTAAAAGATGTCTCTACAAGATACAACTTGCTTGTGTGGTAGAAGGGCTAGACTAGATTCCAAATCGCAGACAGCATTTCTACCTGAAAGCATGACACTATCAGCAACTCGTGTGTGTGCCTGTAGACTCAAGACCGCTTTTTATGCAGGGTGACAGTAACATAGGCGTTATGGTCGTGTTTTAATAGAGCAGTTATTGTGCGAAAGGTATGTTGTGGGCTGTAGAATCCCTCTGTGGCCAGCTTCAAATGTCATTTCTCAATAGTGTTCCTCGAAAGGAACATCGTCTTCTCTCCATGGATTCCCAATTGTCCTAGCTGGTGAGTGTAATCCGACTGCTGAAAAAAAACATTATTTGCGATGCAAAGTGACTCTCGTGATCAATTTAATTAGCCTATCAAACTGATTGTAATGACATGCCGCTTGGCGGGTGGAGGATATGGCTAGGGCACCGCGAAATGATTCTTGACAAGCGTTCTTTTTTTTTCGTTTTGGCGATATCTTTTGACGAAATTTTAATCTCCCACCTACAAAGGGTTTGTTTCGTAAATGCTAGTGTGATGTAGCATCGCACTGGTAAAAGGGACCCTCTCGTATTGTACAGAACAGATATGTTCTCTTGAATAATAGCGTCTTGTTGTTAAACGTAAAATTAATGTGTTTTTTTTTCCGACATGTGTGCCAATGGCGTGAAAGATCGTCTGAAATGTTTCTAATATACACGTGCTTGACTGTTTACTTACAGGCACTGAAAACGAGAGACTCACTCAGGTTGTGTAATTTGTTTAACAAGCTGGAAGAAATTGCTTAATATAGATTTTTTTCTTTTGTGTTTAAATTCTCGCTTTTTCTTAACTCCGGTGACGGTTTCGAAATAACGAGGACATTCTTTGCTGGGCGGTAGTTCTCGCATGAAAATAGTCGAAGTTCTTTTTTCCTTGATTTTACACAGGGTGGGCATATCTCTGCTGATCATTTGTGATTGGTGGCGGAACATTTCGCTGGACGTCACAAAATAATGTGCGACTGCAATCGAACGCAAAAACTATACCGATTTGGCTCATAAAACTAAAAGAAAATGGACTTTACCTTTTTTGTGAAAAGAGGGCATTTATTATGGTCGGAAATGTGTTTTGATTTTTTTAATAGATGCTTGATTATAAATGCGTTGACGTCAAATACAATTGTTCTCCATTTCCGAGTGGCGGGCTACTGTAGGCGAGGGTGAGGCGGGCGTGTCTGCTGTCGTGGTCACCGGACACAGTCAGTCTCTGTCCGGGGGTGGCCTGCGGGGGCTCCGTCGCTATATTTTAGACGAACAAGTTGCACTTGAGGCAGCCGTCCTTTTATCTCCTACTGTGTCAGCGTAGGAGCGTCACCTTAAGGCAGTGGCTGAGTTTTGTGGACCGTCTGGACCATTCTCTGGATGGGCTGGGTTATGCTACTTAATTTCCTTTTTATGTTGTCTAGGACCATCGCCTTAAGGTGGTGGCCAGATGGTGGCAGAAAGGGCAGACAGCGGCCTGCCTGCCTCACGAGGTGGTCGGCGGCGCAGCTGGCCATTTGAAGGAGCATATGTCCCCTTCGCCCCCCCCCCCCCCCCCAACCTGTAGGAGGATGGATGGAGGGAGGAAGGGGGCCCTCGATTTTCGTCAGTTTGTGGACGCCTGTCGAGGAGAATGCACATTCAACTACCGCCTCCTCTGCACTCTTTCAGGAAGACGATTTTCCCCAGTATATGTGCTGCATTATGACCTACTCATTACAAGTACTGGTTTTTTCACGACAATTTCGAAGTGTAATTAGAACTGTGACGCATTTTTTTCATCAGTTGTGGTTGCATCAATGACTACAAGTGTAATAAGAAATGCCAAGAAAGGAAGGAAAATATATTTGCTTAACAAGAGTGATAGGGCACAAATCGCAGAATATCTGAGTGACCACCATCAAACGTTCATTTCTGAGGAAGAGGATGTGGAACAAAAATGGAAAAAATTCAGAAACATCGTCCAGTACGCCTTAGATAAGTTCGTACCGACTAAGGTCCAAAGCGAGGGGAAAGATCCACCGTGGTATAACAATCATGTACGAAAGGTACTACGGAAACAAAGAAAGCTTCATCATAGGTTTAAGAGTAGTCGAATCATAGCTGATAAGGAAAAGCTGAACGAAGCGAAAAAGAGCGTAAAGAGAGCAATGAGAGAAGCATTCAACGAATTCGAACATAAAACATTGGCAAACAATCCAAACAAGAACCCTAAAAAGTTTTGGTCATATGTAAAATCGGTAAGCGGATCTAAATCCCCTATTCAGTCACTCGTTGACCACGATGGCACCGAAACAGAGGACGACCGAAGAAAGGCAGATATACTGAATTCAGTGTTCCGAAACTGTTTCACTGCGGAAAATCGTAACACGGTCCCTGACTTCAGCCGTCGCACGGACGCCAAAATGGAAAATATTGAAATAAACGATATCGGAATTGAAAAACAACTGCTATCACTTAGTAGCGGAAAAGCATCTGGACCAGACGAGATACCCGTAAGATTCTACAGTGATTATGCTAAAGAACTTGCCCCCTTTCTATCAGCAATTTATCGTAGATCTCTGGAAGAACGTAAAGTACCTAGCGACTGGAAGAAAGCGCAGGTCGTTCCCATTTTCAAGAAGGGTCATAAATCAGATGCGAATAATTATAGGCCTATTTCGCTTACGTCAATCTGTTGTAGAATAATGGAACATGTTTTATGTTCTCGTATTATGACGTTCTTAGATAATACAAATCTCCTTCATCATAACCAACATGGATTCCGCAAACAGAGATCATGTGAAACTCAGCTCGCCCTATTTGTCCAAGAAATTCACAGTGCCGTAGACACCGGCGAGCAGATTGATGCCGTATTCCTGGACTTCAGGAAGGCATTTGATACGGTTCCGCACTTACGTTTAGTGAAAAAAATACGAGCTTACGGAATATCGGACCAGGTTTGTGATTGGATTCAGGATTTCCTAGAAGAAAGAACACAACATGTCATTCTTAACGGTTCAAAATCTGCAGATGTAGAGGTAATTTCGGGAGTACCGCAAGGAAGCGTGATAGGACCTTTATTGTTTACAATATACATAAATGACTTAGTTGACAACATCGGTAGCTCCGTGAGGCTATTTGCAGATGACACGGTTGTCTACAAGAAAGTAGCAACATCAGAAGACTCGTACGTACTCCAGGAAGACCTGCAGAGGATTAATGAATGGTGCGACAGCTGGCAGCTTTCCCTAAACGTAGATAAATGTAATATAATGCGCATACATAGGGGCAGAAATCCATTCCAGTACGATTATGCCATAGGTGGTGAAACGTCCCCTTTGAACAATTTTACGGGACTGTGCTTAAACTGACGCACAATATTTTTTTTTTTTTTAGCGCAACGCAATCTGACTTTCAACACACAATATTTTGTTAGCGCAACGCAATCTGACTTTCAATAATCTCTAGAAGAGAATGGCCCTGACTAACATTAAACTATCTCTTTCACAAATCACTTACCTCACAAAAATCTTCGCTGCTCAAGCTACTGCAATACAGCGAGCGCCACTACTGCCAGCTAAATAAAAGATTCAAACTATGGAAGGCACTAACTACTGATAGGGATAGTTAGCAAATGAAAGATATTAATAGAGAACAAACAATGTATTTACCTTGATATCATGACAAATTACAAAACTCCGCCATCTCTCTCCCCACATCCACCACTGCTGGCGGCTCACCTCCAACTGCGCAACGTTACGCGCTGTTCACAGCCAGCTGCCTAACACTACAATGGTTGAGTATTACAACAATGCAAAGCAGCCACAGACTGCACACGGCACAGCCGGTGATTTTCATACTGAGGTGGCGTTACCAATAAAAAAAACCTAAACAGCCTACTTACATAGCCCCCATGCTCCCTACAAAAAATTTTACAAATTTTGTTGGGCAGTGGGCAACACATATTTGTTAAAATTTTTCATAATCGTAATTACAATAACAAAGAAATCAAATGCACACACTTATTGATACAATGTTGGTCAAAAGCTAAAATTTTTTCTCACAGTCCATAAAGACAGTCCTGATCATTCATCACATTGCAGTGTTTTTCTCAAAGTCTGAGCAGTAAAAGAAAATGCACACGTAAGTAGTGGATTTCCATGCAGTCTTGAAGAAGTAGTGTTGCCCTTCCAACGGAAAGACAGTGCTGACTCTTGACATGCTGACAGGTAATGGGCCACAACAGAGCAAACCCACAGCGGAGTCAGTCGAAGTTTTGAAGAGTATTGGTGGGTAGGTCATCACAGAGCAGACCCACTGTAGTCCTGGTAGAGATTATGGTATTGGTGGGCCACCAGAGGTGCAGACCCACTGCAGTCCTTGTAGAAATAATGGTATTGATGGATCATCAAAGATGCAGACCCACTGTAGTCCTTGTAGAGATAATGGTACTGGTGGGTCATCAAAGATGCAGACCCACTGTAGTCCTTGTAGAGATGGCCAGCAGCCATCTGTTGTGACTGTGCAGGTGCACAATCACCATTGAAGAGTCTTGCGGATAATATAGCAAGTCCATAACCACCACTTGTGCACTCACAAAGTTTTTGGAATTGTCCTCAGAACCAGCAATGCTGTTATCCAGTCCCTTGCTGAATTATTAACACACGTGCAAACACTAACAGTCCCTACTTCTCACATATTGTCCATATACTATGACCAATAGAAACGTGTGAAGTGAAATGTAACTTACAAGTTACTTAATTTGATGACCTGGTGTCAATTACAATTTTATAACATAAGAACACAATAACAAAGGTACAAAACACATCATTCAAGAACATAACAATACAAATAACAGTTGCGGTAATAGGGGCTTTACAAAAGAATAGAAATAAACATATACATCAGTGTTACAGGAATTATAACATAATTTCATACATAAAAGATCAGAATAACTTTTGAAACATCAACTTCACACCTAAGCATTAACACAGAACAGATAAATGTCTAAACATCTTTACAAAGTAAATAACATATTATCAATGCAAATTATATTTGAGGATCACAGTATTCCTCATCATAGTGAATGTAGCTTAGTATTAGAAGAAGAAAAAATTCTATGAAACTACACAAAGACAGGAAGAAAACAAATACACAAGGGTACACAAACACATAGTGGGATAACACAATGGAAAGGACAGGGTTCGTTTTCAGTGTAACTTTTGGTACTGCAGTATTTTGTGAACAAAACCTTTTTTGTTCTTGGAGATCTCTTTTCGTTCATCATTATTCCCAAATGGTCCTATCTGTACCTCTTTTCTGTATTCTAACCATATTTCTTTCAAAATAATTATTTCTCATTGTACAATACTCATTTTGGCCCTATCTGTTTCTTGTGGCTTCTCAATGCATTTCTTCCAATTCATCATAGTTAGTTTCTTATATAGTCTACCCCCTCTTAAGCTAACTTAAATGCTAAACTAAGGGACGAGGCAATGCAGCAGCACATAACAAATTAACACAAACAGCAATGACAAAAAAAACGCAGATTTGCGAAGCAAGCAGCATTAAGAAATTAGCAAAGCAATTGTAATATTACAACTAATCTAAGGCAATGTGCAACAAATAATAACAAGAAATCGTTAGTAAAACTGGCTTAACAGAATAATACAAAGTCAAATTCAATAACACTATGCCTGGCAAACAGCAGCAACTGATACCTAAACATGACATAGCTCAAGCAGAAAAAATAGTACACTAAAGATAACAATGCAGATAAGGGAAATGTATAATCACATCTTAATGTCTAAGTAATTAAAGTGGTGCACCACAAAAACTAATTCTACAAAAAAATTACTAAGTACTAGAAAAGAAAATTATGTATGCAGTTCCTGTGATTAGTCCCTTCTTATTGTTCTTTCCTTTCCAAGTGCTCCTTTTTTTTTTTAAGAATGTGGATTACAAAATTATTATTTAATAGATCTGTAGACAGAAAATATTTAAATTAGTACATCTATAAAATTTTATTTTAACCAGTGCTGCAGTGCAGCTAGAAACTAGATATTAAATGAAATAAGCAACTATGTACAAAGCAAAGCATAAAAATATCATTCAGTAGTCATGAGGTATTTCATAAGTTAGTAGAAAAATCTCTCAACTAGAGAGACAGTAGTCATAATCAGGTGTATAGACATAAAAATATTTCTCGTCATTTCATTAGGCATCCAGTGTAATCATATGTTTTCAAGTTCGACCGTGTCGTTTTTACGATGCTTTCTACAAAGGAATGTCAGAAGCGAGGTTAATAGCTTCCCCCTTTTTTTTTCTACCTGTGCCGCTGGAAGGCTAATGGCTTTTTTTTTTCGGGCGGCTGTCGCCCAGGTGGGTGCCCGCGACGCATTACGTGCAGGTGGTCACTGAACTTTCTTACCGAAATATTTACGACAGCAGTTTCCGCTACGACAGTCTCACATAAAAATATTTCACAGGTCAAGAATTAGCGTTGCAAATCTGTAGAAACAAAATCTTATTGATATAACAGTGTCCAAAAAAATTTTCGTCGGCATTGTGATACATTCACGCATTTACACACATTTCACAACTCTTAAAGTACGATTCTTGGTTTCCAACAACCTTTATCACAAATCAGAGTCCCTAAATCACTATTCATTACTCCTTACCTTATTACACATATACAAATTCGTCGACGCTTCTTCAATATTTCCTGTTAATGAATACGTAGCATAATCAAATAACTCATATAGCATCAGCTTCTTGACCATAAACATACCTCAGCAGCATAATACACATCGGCGTCGTAAAAATAACATCATAACACCTCAGTCAAATCTCAAAATCGTCGTAGCTTCCTCCAATAATTTCAAAACCTAGAAAAATTCTCTGCTCATTTCAGTAGTGTCATCTACCTCAAACGTACTTTAAAATCATGCTCCCTTACCAAATATATCATTCAAAGCTCTCATAGTATCACAATGGGTCCAAAAAAATATGAACAGTTCACAAAGTATAGACAAAATACAATTTCGTAAGTGTGAAGGTATCCAACTGTGTAATTACGTAAACATCTGTCACTGATGTAGTAAAAAGAATGTTTGTTTCTCTGTCAAATAATCAGATAGCTGTGTAATTTATGTGTTAGAGAAATATGGTACCGATGTGTAAAGTTGTATAAGCAAATACCATATTAGCTAGGGTTCCTTGTGGTTGCCACACACATGGTACACAAAGTAAGCGTGTACCCCCCTGAGGATAAATGTAATTATACCCTCAGGTGTTACAAATTACAGCAATGGAATGAAATGTATCTCGGAAAACTTTCTTTGTAATTCAAAAATCTTTAAAAATAAATGTTTTAAGTACAAAATTAATCACTGAAATACGTGTCCTGTAGCGCTAAACTGTGCGTCATGTTGTAAGATAATCTCTGTGGAAGTCTTGTAGTTATCGTCCTCCGAAAGCTAAGTTCTGCAGAAGTCAATGTACTTACCTGATGATACACAAAAGTGAAATGCTTTGCGTATAGATATCTTAGTTATTACGCTTATTGTTGTGATGAAGAAAGTACTGTGCTGTAACGTATTGTTGTGCTACGGAAAAGGCTGCCTCATTGTTGCTATACCACAAAAGTTACTACTAAAACATGTTTTACTTTCCAGAAGAATTCACAAAAACTGTGCAGATATAAAACAGATACACCGCAAAAGCAACAAGGTGAATTGTGTCACACATTAGTAGCGTCGTGATATAGTCGTGTAGCTGTCAAATAAACTAACCACTGTGTCACCTGGTATCTCTCAGAAAGCACCTTGAATCCATAATGTATTTGCAAGTAAACCAAAATGCTGCATTAAAAAAAAGCAGATTATCTTTCATTTAACGGTTTTACATGTGAAGGGTGGTGCAATCCTTTACACTTCATAGTACTCAGAGTTTGAACTTTAATGCAATTATCGTGCGGTATACGTCGGTAAAGAATACTGGAATTTTTCTCAAGGTTAGCGCTATGTTATTTTTCTCGGAGCCAGCCGGCGCAGGTGTCTGCCTGCGGTGCGGGTCATTGTCTGTTTCTTTCATGGCGCGCGTCGTTAATGGGATTCGGAGACCGAACTTCTAGAAATTCACGTTGTCGAAAGTGCCCTGCTCTGTTTGAATCTCACCAGTTCTGATGAAATTCAGGTTTGTCGTTATGATTATCTCGTCTGTCGTCATGTCGGTAGATTTCATAATTTCTTTCTTGTCGGTCATGTGGTGGAGAATTTCTCCCAGAATCGTAACTGCGCGCTGGACCGTTGCGTCTAAAGTTATTCTGCCTCCCTTTTTTTTTTTTTTTTTTTTTTTTTGAACAGCTTATAGTAAAAATCATTGTGTCGGCGAGTAGCATATCGGTCATTGTTAGGTCGTGTCGGCGGTTCCATCTTAAAATTCGGTGCACATTGCCAATCTCTTTCATAACTTCCGAAATGCCCTGTGTTATTATGTTGCGGCTCCTCCGTATTTCTATGTCCCTCTTCCCGTATTGGGGCGCGAGCGTCTTCTGAAATACGCAACCCTTGCATTACCTGTGTCAGCTGATCCTGTAATTCGCGGACCTCTCCTTTGCACTGTGTATTGAATCGATTTTGATTTTGTTTGAATTTTCCAATTTCCTCATACTCTTCAGTGTCAGTGAAGGCTACAGGTGTTGTGTCATTCAGATCATCATCTACCTTTGTAGATAAGTTAGTGAACCGATCTGAAAGCCCGGCCACTTTATCCGATAATGTACTTATTTCCTCAGTGTGTTTTTCTGAACCAAGTTTCAGGGTGTCCATTTGTGTTGAAATCGAATCTACTGTGTCCTTCAAGTTTTCCTGAATTTTTGCAAGTTGCATAACCGAATTGGTAGATGCAACTGAGTCAAATTTAGCTTGCAAGGTCTCATGATTTTCATGAACAGTAGTTTGCAGTTCTTTTATGGCTGCTTCGTGATTCTGTAGTGCATTTTCATGACGCGAAAAAATAGGTTGGAAATGCTCACAAATTTGTGTTTTTACGTCGTTACAGACTTTCTGACATTTCGATTCAATGTGATGTAACTCATTAGTTAAATCCTCACGTGTTTGTTCAAGTGTGGTGTCTAACGTTTGAAGATTTTGTTCCATTGCGTCTAACTGTTGCTGTGTTTGTCTCTGGTGTTGTTCCATTGTGTCTAACTTTTTAAGATTTTGTTCCACTGTGTCTAACTTTTGTAGCTTTTGCTGTGTTTGTCTCTGGTTTTGTTCAATTTGTCTCTGATTTTGTTCCATTTGTTGCATTAATTGCAATAATGATGTATTAGTGTCTGGAATCTGTTTCTCTATGCTTTTTGGCAGTGCATTTTCACCGGCAACATTCACATTTTGACAAGCAGAAAATGTGTCTTGACTCATTTGAGAAAACGGTGATGACCCAGAACCTGAATCTACAGTATTTGCGAGATCGTGTCGTGTCATTTCGGCTTCCTGAGGCGAGCTATTGCCGACCGATCGATCGATAATGCTTCCCTCTTCACTAATTGTTTCACTGTCCACGCCATTGTTTGAAACCCGCTCCATTTCCCTATGCGCAATTACCAAATTACTACTATTAACATTAGTTAATTCATTATTCTGCGGCGCTAACATACTGCTTTCGTCTTCGCTGTCATTTCTCAATTTACTTTGGAGCCTAGTGTTACGTTTTTCACACGCCATTATTGTCACAGTGTTTCACACGACAACACAGAAAAACACAATTTCAAGAGCAAAAATAAGAGAACACATTAACATAACACTGAAAATAATATCTAGTTAATTGCAGCTGCGAAATACTTGGTGCAAATCTACATGCATGCCACAACTGTTTTACTGTACAACAATGAAAAAACTACAACTACAATGGAAATTTCTCTACAATTACGCGCTAGCAATAAACAAAATCTACACTAATTACACAAACTACAAGAAAAAAAATCAGAAGATTCCAGTGAGGTATCCTAGGCTAAGGGTCGACATATGAAACGTCCCCTTATAAACATTTATACAGGACTGTGCTTAAACTGACGCACAATATTTTTTTTTTTTTTAGCGCAACGCAATCTGACTTTCAACACACAATATTTTGTTAGCGCAACGCAATCTGACTTTCAATAATCTCTAGAAGAGAATGGCCCTGACTAACATTAAACTATCTCTTTCACAAATCACTTACCTCACAAAAATCTTCGCTGCTCAAGCTACTGCAATACAGCGAGCGCCACTACTGCCAGCTAAATAAAAGATTCGAACTATGGAAGGCACTAACTACTGATAGGGATAGTTAGCAAATGAAAGATATTAATAGAGAACAAACAATGTATTTACCTTGATATCATGACAAATTACAAAACTCCGCCATCTCTCTCCCCACATCCACCACTGCTGGCGGCTCACCTCCAACTGCGCAACGTTACGCGCTGTTCACAGCCAGCTGCCTAACACTACAATGGTTGAGTATTACAACAATGCAAAGCAGCCACAGACTGCACACGGCACAGCCGGTGATTTTCATACTGAGGTGGCGTTACCAATAAAAAAAACCTAAACAGCCTACTTACAGTGGTAAATCATTGGAAGCGGTAACGACCGTAAAATACTTAGGAGTTACTATCCGGAGCGATCTGAAGTGGAATGATCACATAAAACAAATAGTGGGAAAAGCAGGCGCCAGGTTGAGATTCATAGGAAGAATTCTAAGAAAATGTGACTCATCGACGAAAGAAGTAGCTTACAAAACGCTTGTTCGTCCGATTCTTGAGTATTGCTCATCAGTATGGGACCCTTACCAGGTTGGATTAATAGAAGAGATAGACATGATCCAGCGAAAAGCAGCGCGATTCGTCATGGGGACATTTAGTCAGCGCGAGAGCGTTACGGAGATGCTGAACAAGCTCCAGTGGCGGGCACTTCAAGAAAGGCGTTACGCAATACGGAGAGGTTTATTATCGAAATTACGAGAGAGCACATTCCGGGAAGAGATGGGCAACATATTACTACCGCCCACATATATCTCGCGTAATGATCACAACGAAAAGATCCGAGAAATTAGAGCAAATACGGAGACTTACAAGCAGTCGTTCTTCCCACGCACAATTCGTGAATGGAACAGGGAAGGGGGGATCAGATAGTGGTACAATAAGTACCCTCCGCCACACACCGTAAGGTGGCTCGCGGAGTATAGATGTAGATGTAGATGTAGATGTATCGTGTATTGGCTTCGATTTCCTGGGCTGCAGGATGATTTTTGAATAGGCCATTTGAAGAAGCATGCACGCCCCCCCTCTGTAGGATGTTTTGAGGGGGGGAGGGGGGGAAGGGAGAGAGGAAGGTGGCCTCGATTTTCGGCAGTTTGTGGACACCTATCGAGGAGAACACACATTCAACTACTGACTCCTCTGCAGTCTTTTAGGACAAAAATTTTCCCCAGTACATGTGCTGCATTATGACCCATTCATTTTGAGTGCTGGTTTTTCCTTCAGTTGTGGTAGTGTGTATTGGCTTCGATTACCTGGGCAGCAGGATAGTTTTTGAGCATGCATCTGTAGCAGACTCTGATGTAAAACAGCGATAGATAGTATATACTTAATGGTAATACACTTCTTAAAATCCTCTCTGTCCAACACCAGCAACTGGTCAGTTGAAGGTATTTCTCACCAGAAAGAATAAAGATGGGACCTTACACCCCAGCCTTTTTCCCGTCAGCCTGTAAGTATAGGGTAGTGTTTGATTGTGTCTGTCACTAGTTTCGAGTGGTATTGCGAAATTTTTCGCAGTAGGATAACACAAGTTGTATGGTATCGTCAGTTTTTACGCTGTGTTGCACTTTTATGCCATACTTGTGTAGCGCTAAGCATATATTTGTGTAATTAGGACCGGTAATTCTGGCTAAGTACATTATTAGGATCGATCTTTGCATCAGTTTCCTGACCAAAATAAATAAAGTACACTGACCTAACCTTCCTCTCACGAATCTGGATAGTTTCCATGTGTTACGGTGTGCACTTGGGCTTTCCATCCAGGAGCACCAGAATTCAGGTTCCAGAAAGGGGACAGCCATTTTTAATTGGCAGTCAATTCCAAGGGCTTCTGGTGGTTTAATTGTGTTAGGGGAGTGCACTTGAGCTTTCCACCCAGGGTTCGAGCTCTGGAAAGGGCAGCACCATTTTTAATTCCCATCAATTCCAAGCGCCTCTGGTGGCTTAACTGTGTTAGGCTTGGGCTCTCTGCTCAGGAGGACCAGGGCTTCAGTCCGGGAAAAGGTGCTGCCAATTATTATCACACATCAATTCCCGGGTGGGGGATGGGGTGGGATGTGAGCACTGCCGTAGGACAAAGAGAGTTACCGCGAAAATTTGAAATTCCCGCAAAATTTGTAATTCCGACAGAATTCGAAATTCCTGCCAGCAGGGTAAGTTGGAGGGAAGGGGGCTGGGGAAGGGGAAAGGGGGAGAGGGGCGGAGGGGTATGAGGAGATTGGGGCTCACGTGCACCTGATAAAACATGTCATGTTTCCAGGGGCGGGGGTGGGCGTGGTCGGGGCGTGGGTTGCGCAGGGTCATGCAGTAGTGATTAATTGATCAATTTAATTATTTTTCATATCAATTTGATATCAAAATCGTGGTACAAACCCTACTATACTACTACTCATGTTGGCATTCAAGTACGCTTTCAGTCGTCTCGGGGTTGATGAATACATGTCCTGGGTAAATACAGGTCCTGTATGTTTTTCAGTTGTATCTTATACCATTCTTCCTAGAAACTAATGGCAAATTCAGCTGACGATGGTGAAGGTGGATAGTGATAACGCGCCCTTCTCTTCAGAGTAAACCTCAAAGGCTCTATAGGATTGAGATCTGGTGGCTGTGGTCGCCAGTGGGAAACCCAGTCCTGGACGATGTGAGCGCCGTAAACAGGGATTCTGCTGCTCTGGAACACAACATCACCACTGGGAGACAAATATTGTACCATGAGACGGACCTGATTAGCCAGGATGGTGGCTTGGTCCTTGGCAGTAACGAGACGTGCAAAGTAACAATAGAGCTATGGAATACGACGTTAAGGCTGCTCAAATCATCACCGAACCGCGGTCTCGTTTCACTCCTGGGACGCAGACTCAGCCAGAATTTGGAAGCAGTGCGAAAGAAGACTCAACTGACCAAACGACTTTCTTTCATTGCTCCGTAGTCCAGTCCTATGGCTTCGGCACCAAGCTTTCCTCTTACAGCCATCAGCATTGGATTTGGAATTCCACTTCTCCCTGTTATGGATGTCCCTTCCTGTTGTTTCGGTGCTGATAGTGTTTGGAAGTGCGACGTTCAGTTCTACAGTGACTTTGGCAGCTGCAGTCCTCTTATTTTCCGTCTCAGTCCTCTTCAAAACCGTCTGTCACGATGACGTTTTTCCGCTTTCACAGTATACGATATAAATCTTCAGTATGGTGCCTCCTGAAATACCAAACACTTCGGCTACCTTGGTTACCAAGCACCCAGCAAACGGCCACCAACTATTTGCCCAAGCTTAGCTCCCACTTTATGCATCCACAGCCGCACAGGACACTGTTATAATCACGCCTGACACTTCCAATGTATTAGGGACGTTGCACACGTTCCGTTCCTGGTCAAATACAATAGCGCAACCTGCAGGCTTAGCTAACATTCACATTTATGTTCGAGAATACATTCCTCGTTGTTTTTCAGTATTTTCGTCCAAACCCTGTACTTTCAGCGTGACGGAGTTGCTGTGCACTCTAACATACATACAGGGCAATACTAGACTGTGATTCCCTACCGGCAGATCCATGATAACAGTACCGCTGTTTACCTACACTTATATGCTGTTTACCTCCAGCTTTTACAATGTCACATTTTTGTTAACAAAAGTGCCAAAACAAAGAAGCAGCGCACCATGTTCCCCAGGTGGTACAAAATGTAGAGCGTGGTTTACTTGTATCACGCTCAGTCACGTCCACACAAACTCCGAGCAGGGTGGTGCAGTTAGCGTAGTGCCTCGTTCGGTGCGCTCACAAAGGAGCGCGCAGAGCGAGTTTGGTGGGCCAAATCGCTGGCCAGCCGCCTCCGGTAAATCTATGCACGCCGCCTCTGTGCCGTGGAGGGGCAGCGGGCTCCAGCAGCACACAAAGCCTTCAGCAAGCGCCTCCATTTACCGTGACCTAACTCTACCGCGTCTAGACTCTCTCTATACATTCTCTCCCGAATCTGAGTACAGAAGCTACGGTCGCAGGTTCGAATCCTGCCTCGGGCATGGATGTGTGTGTTGTCCTTAGGTCATTTAGGTTTAAGTAGTTCTAAGTTCTAGAGGACTGATGACCTCAGAAGTTAAGTCCCATAGTCCTCAAAGCCATTTGAACCATTTTTTTGAGTACAGAAAACTGCAACCAATCACTTTTCCTAAACGTTCTTTATTCCGTAAATCTGCTTTCGAACCCTTTCAGGTTCATCTTCAGTTAGTACACAGGAAGTTACATGACTGTTTCATAGCTAATGCTGGGTGCTGTCTCTGTGACAAGAAGATGAAACATGCTTTATGTATCAGTATGAATATTGTTTAGAAGGCGATTTGGATCCTAAAATGAATTCTGTACTTACTGCGACAGAATAGGCGACTTCGCTATTACTATCCATTTACTGGTGTCCATTGTGATTGACAGTTGGTAACGCAACACTCACTTCATACGAAGATATAACGTAGTTCGCTCAGAGACATTATTTGTTTTTGTTTGCATCTAATGCAGTCGACGTATGGGTAACTGTATTAACCAAAGTTGACGTTAATATGAATGCCCAAAAATACAATAAAATAGTTACAACATTTGTAGAGAAGTGCTTATTTCATTTTCGTGCACACTATTCTCGTATTCTTTTTGTCATGGCAACTTGCATTTGTACGTTAAAGCTAGTTGCGTAGCTTATCATTCATTTCCGTATCTTTTTCGAAGACTGCTGAAAATTTATTTGAGTAATTAATCACCATTCAAAGAACACACTTCATCCCCATGTCATGTTTTCTTTTAATGACGAGTCTGGAACCGCGCGACCGCTACGATCGTAGTTTCGAAATCTGCCTCGGGCATGGGTGTGTGTGATGTCCTTAGGTTAGTTAAGTTTAAGTAGTTGTAAGTTCTAGGGGACTGATGACCTCAGACGTTAAGTCAGACAGTGCTCAGAGCCATTTGAACCATTTAAACCAATGATGTTAGACAAAATGGTTCAAATGGCTCTGAGCGCTTTGGGACTTAACGTCTGAGGTCATCAGTCCCCTAGAACTTAGAACTACTTGAACCTAACTAATCTAAGGACAAAACACACATCCATGCCCGAGGTAGGATTCGAACCTGCGACCGTAGCGGTCGCGCGGTTCCAGACTGTAGCGCCTAGAACCACTTGGCCACTCCGGCCGGCTGACGTCAGGCGCTCGATAACCTGCCCCAAGGGTGTATACATCAATGTAATTGTTAGACATTCTCTAAGTAGATATTGAATACTAAATCACATTTCAAGCAGCCTTAGAAGTAGTTTTACACATATACGAATATACACTCCTGGAAATTGAAATAAGAACACCGTGAATTCATTGTCCCAGGAAGGGGAAACTTTATTGACACATTCCTGGGGTCAGATACATCACATGATCACACTGACAGAACCACAGGCACATAGACACAGGCAACAGAGCATGCACAATGTCGGCACTAGTACAGTGTATATCCACCTTTCGCAGCAATGCAGGCAGCTATTCTCCCATGGAGACGATCGTAGAGATGCTGCATGTAGTCCTGTGGAACGGCTTGCCATGCCATTTCCACCTGGCGCCTCAGTTGGACCAGCGTTCGTGCTGGACGTGCAGACCGCGTGAGACGACGCTTCATCCAGTCCCAAACATGCTCAATGGGGGACAGATCCGGAGATCTTGCTGGCCAGGGTAGTTGACTTACACCTTCTAGAGCACGTTGGGTGGCACGGGATACATGCGGACGTGCATTGTCCTGTTGGAACAGCAAGTTCCCTTGCCGGTCTAGGAATGGTAGAACGATGGGTTCGATGACGGTTTGGATGTACCGTGCACTATTCAGTGTCCTCTCGAAGATCACCAGTGGTGTACGGCCAGTGTAGGAGATCGCTCCCCACACCATGATGCCGGGTGTTGGCCCTGTGTGCCTCGGTCGTATGCAGTCCTGATTGTGGCGCTCACCTGCACGGCGCCAAACACGCATACGACCATCATTGGCACCAAGGCAGAAGCGACTCTCATCGCTGAAGACGACACGTCTCCATTCGTCCCTCCATTCACGCCTGTCGCGACACCACTGGAGGCGAGCTGCACGATGTTGGGGCGTGAGCGGAAGACGGCCTAACGGTGTGCGGGACCGTAGCCCAGCTTCATGGAGACGGTTGCGAATGGTCCTCGCCGATACCCCAGGAGCAACAGTGTCCCTAATTTGCTGGGAAGTGGCGGTGCGGTCCCCTACGGCACTGCGTAGGATCCTACGGTCTTGGCGTGCATCCGTGCGTCGCTGCGGTCCGGTCCCAGGTCGACGGGCACGTGCACCTTCCGCCGACCACTGGCGACAACATCGATGTACTGTGGAGACCTCACGCCCCACGTGTTGAGCAGTTCGGCGGTACGTCCACCCGGCCTCCCGCATGCCCACTATACGCCCTCGCTCAAAGTCCGTCAACTGCATATACGGTTCACGTCCACGCTGTCGCGGCATGCTACCAGTGTTAAAGACTGCGATGGAGCTCCGTATGCCACGGCAAACTGGCTGACACTGACGGCGGCGGTGCACAAATGCTGCGCAGCTAGCGCCATTCGACGGCCAACACCGCGGGTCCTGGTGTGTCCGCTGTGCCGTGCGTGTGATCATTGCTTGTACAGCCGTCTCGCAGTGTCCGGAGCAAGTATGGTGGGTCTGACACACCGGTGTCAATGTGTTCTTTTTTCCATTTCCAGGAGTGTACTAATGTATTATACAAGGTGGTGAGAAACAGTCTCGAAAGCTTGTAACAGTGTTTCAGGATAGGTTGTGCAGAGAAATAAAAGAAAGAAATCGATACCTTTCGCCGTTTTCTCTTTAATTAGCATTGAAGGTAGCCAGATAGGCCACTGCGCGCGCAAATTCTGGTGTCCCGCCAAATACAATTAGTGTAGGTTGTTTTCATAGCGTACACGAGACTGCTCAGCCTTTGTCTCGCGTTCAATCTTTACTACTGTTCCATCGCCAGTTTTTGCATCGTTCTTTTTTTTTCACTCTTGGGTAATCCTTGCGCAACTGTCTGATTCGTTAACTTCAATGCTATTTAAGGGGAGGTTTACTATCTTTTAGTTCAAAAAAATCGATTTTTTTAATTGAATTATGGATCCATAAATGTGTTTAGAATCCACCCCTGAAACGGTTTCTCCGAATACGGAACGGAAATGTTTGTTATTCGGAGTTGAACAAAAAAATGCACCTGCCTGAACTCAGCCTTATTCAGGCACCAGTTCTTTTCCTTCGGAGGACGAGTTATTGTACCGGTGCTTGAGAGGAAACACACAAAATTCAAATGAAAGTTTGAACGGGTGTGTTTGGAAGTTAGCCCCCAAGCATTTGCATTCTGGTGCGAAGTCTGTGGAGATTGCGACCTTCCTGGCAGTGAGCAGCTTCAACGAAGGGAATTCAGCAATTCTGAAGACCTTGACAACGATGGACGTCACCCTGGGACTCTGTTCGACGCAGTTTGCCAAGCATTCGGACGACCACCGGACTCAAGCGGCCGAAAACCGCTTGTCGCCGGCCGCACGAGAGGCTCTGGAGCAGCGCAGGATGGTCCAAATCGAGCAGAACGCACTCTATGAGGAAGAGGAAGGACTAGTTTATGTACCCTGAATTGCAGATTGAACGTAAGTTGCATAATATTGCATTTATATGTAGTCAAAACTTCAAAAGCTTTTTTCTCGAAATGACTTTTTTTTTTTAATCGCGCGGTATGGTAACTTCAAATCTACTGAACCGTTTGGCATGATTCCTCGTTTCCGACGAAGCCAACTAAATTGTCTAGGAGTTGTACCACTTTTATTCCGATCCATCATCTATAAATATTTTTACTTGGCCCACGACCTCGAAAAATCTATGAAAAAACCCTATTTCTTTCAAATGGCCGCCATTTTGTTTCCTATGATCCAAATAACTTAAGCGAGGTACAACTCCTAAAGAATCGTATATACTTCGTTAACATCAACACAATTTTGATTTCACGCGAGCCGGCTGACCTGTGACATACCGCGCGTGGAGATCTATATGGAATTTTTGTTTCGTTCCGACGGCACTTCCGACTTTGCTCTTCGACATTTCCGGTCGCAAAAATTCCAGTTTGTTGACGAAATGTCACTAAACTGTTTGACCAAATTTGACATTGATATCTATAATACATGAGGAGAAAAAAATTCTCAAAGTACATGCTTTTTCCGGGCCACAGATAGTAAACCTCACCTTAACTCGGAAACCGCGCAACGTATCGAATTTTTTTCTTAGTTATTTCTCAGCACGACCTACCCTAGAACACGCTTACAAGCTTTTCATACTGTTTCTGACGATACTAAATAATAGGTCAAAGCCATATCCTCAAGCCATCGGGTCATAAAAGATTTAGAAAATGATCATATAAGTCCATCAGATATTCTTAACAGAAACTTATATCGACAGGATATTAGTTAATAGAACTACTGTCAGAGGATGAAGTCACCGTCAGACCAGGAACAAAGTGGACTGAAGAAAGAAAAGGAATCAACGGAAGAAAAAAATGAGAGCTGCTTGGAAACTCCAAAGATTCAAACACGATCCACTAGGGTAATTGTATTCGTGCTTAATAATCGTCATACACAACGATTGCTACTGTAGCGGAAATCCTATGAATCCTTGGTTGTACTTGCAAACTCTTGACCTCACTCTCTTTCCTGCGCTGATGAGTGAAGAGTTTACGTTTAAATGGGCAGTGAGTCGCATCTCCGAGTGTACGGATACGGATCGTTCGGAGATGACATCATAGGACC